>NC_050452.1:74947374-75247374 GCF_903995425.1 Onychomys torridus | reverse complement strand
AAAGCGGTTCTGCTGGAACTTGATGCTAAACTGAGCACTGCGGGAGCCTTTAGTGTTTCTTCTGCTCAGTTCCTTTTAGCTTAGTGAAACAAAGTTCAGAAGACCTGCAAATGCTCTTCATTTTGGTGTCAATACTGAGCGCTGCTCTAGGAGGCCAGAGATCAGACTGTGGCCAGAATTCTGCTTTTTTTAGTCTGTCTGAAGCATGATGTAGTAGTGAGAGGCAGTGAAATGTGAATCCCCAAACTCAGCTTTGCTGCTTGTAGAAAGAAGGAAATGAAGAAACACTGTTCCTTAATGGTCTTGATCATGCATAAAATAGAAACCCAGGTCTCCCAGGCGTGTTTGTCTCAGGCACAGACAGTCTTTGGAAAGCCAGTTTGACAGGATCTTGAAGCTTGGCTCAGCTGTTTCAGAGCTTTTGTGTGACCTTGTGTGACACACAATTTTAGTCTGCGTGCTGTAAAAACTGCCTACCTACCACAGGGGTTGATATGAGAATGAAATTGGATATTGCACACCATTCCCTGAGACATTTTAATTGATCTTAAGGTTTTTTTGTAATAGGGATGTATATCTTGGGGCTGATGGATGCATTTAGTGGACTGATTACTCCATGCCAAGCCTAGTGATCAATTTTATAATCAATGGTTCAATTTGAGGGAATTATAGTATGTTTAAGAGTTCAATGCAGTGCCAAGTATAATATGCCTTCCATAAGTAGCTGCTATATTCTCTGCTTAATTGAGTAGGGCTGTTGTTCTTGTCTTAAGGCCATGCCCACCCCAGTGGGGAAGTAAGCTTGCTGGAGTATCGGCCTCTCTGTAGAATCCATGTGTGAAGTGACAGCAGAGACCGCGGGAGCTGTGGTGGAACACCTCCTCCAGGATCGTGGACGCTGCTGGGACTGAGTCAGACTTCGTACCCTTAGGGAAAGCCCTGCTCTTCTTGATGATCAGTTATTGATTTTGCTGTTGTGTTTTATTATTTTTAAGAAATCCTCTTAAAAATCTGCCATTGAGTTTCAGCTGGCTAGCCAGGACTGATTGTTCATTCTTTGGCAGGAACTACCGGGAGAGCCTGCTTCTGCTCAGCAGGAATGACAGTACAGAGCCTGAGCCCTGCAGGAGGATGTGGATTTTAAGAGCCAGATTAGCACACGGGTTTGCTCAAAAGTCTCCTCCCTTTTTGGGAAGTTTCCTTTCGGTGGCAGACTCTGAGGTGCCGGGCTGTACTTTATTTCGTGAGGCAGCCTGTTCTTACGCTACAGAAGACCCGGTTCTCTGACTTGGCTCTAACGTGGGGGGAGAGAAGAGGAGAGGCCGAACATCTGCTAGACTTGAGCTACGCCGGGTCTCCTGTGGCTTCTTTCATTTTTGTTTCACATTTATTTGTTTAGGTGTGCACACGTGTGCATATGGCATGGCACACAGGCAGAGGCCAGAAGAAAACCATTGGGATTTGGTTCTCTCTTTCTACCATGTGGCTTGTGGGGATTGAACTCAGGTCATTGGGCTTGGTACCTCTACCCACCGAGCCATCTATCTCACCAGCTCTTTCTTTTAAATATAGCTTCTAAGGTAGCTCGGGGCACGCAAGAGGGCTAGTAAGAAAGGGCATGAGCGCTAACCTTCTCTGCAGCAGGACAGGGGGTGTGAAAATGGGGATATGAGTGGGAGAGCGCCCCAGGAGTCAGGACGTGTCGGGTGGGAATGTGGGTAGGAGAGGGCACCAGGAGTCAAATGCTGTCCCCAGGAAGCAGGACAAGAGGTTGTGAGGCTCCTTTTAGTACTTTGTAGGCATGAAATTACCTCTAAGGAAAATACACCTTGGAGGGTGACTTCCCACCTCATTCTGTGTCTTGGAAAGAATGGGCAAAGTCTTTTGTGGGTCCTCATCACAGCATGATTTTCCATTTCTGCTAATTGCCAGCCACTTTGACTGAATTCTCACTTTCATCCTTGCTCCAGGCAGGGGGAGGGGACTATTGTCCTGAGACATAGTCCCGGCCTCTGTGCAATTCTCTTCACTTCTGATGGTGACTTTTTCTAATCATGGCTGTCAGTCATTGAAATCAGCATATGGTCATATTTTATGCCCAGGTGAAAACACCATTTTTTTTTTTTTTAATCTGACATTTATCCTAAAATGTGGCACTATCATTTGCTCCAGGTTTTTGGCATATTTTGATGGTTTTTGGAAACTAAAAGCTAGTTTTGACCCGTGGAATGTCTGGGGATGGGGTTGATGGATGCAGTAGGGTAGGTTTCCTTAACTCTCTCTGGTCATATCTCTGAACTTCTTGCTGTGCCTCAGCAATGTCAGGCTCCAAAAACGTCCCCAGAATCACCACCATCAGGGTATTTACTTGTTTTGAGCATGTACCAAGGCAGATCCCATTGCATTTTAATTTTGACCAGACTATTAGACTCAATTACAGCATGATGCAAAAGTTGTACCCTTTTTTTTCTTTTTATTGTTCTTAAATTAGACCAAGACAAAACGGTGGATTAATAAACCTCAATTGTGAATTAGTACACTTTTCGGTTTCTTGAGACAGAGTTTTTCCACATAGTTTTGGGAGTACTGACAGACAGACAGACAGACAGACACACACACATACACACACACACACAGAGAGAGAGAGAGAGAGAGAGAGAGAGAGAGAGAGAGAGAGAGAGAGAGAGACAGAGAGAGAGACAGAGAGAGAGATCGAGAGATCTTTAAACATACAATGAGTTTTGGAAAACTGTAATGAAGAGCTATCCATGACTGGCCTCTGGCCTCCACTGTGGCTGCAGTTGTGTTGAGATGAACTCCGTGTCTGTCTTCTTTTAACATGGCTTATCATTGAGTGTTGTTGGAAGTTAGCCAACTGTGTTACCTGCTTCCATCTTTTGCCTCCATTTCTGTTACATCCTGTGTCCTCTTAGATTCACTAAGTTCCTTCCTCCCTCCCTCCTTTCCATCATTCCTTCCTTCCCCCTTCTCCCTTCTTTAGCAGGGAATTACGCACTTGGTTCCAGAGACACATTGTCCACCACTTGCCTTCAACCTAACGGTCACCTTTAGTTGGGTGTGGGTGCCTGTGTGCTGCCAGCTCTTCCCCATGATGAACTCGATGACTCATTCTTCCCCAGTGCAGTTACTAGTGCTTTGATGGTACAGGGTGGGTCCCTGAGGCGAGCCTACCTGTGCTCATCCACACCTGGACCCACCACGATCACTGCTCCCCCAGTCGAGAGTTTTAAATGAGCTTTCTCCCCTTTCCTTTGCAGCAGACGCTCTCCAATGAAGTTCACTGTGTTGAAGAGATTCTGAAGGTGAGTTCATAATTACTGTGTATCCCTGGAAGCAATCCTGAACCAAACAGACAAATGTGATCTCTCTTTCCTGAGCAGTGCCTCCAGCACGGAACATTATTCAGGTCTCTACCAGATTTTACTTGTCAAGATGGAGTTTACAAACTGCAAGAAATTTGGATCAGAGTTTTACAGATTTCTCAAGTTTTCTGCTTGCCCATAGCCACCGAAGATGGGTGCTCACTTCCCAGAGAAGAAACACCTTATATGGGTGTAGCATGGGAGACACCAGGCTTAAATAGCCCCATATCCTGATTCTCACTTTTTAGACAGAGGAACTTGGTGCCCGTGGCCTCTTTAATGAGATTTTGAAACTTTAAAGAGCTGAGTGTAGTGGTGCATGATTTTTTTAGAAAATATTTTTATTTTGCTGGGCGGTGGTGGCACACGCCTTTAATCCCAGCACTCGGGGAGGCAGAGCCAGATGGATCTTTGTGAGTTCAAGGCCAGCCTGGTCTACAGAGTGAGATCCAGGAAAGGCGCAAAGCTACACAGAGAAACCCTGTCTCGAAAAACCAACAACAACAACAAAATATTTTATAATTAATTTAATTTTACATATCAGCCACACTTTTTTATTTCCAGCCCTCCACAGCAGAGAAAGACAGATGATCTCTGTAAGTTTCAGGCCAGCAAAGGCTACCTAGTGAGATCCTGTGTGACACACATACACACACACACACATACACACACACACACACACACACACATACGGGGGAGGGAGGGAGAAATGAATAATCATGTTTAGACTTCTTTACTGGGTTCTTTTTGTTTTTCTTTGCTTATTGTGAGTTCTGTGAATGCCTTCCTTCTGTAAATGTCTCACCCCATGGGTATCACCTCTCCTATAGCCTCATATACACATTCCCACTTGCTCTGATTTTCTTGCTCTAGAATGATGTATTTCTTAAACAAAACAAAACAAAAATATCCTAGTAGGTTCTTCTCTTGAACTATGAACTTCCTTTCGTCAAGTCAGAGAACTGAATAAACTGTCATGTGACCCAGTTTGCCTTGAATTCCTAGGAATTCAGAGCTTAATGTATTGCTTATATGGAGTAATTGTAGTAATTAGGGGTTATATGCTTCTTACTCTCTGGCTTTTCACTTGCTTCTCTTGGTCTTAAAGTTTGATTTTTGAAGTTCTGATCTATGGATTTTATTATCTACTGTTTATTTTTTTCCTCTAAAATACATATTTGCCCCCAAATATACTTTGAATCCACCATCTTCATTACAAAAATACTAACCAATGCTGATGTTTGAAGACAGCAAGTTAAGGCTATAGGTTATTTTTTTCATTTGTGAGTATTTACTTATCTATCTATTTCCTACCTACCTATCTATCTTTTAGATATCTAAACTGTACTGGCATCATCTGTGTCTTGCACCATGCTCATCCTTTTGTCCTTGGGGCTTTTCTGTTACTCCGCAGAGGCATGTTTTGAAATGCTAAAGGCTGATGTTCTTGCCAACTAGCAAGGATGGTGAATATTTAACTAATTAACTTACTCAGGTTTTGGTATCAGCCTTTACCTCTCTGGTTCTAAAATACTCCATTTATCAACTCAAAAAAAAAAAAAAATTAATGTCAATAGCCGGGCGGTGGTGGCGCACACCTTTAATCCCAGCACTCAGGAGGCAGAGCCAGGCGGATCTTTGTGAGTTCAAGGCCAGCCTGGGCTATAGAATGAGTTCCAGGAAAGGCGCAAAGCTACACAGAGAAACCCTGTCTCGAAAAACCAAAAAATAAATAAAATAAGATAAATAATGTCTTAATTATAAATTCTCTAAAGCAGTGTGTGGTCTGTTCTGTATTTACCCAAAAGAGACTGAGAGAATGGACCTTCCTCTGCCTCCCGAGTGCTGGGATTAAAGTCATGCACCACCACCGTCCAGTTTCTTGTTAGATATTGGTATTTGTTAGTTCAAGACAAACTGAACCCTTTCTTCAGGGATGATAGTGTTAAAGTACTGGGCACCAGTAAAAGCATCCACCGTCTCCCAGTGCTACTTTAGAACTCTGAAGTGCTGGGAATGCTGGAGCAAAAAAATGCAAGCAAAGACTGTATGTTTCCATTTTGAACCCAGAAGTGACAGAGCTGAAAGGATGCCCAGACACCCCAACTCTGTCCTTTCCATTCCACCTCTCTGAGCTAGTGGGGACCCCAGTGCACTGTACCCATCTTTCCTGTCCTGACCCAGTGTCCTCTGCCCAGGGTTCCCACTCTTGATCTCATGTCAACAGTTTATTCAGATTGCCGGGAGTCCACTGACAGTCCCTAAGAGTACAGATCAGCCACAGATGATGTACGATGCTTGGTGTCAGTTTTCACTGGTTCTCTGGGGCCATGTTTAGGCTGAAAGTGTTTTTTCCTAATGAAGGGGAAGTGGTGTACTCCCTGAGACCTGCATGCAGCCAGCCTGGTTTTAGTGGCCTGGTCCCAGGGGCCTTGAAGGAATATGCGTGGGCATCACCTCAGTGCAGCCTTCTTGTGCTGGCTTCATACAGAGTGGCGTTATTGCTTGCTTACCCATCTGTTTGCTATCCCGACACAATTTTAGATACTAGGATGCCAGTAAAGAGGACAGAGTCACTGCTTTCGTGGGGACCAAGGTAGGAAAGGAAAAGTTACAATGCAGTGGTAGGTGCAAGAACAGACGGACAGACAGGCCGGTGAACAAAGGAAGTAGTGGGGTGAAGCCTTAAGGTGAGGCAAGTTTGTGTTTTAGAGAAACAGCTAGAGCCACATAGTGGGCCTGGGGGGAAACGAGCAAGGAGGGGAGAGGAGGCTCCTGATGAGGCGAAGGGCCAGCAGGAGATGGACTGGAGTGGAGTCTGAGCCTCCAGACTACCTGCTCAACTTTCTCTTCTTTGTAGTGGCCCCAATTTCCCTAATGCCTAAGGCATTTAGGGCAGTGTGGAAATTCTTTCAGACCAGGAACCACTTAGCGTCTGCAAGAGTTTATGCACCTCACAGCTGCCTGATGTGCTTGGGGCACAGCCTTAGGCCACGGTGCGTTAGGGGTGATTGGCAGTAAGAGGTCACAGATGTCATCACAATTCCAATAAATTCTTGGAAAACATTAGGATGCTGTTTCAGTGACTTCCACACCTAGAGTGTGCCGACTGAGCAAAGAAGCTCACTGGGTGAAGGATTGAAACGCCTAGACAACTACATTTCAGTTAAATGCAGGCGATTGCTGATGTTGGGTGCAGGTTTCAATCTCAGCAACTATGAGCCCCAGGCAGGAGCCTGAGGTAGGTGCCTCCTACCTAAAAGTTGTGCTGTTTCTTCTTACTGTCTTTGATTCCGTGTGCTTCCAAGCACTTCCTTAAATTACCCTCACAGAAATAAGTGGTCAGAGCTTATCTTTTTTTTTTTTTTTTTTTTTCCAAGACAGGGTTTCTCTGTAGCTTTGGAGGCTGTCTTGGACTATCTCTGTAGACCAGGCTGGCCTTGAACTCACAGAGATCCACCTGCCTCTGCCTCCCGAGTGCTGGGATTACAGGTGTGTGCCACCACCGCCCGGCCCAGAGCTTATCTTTTAGTGAGAACTGATGTCCAGAATTCAGGCCACTCTTGCTTGCTGACAGAGATCCAGTTGGGGCAAAGCAGATGGCCTGTAACTAATAAGGTATGAGTTCACTTTTAACAAGTAGTCAAAGCCCACACCAGGGACTAGAGAGATGGCTTTGTTGTTAAGAGCAGAGTGTCTTTAAAAACCAAACAAACCGATCAGTCTCCCCTCAGTCATGTTGCCTTACCACATACACTGTCTCTTATTGTCACCTGTTGCTGTGACTACTCACCAGGGCAGTAGGGAAGAGCCAGGGTGCTCACTGCATGTGTGTGTCTTCCCTTGTTGAGGAGCCAGGCAGGTGTCTCTCAGACAGGAGCCAGGCAGGGGCTTGACAGGCATGCAGTGCTAGGCTAGAGTGTGGTGTGCAGAGGAGGTGACTCGGCATCTGCCTCTGGGGAGAGTTGCTAAGTCCCCTTTGTAGCCAGGGTTGAACACATGACTTGGCCCCTTTGTAGCCAGGGGTGAACACGTGACTTCTTTGCAGTAGCTAGGGAGACAGGAGCCTATAACCTCTGCTCAGCCTTCGGCTCCTTCTGGGCTTTGGCCCCATCACTTACGTCTTCCTTTAAAAAAAAAAATTGTAAAAAAAAAAGTTTCCTCATCTTGAAATGCTTATCTAACACTCGCTGTTTTAGCCCTCTCAATAAGTGTGTGTGTGTGCTCGCGCACACGCGCATATACGTGTATGTATTCCTGCACATATACATGTTTATTTCTGATTATACACTTTTAATCTGCCATGCCTGTTTTCCCTTAAGGTGCTTTTGTTTGTTTGTTTTTGTGTTTTTCTAGATAGAGTTTCTCTGTGACACCCTGGCTATCCTGGAACTCTCTGTAGCCCAGGCTGGCCTCGAACTCAGAGATCTGCCTGCCTCTGCCTCATGAGTGCTGAGATTAAAGACGTGCACCAGCTCCCTCAAGTTTTTAAGCAAAGTAGCATAAATGTGGTAGTTCTGAAAAGCATATTAATTTGCAAGTTTTAGAAATCTTGCCTTTAACCAAGAAAATAGGGCCTGAAGATGAAAGCTTCGCTACTGAGAAGAATTCGCCTGCTTCTGAAAACGGGTGAATAGCGCTGCCAGGAAGGGTCAAATCTATTAGAACCCTCCAGAGTGGAGCAAGTGGCCTGAATGACTTGTTTGTTTAAGTCAGGCAGGAAAGTTCTTCCTTTGAACTCCAATAATTCCCGGAAGTGCAGTGAAGAAGCTGGGTGGAAGAATGTGCTGATCCCTGGCCTTCTCCGGCGGCTCCGCCTCCCCGGCTCCGCCTCCCCGGCTCCGCCTCCCCGGCTCCGCCTCCCCGGCTCCGCCTCCCCGGCTCCGCCTCCCCGGCTCCGCCTCCCCGGCTCCGCCTCCCCGGCTCCGCCTCCCCGGCTCCGCCTCCCCGGCTCCGCCTCCCCGGCCCCGCCTCCCCGGCCCCGCCTCCCCGGCCCCGCCTCCCCGGCCCCGCCTCCCCGGCCCCGCCTCCCACTTCCAATACCCAGAGCTGCCCAAGCATTGCAGCACCTGCTGAAGTTCCTGTGCCCTGTGGCGTTCAGTGCTGGGCCCAGTCCTTTCTACCCCTGTCCCTAAGCTGCTTTCTGCCAGCTTTGTAAGTTCAGCGGCCAGTGTGGCCTGGTGCAGGCCTTGTTCTAAAAGTGAACGAAATACCCCGTGAGATTGAGCTGTCTGTGCATCGCCATCCCCTCTGCATTTTATGTTCAGAACCAACTGGCGTGGATGTCTCACTTATACTTGCTTTTTCTTCCTTTTCCAAATCTCTTTCTAGGAAATGACCCACTCGTGGCCCCCTCCTCTGACAGCCATACACACACCCAGTACAGCCGAGCCATCCAGATTTCCTTTCCCTACAAAGGTAATTAATTCCATAAATTACAACTGGCACAGTGTCCACAGCAGTGAGAGGCCAGGGTGCAGGACAGGACAGTGTCCACAGCAGTCAGAAGTTGGGGTGCAGGACAGGACAGTATCCACAGCAGCGAGAAGTTGGGGTATTGCTCTGAACATTGTTGCCTGGAATCTTTGGAGACTGGGCTAAAGGGCACACTTTAGCTTTTACAGAACGTTAAAAGGGTTTTATTTAGATACCTATCTTCCATCTCATTGGTAAGAATATCTTAGAATTGTATATACAGGCATTATATCTTACAGCATTCAGAACTTCCCAGACTGGTTTCTCATTTGAAGATTTTTTCTCTAGAGATGGGAAAACAAGGAGAGGAAAATTGACTGATGTAGATTGACTACTACAAGTTCGGATTTCTAGATGCATACATCTATATGAATGAATGCACATATGCAAACTTCTCATAGTTCGTAAATTTTCTTTAAAGTGAATAGCAAACTCTAATACTGGCTTCCATACAAACAAATGAATCATGGACCTATTTTTAAATGGTTTATCGACAGCCATCTTTTTTTTTTCTTTTACCTTAAGGGATGGATATCTATATCTATCTATCTATCTATCTATCTATCTATCTATCTATCTATCTATCTATGATAGATAGATAGATAGATAGATATAGATGTGTGTGTGTGTGTGTGTGTGTGTGTGTATGGCTGTTTTGCCTGCATGCATGTCTGTGCACCACATGTATGCAGTGCCCACAGAGGCCAGAAGAGGGTGATGGTTCCTCTGGCACTGGTGTTTTAAATACTTGTGGGCTCTCATGTTGGTGCTGGGAGTCACTCTGATCCTCTGGAAGAGAAGGAAGTGCTCCTAACCCCTCGGCCATCTCTCCATTCTTGGAGTATGCTTTTAAATAACCTTCAGGACGTATCGCAAACCCTTGGAGATCTGCATTGTCTGGCCTGGTATGCATGCATTCATGCTTATAGGTAACCCCACAGTACTGTTTTCAGAAGTTATACCAGTAAAAGCCCAAATTTAGTGTAGTTATTCTTCCCAGTTTGTAGACAGAAGATCCATCAATAATTTTTTTGTTTTTGTGTTTTTGTTTTGTTTTGTTTTTCAAGACAGGGTTTCTCTGTGTAGTTTTGGTGCCTGTCCTGGATCTCTCTTTGTAGACCAGGCTAGCCTCGAACTCACAGAGATCTACCTTGCTCTGCCTCTCAAGTGCTGGGATTAAAGGTGTGTGCCACCGCCACCTGGCTTAATAATGGTTTTAAAATAAAGCCTTAAACTATGCAATTACAGTTGTTCAATACCAAAGGGAAGGTAAATTCTGGAAAGCCAGGAAATAAGGAAAGAGATTCCCTGAGGAATCAGATTGTTCCACGGGTTTCTTGTCTATTCAGTATGAGGGATGATGGACTGGAGGGCGGAGGCAGTGAAATGTGAAATGTAGGAGGTAAGTACAGTGAGCTGTCCATACCATCATTTAGTCCTCTCTGTATCTGGGTTTTGTGAAGCTGTCGTGTTTCTAAGCCTGCAGAGTGCTGTCCTGTAGGCTGTAGGCCGCACATCGCTAATGATGACCTTTTTCTTTCTAGGATCCTCTGCACGTCAGTACTGCAATCCAAAGCCAAAGTAAGTGAATATCTGCAACTGTGTATTGCATCGCAGAACAAAGCGTGTGTTTTGTTTTTTGTTTTTTGTTTTTTGTTTTTAAATACATGTTAGCAGATTTAATGATGATACATTTGTAACAAACTCCCACAGAGACTAAGAAAGAAAGCAAATACTGGGCTACTCTGTAGGTGCAATCGGAAGTAATCGTCTTCATGAAAATCTGAACAAATAGAAGTTAATATTGCATGACTCATGGCTGTTGTTGTTGCTGGGTTTTGTTGTTGTTGCTTTTAAGTTTTGAAACAGGGTTTCTCTGTGTAGCCCTTGCTATATTCAGAGGTCTGCCCACCCTGCCGGATTAAAGGCGTGCACCCCACACCTGCTGACAGTGGTTATGTTGAGCACAGCTCACAGTGTTCCTCTATCTGCGGCCAAGTGAGTCTCTCTTGGTCCCTTTTTTAAGGGCTGTAAGTTCTGGAGAATCTGGGAAACTCACAGGACCCAGCTTTCTCTTGAACAGTAACCACTCGGGGCAATGGACCATGTCCTGGTTACTTATTTGCCCGTCCAGCTTTACAAAGATCCCTGGAATATCTGCAGTCATTCAGTTGGTCAGAACAAGTGAAGGGGAAGAGACTGCCAGGTGCCAGTGCCAGGCAGCAGATGACTGCTAAGGAATGAAGTGTTAGTGCTGTGGAGATGAGGCCTGGGTGAGAGGAGCGAGCTTACAAATGTCCACAGAGGCGATTGTGTTCGATCACCCCCCTCTTCTTTTTCTGGATGATTTTTCGTGCTTGAATCTCTAAGATATGAAGATAGGGGAAAGATTAGAAGAGCCAGAATCAGAATAGAGCCCTCTAGACTAGGGTTGAGCGGATCACTGTCTGAGAGCATGTCTCTCCCGCAGCTGTTTTTGCCAGTCAACCTCACTGGGTCACGGCCTCAGCTTTTTACAAGCCTGTGCACGAACTTGACCTACTCTGCTGTCTGATGCTGGTAGACCAGGCTGCTGTTCCTCTGTCCAGGGAGATAGGATGCCATCTTGTAAAGAAGTCAGAACCAAGTGGCCTCTCCACACTCTGCCCTGGTTATATTGCCCACAGCACTGTGTAAAGGTGTGTAGCTGAAATTGATGGCTATTGGGCAGTCAGTCCGGGAACACATGACCGGTACAGAGGTTGTGAGCCCTGAAAGAGAGTCCCAACCCAGCTGTGGATGGGGTTTCTTTTTGCTTTCTCTTCCCTTCTGTCTGCAGGCTTTTGTGCCTCCCATGGGGCGTGGCTGTGTGGCCGCTAGTTCTAACTGTATAACGATGGACCCTTTACCCCACCCCACTGGTGAACTGATGGAAGATGAAGCATCCCTTGGCCCGAGCAGCTTTTGGTCTGTCAGACTCTGGTGGTAGTCTTGGGTGTTGCTATACCAGGGGCTTACCTCAGGGTAATAATCCAAGAGCTGCTGCTTTTTCTCTTGTTTTTTGGGGAATTTTATCCTAATGAGAATGTGGCCTTTGTGGCCTGAAAGAGAGACAGCATGGTTGTTAGATGAGGAAGGGAGAAGTAGAGATTCTTCCGTAAGAAAGAGTCTTCCATTGAAGAATGTCATGGGCTGGCTAATTTTATGTCTACTCGGCAGAAGCCAGAGTCACTTCGGAAGAGGGAACCTCAATTGAGAATCTGCCTCTGCCAGGTTGGCCTGTGGTGCGTTTTCTTGATGGCTAGTTGATGTGGGAGGGCCCAGCTCACTGTGGTGACCACGTCACTTGGGGGCTGGTGGTCCTGAGTGCGGTAAGAAAGCAGGCTGAGCAAGCCAGAAGGAGAACAAGCCAGTCAGCAGCAGTGTTCTTCCATGGTCTCTGCTCCAGTTCATGCTGCCAGGTTCCTGCCTTGAGTTCCTGCCCTGACTTCCCAGGGTGATGGACCACAAAGGTGTAAAATGAAACAAATTCTTTACTCTTCAAGTTGCTTTTGGTCCTGATGTTTTACCACAGCCATTGAGACACTAATTAAGACAGCAGTGCATTTCTCAAAGAATACTAGCAACTGTCTGTCTTGTCTGTCTGTCTGTCTATCTATCTATCTATCTATCTATCTATCTATCTATCTATCTATCTATCGCAATGGGGTTTCTCTATGCAGCCTTGGCTGTCCTAGAACTCACTTTGTAGACCAGACTGGCCTTGGAATTCTTTTAAAAAAAAAAAACAAAAAACAACAACACACTGGGCGTATTGGTCCTGGTACTTTGGTTTTGGCATCTGGAGAGAGGCTCAGGGCTTTTATACGAGTGTCTTGCTGTTTATGTCTGACCTCACACAACATGGTCACCTAAGAGTTTCCAACTTGCAGCCCTGTCAGGATGACTGACCTCTTAGGGAGTCCTTGAGAATGCCTCTACCTCAGAGCTCTAGTTGTCTAGGCCATAATTTGAAACTGAGAGCTGCTGCCACCGTGAGGAGAGAGTGGGTAACTGCAAGGGTGAAAGAGTTGGTACCCCTGCCTAAAAGTACCCATGTTAACTTCCCACATTTGTTTTCTGGCCCCCCTGACCTCAGGTCGGGACACATTGGCTACTGCCCATCTGGTACATTCCCTTACTCCCTGTTCCCTGTAGGGCTCACCAGGGAAGGAGTTAGAGACCCATCTTTCTGAGGCACCCCTGTGCTGTGGCCCTGAACTTTGTGTCCTGGACCCAGAGTTCTGTGAAGCTGGCTCTCACCCCTGCTGGTCACTGTACTCCATACCCATCCTCACCTGGGACAGACCTGGGGCCTGACTCCTCCACTTCTCCACATTAGTTCTCCTTCCTCCTGACGGTCTTTGTGCACTCACACTGGTAGAATCCCACAGATTCTCGGGGATTCAGCCATCTCATACTTTCTATATAGTTTGCCTTCTTTAGTCATTATAGAGTGGCTATTCTGGAATCGGGACAGTAAATTTACATAATTGCCATGTGTACTAACTGCACACTGCCCTAGGTTGTAAATGTTTGTGGATCTGTTTCATGTCCCTCAGGCAACTGTAAGCACATTTAAAGACCGGGCCAGATGTTTTTACACATATTGGTTTCTACCAGGCAGTCTATAAATAGGTGCTGAGTGAATGAATTAGGCTATGGGACATGGGACAGGTAGGACAGAGGCTGTGCAGTCACAGATGGACCTGGAAGTCCAGCCAGGTGGGATATGAGGACAGCATTGTCATAGAGCGCCTGTAGAATCCAGTCTACTGCCATCAAGAACAGAAACTCTCTCCCACAGCTTGAAAGTCTCCAGCAGCAAGTTGGGGTGGCCTTCTCAAACCCTGAATTCAAAGCAGCTCTGGCTTATTAAGGATTTGTTGCTGACGTTTTGCTTCTGAACAAGCTCTCTCTCACACAGGGCCGTAGGAGACTGTACCAAGTGCAGTAGCCAGTGCGGAGTTTACACTGTGTCTGGGTCCAGGGAGGAGGCACTGGAGGAGAACTGAGAGTTCATGATTTCATAAATGCCTGTCCACGCTGCTCTGACTGTGTCTTTCTCCCCACAGAACAATATGATACGCCTTCCAAAACCCATCCCAGTTCCCAGCAAGGAACATCGTAAGTAGAAAAAGGAAAAACCTACCTTCATTTATTAAAATTTGATAATATGGCATTGAAATTTCCCGTGTAAGTCCATTATGTAGACTCCTCCCTCTCGTTTTCAGTTAATAGCATTCATAAAATACGCCTGCCTTGTAGAGGGAGGAAATGGGCCACGGTTGCATCTGGATCAAGGTTTATGCACCACAGGAGAGTGTGCTGAGGGGTTTTCTGGAAAGAAAGGTTTTGAGCTATTATTTATGCATTGACCATGGAACTCAGAAGGCTTTGGCTTTTAAAACTTCAAACTTAAATGGTTTTAGCTTTGGGAATTGAAAATGGGAGATGTGTGGAGTGAGTTTTTCTGCCGTTTCCTGGCCTATTTACTGGGAAGAGCTTGCCCTGCCACACAGATGTTCTTATCCGGGCCAGGCACGGCTAAATGTATTCTGGGTTTTTGGAACACTTTAATCTTCACGTTATAGGTGTTTAATTCAGCATTTTGACCCAATTTACTCTTCTGAAGTATCGAATTACTATCTCTTTACCGCCCCTCCCACCCCTGAAGTAATTGCCAGGAACCGAGTGAGGCGTTTTGCTCAGGTTCCTCCCTCCATGTCTGAGTTGTCACTGACTCCTTAGACCAGTGGTGCAGGTGCAGGTGCTGGTGGAGTCCAGAGTCCTGCTGCTTCATGCCTGGTGCCCGGGGAGGCCAGAAGGGGGCATTAGATACCCTGGAACTGGAGTTAGAGTGCTGGGAATTGAACTCTGGTCCTCTGGAAAAACAGCCAGTGATCTTAACTGCTGAGCCATCTCTTCAGCCTGTTTCTTCTACTTTTTTAGGCACAATGTTTGTTCCTTGTTGAGTAGCAGAGTGTATCCCATGTTGCTGGGACTGAATGAGACAGGGTGGTCTTTGTTATCAAAGACCAGCTCCATGATAGAGTACTTTTCACTTCAACAGAAAAATGAGCAGCCATGTAAGAGTTTTGATAGACACGCCTTCCTTGTCTGAAGGATGGTTTCTTTTGCTTGGTCAGAATATACTTCATTCTGGTCTTGGTGGATGAGGAGTTTTTGCTTGTTAGTGACCTCTCTTGAAAAAGACAAAACCCAGCAAACCCGTGCCACTTGCGTTTCCCCCTTTCTGTTCTGTGTTTCATTTTGGGGAATTTTGCCGGCAGTTTTGAATCACTGGCTTAGACTACAGGGAGAAAGGAGGAGCTGGGGCCAGGGCCAGTGCTGCTGAGAGTCTGGGAGACTGCCCCAGGTCACCAGGCTCTGCACTTGTTTGTGACGGTTGGACGTTGGGGATCAAGCCCTGGTCACCAAAGAAGGTCCTGGCCGTTGTCTGTGGGGGCATCCAGGGGGGAGACCTGAAGCCCTGTGTTCACCTGGCGTCAGTTCGGCAGGGAGCAGAGCGAGCAGGGCAGTGTCACCGAGTGCAGGAAGGAGCTGGGTCTCTGGTGTGTGAGTGAAGCATGAAAGACGAGTGGGCTGCGCCCTTGAAGCCTTCAGAGAGAGAGTGGGCGGAAGTCACTTCCTCCTCTGTCCATCACGTGCAGGCTAGTTCCTAGTAACTGCGTGACGACCACTGAAATCAGAGAAGCCCACGGGTCCATTGCAAATGGACTTATATCCCGTGACGGAATTCTCTAAATAAAAACTGCTAGTTGATATTTGAAGCAAGTACACACGAGATGCTCTTTAGGTACGCAGGGAGAGGGTTCCAACAGGACAGGAGCAGGAGCGGGCAGGTGAGGATGGGAGGGAAGATGGAGGACGATGGGTAATAAAGGTTGTGTGGTTTCAGTGGTGGTGTGGGGTACTGGGTTCATATAATTGACAGGTGCCAAAATGAAATGTACCCCATGAGCAGAGGGAAGTCCTTTTATGTACTTGCCTCTAGTGGAGAGTGAGTTAATTTATGCCATAGTGTCCTCACACTTAGCGTGGCGGGTTCCTTAGATCATTAATTTGATCCAGTGACCACATCCAGGCTCCCGTGTAGTTAGGCTGCCTGAGTGGCGGCTGGTGGAGTGTTGGGCAATGGTCTCTTGTCCCTTGCACTTCAGAATTGTTAATTGCAGGGTTGTTTATGCTCTGACTTAAAAAAAGAAAGTCAGTCTGGATCCTGCTAGATCTAGAAGTAGCTTACCCATTTGAAAGAAGAGAGGACATGGAAGGGAGGAGGCGGCCAGTGGGACAGCCCAAACTGTTCACAATCTGTGGTAACCCTGTGTCTGTACAGCCTTGGGTGGAGGAGCAAAGTGGTAGATTGAATGCCTAAGCGGAATGTCTATTTGAACACACTGCCTTTGTGTGAATGTGTCTTAAGCTCTAGTTACTTCTGAGCCTTTCGGCAAAACCCTGCCAGTACTGATCACCAAGGTGTTAGCACTGTTTGTCTCCAAGTTCAGGGAGGGTATGTTTGTTCAATGGTGCTTGCCTTAGCAGTCCACTTCCTTTCCAAGATCTGCAGTTTCAGGACAACACACAGCACATTTCCTCTTCCTAGGGTTATTGTGTCTTCTGCACTACGGTTCCTTTCTGGGAGCCCAGGGCAGTTGGCAGCCCCTCAGGGCCGTGGCACCCATGCCTTAGGAGCTGTAGAGAGGTCCACACCCACTGCTGCTCACGCTCTCCTCCTCCTCCTCTCACTGATGAGCTGCCGGAAAAGGTGCTTTCCTTCATTTGTTTGCTTATTGCCTCTGAAATCAACCCCTGCTTTGAATAAAGGAGTAAAGACCAAAATCACTCTCTCACTGAAATCTGACTTACCTGGAAAATCCTGTTTGAAAGAGGGAAGGTGTGACTTCAGGGCTACCTGGCCTTGGGGGAGAAGGAAGGGGTGTTAATGACAGCCAGGGCAAGTCTGATATTTTTGTAAATAAACCTGAGTATTCAGGTTGTCTCAGTAGTGCTAGTTTTTAAATCCCTTGGTACAGATGGGAGGGTCAGTTCTCCCTGTACTGGGACAGCACTCGGCTTCCTTTTTCTTTTTTCTTTTTTTCCCCCCCGAGACAGGGTTTCTCTGTAGCTTTGGAGCCTGTCCTGGACAGCTTTGTAGACCAGGCTGGCCTCGAACTCAGAGATCCACCTGCCTCCGCCTCCCGAGTGCTGGGATTACAGGCGTGCGCCACCACCGCCTGGCTCAGCTTCTATTTTAATCGCCATAGCAACACATGTCAGCTGAAGGGCTCTAGGCCTTCTGGCCTTGTTTATTGCATTTTGTTTTTCTGTAGTCCAGGGGATTGAACCCTGGGCCTTGCTCAGGCTCCTGGAAATTTACATCCCTGATCCCCAAATGTCCTTTAGAATGAGGTCTGATGACACAGTTTGCTTGTCCCAGTTAACTTAAATCATATTAAGAAAATTAATTTTTTTCTCTTGACATTTTATAAAAAGTTAGTGTATACTGATGGATAATGTTTTACTTGGGTACTCATGGGCAGCTCTAACTGAAAGTGTCATCAGTGGATAAGTATCACCAAAAATAAATTGTAGAAACTGTCAGGTGGGAGTTTGATGTTATTAGTTATTAGTTGAGGTACCACCCCACTACTTCAGGAACACAAGAGCACACACCTGTGCTGTCGTTTATACACTGGCTGCTGCTCTCTTGGCCTAGGTTTTACAGGCAGGAGCTGGACTGGATCTGGGAGATTTCAGTTCTCACTTAGAGGGAACAAAGTTCTTACCCAAGTGTGATTCATCCCATCCTCCGTGTTCGGGGACCAGTCCCCTCCCAGAGAGCACACAGACCTGAATTGCTTAGAGGACACCAGGAGACATGAGCAGCACCCCTCTCTTGTACCCAGGCTCCACTTTCTGCAACTGTAGAGATTCTTTCTGCTTTTGAAAAATCATAGCAGCATTCATGAATTCCCCTATGAGCAAGATTTGGTTATGATTTTTAAGTAAACTATAGGTGTTATACATCTCCCTTGTTAAAACTTGAAGTGACATCTCACTGCCTGCCTCCTGGTAGCGCACTGATGTGAATGCTGAGTCACCCTCATCTGGTGTCGTAAACTGTTCTCTGGAAGGTTCTGTGGTTGCTCTTGGCTGGATCAGCAGACTCTGCCAGTACTTCTGACTGCTGATTCCCATCTGAGTTCGGTCTTTGCTTTTGTTGTTTTTGAGAAGTCTCACGTAGTCCAGTTTGGCCTGGAGTTTGAACTTGTTCTTCTCTGTAGTTGAGCTTAAATTTTTGATTCTCCTGCTTCAACCTTCCCACCTCTCAAGTGCTAGGACTTCAGGCATGTGCCACTATGGCGGCTGCTTCTCTTCCTTCTCCTCCTCTTCCTCCTCCTCCTCCCTCCAACCCCTCCTCCTCCAACTCCTCCTCCTCCTAATTTTCCTGTCTGTCTGTCTGCCTACTCACCTACCACCTGCTGTTCCCATGAATAGTGATGGAGGACAGAAGACAACTTGCAGGAGTCAGTTCTGTTCTAACACATGGGACCTGGGGGCCAACCCCAGTCAACCTGCTTGGCAAGCAGCTGCCTTTACTCTGAACCATTTCACTGGCCCATGACATTTTATTTGTTATCTCTTTGTTTTTAGACCAGGTTGGACTTGAACTCAGATCCTCCTACCTCTGCCTTGTGAGCATTGGGATTAAAGGTGGGCACCACCACACCAGGCCTGGGCAGCTTTTTAATTCTTTATTAAATCAATTATACTCACAGATTTAGACCATAGGAGACACTGAGCGTATATACTGCACCAATAGCTTACACAAGGCATAGAGATTATTTGTTTTTATTTTGTAGGGCATACTCAGATCCGTCCGTCTTCATGCAGTATTCCTTCACCGAGCACTGTCTACTTTTAGAGTCTTGAATAGCAGATAATGTTTTACTGTTGACTTCTCATCCTATCTAAGCTCCAGAAGGAGAAATTTATAGACTTTCTCCATGGTACCTGCTGTTTTCAGATGAGGTCAGAACTTCCTGTGTGTGCCTTTACTGACTTCAGGAGAATATATCCATAGAAGCTAGGTGTCATTCCATAGCAAGGGGGAAACATGAATGGGCCTTTTAATTCCCTGCTGTGGGTGGGAGTGTGGTGGGGCTACAAGATCATCTGTGGTACAGAAAATTAAGAAAGAGTATTTTTATACAAGATAAACCCAGTAGCTCAGGGTCAAGGTTAGCTCCTGCAGTGTTGTTGTTGTGGTTAATACTGAGTGCACTTTGCTCCCGGGGCCAGGCTCCCCCCTCCCGTTGTGTTATACCTTGGGAAGTTTTCCTCCAAATATAATACCTTTTGATGGGTCCCCTAGCCAAGCCAGCCTAGCAGCAAACCTGTTGAGTAACTTTTTTTTTGCATACTATTCTGATGGCCAACTGCCAAGTCCCATGACTGAAGGCTGTGTTTTCTAGACACGGTAAAATAAGAATTTAGTTTCTACTTGATAAACATTGAGTGAGATCTTCAACTTACAAGTATCTAAAATTTTTCTTTTCTCTCTTTCCGTCTCCTCTTTTATATTGTTTGTCTTTTGAGACAGGTATTCTTATTCTTCTTCTTCTTTTTTTTTTTTTTTTTGAGCTGAGGATTGAACCCAGGATCTTGGGCTTGCTAGGCAAGCACTCTACCACTGAGCTAAATCCCCAACCTGAGACAGGTATTCTCTGTGTAGCCCTAGCTTGTTCTGAAACCGTAGACCAGGCTAGCCTTGAGTGCACTCAGAGATCAGTCTGCCTCTGCCTCCTGAGTGCATTAAAGGTGTGAGTCAGCACACCCAGCTTCAGTTTTCATTTTTTTCTTAAAAATTATTTATTTATTATGTACAGCGTTCAGTTTGCATGTGTCCCTGCAGGCCAGAAGAGGGCGCCAGATCTCATTACAGATGGTTGTGAACCACCATAAGGTTGCTGGGAATTGAACTTAGGACCTCTGGAAGAAGAGACAGTGTTCTTAACCTCTGAGCCATCCCTCCCGCCCCCAGCTTTCATTTTTAAAAACTTACGAAGGCAGGGTTTTAGCACATGTGCTGGTGAAATAGTCCCTTGTTGGAATTTGCACACGGTCGTTTGTAAAAAGCCCAGCTCTGTAATTTATCTCATTAGAAAATGTAGTGATTCTGTTTAAACCAGGGTTTCCTGAAGGAACCAGGCCTTTCTCCTACTTCATGGTACCTCAGTAAGAAATGGTGTGCAAATTACCAAGGAGGTCTTTTGAGAGCTACCAAATGATTTTTAGTTTGTTTTCTGGGACATAAATAATACACAGACAGATTTTTTTTTCCATTTTGCGTCTAACTTTAATAGCGTGCTTATAAAATTGGAGAGAAGTGTGAGAGAATGATTAGTGAGGGATGCCTTTGATATTTGGGGGTCTCTGGAAAAAGCATGAAGAATGGGAGGGCAGGTGCCCAAACTGAGAAGACATGTACTACTTAGAAACATTTTTATTTTAACATTGAAGTTTTGCCATGAGCCTGAGTGCCTAGAAATGTGTAGTGATAAAAATATTAGGGAATGGGCTGACTTTGTTTTCCCCTGCCAGAATTAGTACCTGTAAATTTAAAGTATTTTCTTACCAACAACAGGGCTATTTGTATCACTAATTAAATTAGTGGAACATCAATCATTGATTTGTATCTAAGTAGACAAAAGAGGATGATTTTTTTTTTTTTGCCTGTAAAAAGTGTTCAACATTAATAATGTCCAGCCATCTTGAAGTTTTGTGTGCTTAGCACTGTTTAAATACTTCACACACCCATTCAGCATCAGCACATGGAAGGATAATCATTTATTAGGAGTGCTTCTCTTAAAGTCCACGGAAGAAAGTTATTCAAGTGTATTTGCTGTGTGTATGTGTTCTCTGACTCCATTTGTGCAGATGCTCTCACTGAAGGAGTTGAGGGCACCGTCTTAGGGCACATTAGAAATGGCCAAGTTCTGTAGGGTTCAGAACAGAAAATTCGGGTTTTGACATGGTAGGAGCTTGGCTGATCTGCTTCCAGTGTTAAAATAAAATGGTAAAGCTTGAGTTTCTAGAAAATTGAGCTAAGCAAGCCTCTCGCTTATTCCGGCCTTCTCCCTCTTTGGCGTCTTTAGGCACGTGTTCTATTTAAATGCCCCCGCAATGATTGGCGCTCTCAGACTCCCCGCTGTCTGTCTTTTTTTTCCCAGCATGCTCGAGGATGACCTCCAGCTCAGCGACAGTGAAGACAGCGACGTTGAACAAGTGAGTGTTGAACTCTGAGAATCCTCTAAGTCCACGGGAGGCACCCCAGCCGCTTGTCCTAACCTGTGTTTTTGTTCTTTCTTGGAACTTCCCACCCTTACGTTACCGTGAATGTCCAGGCTGCAGAGAAGCCTCCATCCCCACCTGCGCCTCCAAGGTACCGTGTGCATTTCTCCCCATCGACCCCAGAGCTGCCGTTCCCTCGCCACACACACCCCTAACCCAGACGAGAATAAAGACTTAGTGTCTCCGTAGAGTCACGAAAGGGATGATACCAGGTCACAGGAAGAAAAGTTTGATTATATTTTAAACCTGAGTCAGCTGTGGGAGGTCATCAACCCTGTAAAGGAGGAAGAGGCCCTGCAACCACCCACAGCAAGGTTTTGGAGGTTAAAATTCTTTGAGCTCAGGGGTTCGAGTCGGTAAAGTGCTCACCTTCCAAGCACTCAGCGCCTGCATAAGAAGAGTCAGGTATAGAAACAGGCAGGTTCCCTGGAGTCCACGAGAGACCCTGTCTCCAAACTGGAAATTGATTGAAGAGGACACTTCATATTGACCTGGCCTCCATACACACAAGTATTCACTTGTACACATGTGCATGTTTACCCTCATGCTTACACACACACACACACACACACACACACACACACACACACACACACATTGAGCCAGGTATAATGAATAATGATGCACACCTGTAATCCTTGTGGGAAGCTGAGGCAACCAGATAGAAAGTTTGAGGCCAGATAGAGTATAGATCGAGACTTTCAACAATATTTTAAGGATAAGCTTGGCGTTGTGTGACCAGTGTTTGAGAAGTTAGAGGAAGGAACTCATGTATTTGTGAAACTGATGGATAACTGTGTTTTCAAAATGAGTAGTAATGGATTCTTCCAGAGCTTGTTCCCAGGGTTTCTCTTTTCTTAGCTTCAGCTGCTTTAAAATGTGACTCGTAGGACATTTAATGCAAGGGGAGCTGCATTACCTTCAAATGAGTTAGCCCTGTTTTAGACAAGGAATGCTCTGTGTTTGGGAAATGGAAACTAATTTTTAAACTATTTTTACAGTATTTTCCTCCTGGTACTAAATGTAACAATTTAAGGTGAAAAATACCTGTCCCTCATAGACAAAGACTTGCAAGGTGCCCAGCCATTTAGACGGTCACCGAAAAGAACCTGAGTGTCAGTAGTGATATTGTGGTTATTAACAGTAAAGGAAGCATTAATTATAGAGTTCACAGATTCGTACGCCCAGCCTGTTTGTTTATATCCAATCTTGTTAAAGTTTCAAGTGGCTCATGTTGACTCATAAACTATGACAAACTGGTCTGTTGTAAAAGCTAAGGTAAAGGCCACAGTGAAGCCAGAGGGCAGGGGACATCGAGGGGCAAGAGCTCTCTTCCCGGTGGGTCCCGCCGCTGTCACCGGCTCACACCCTGCAGCTGACTCATCTCCCATGAGGAGCAAAGGTCCCAGGACGATGTTTGCTCTAAAATGAACCCAGCCAGTGATTTTTATTACATTGTTTATTATTCATTACTTAATAAGAGTTTGCTTTGAGAATATTGTAGGGAGGTTCAGAAACATTGCAGGCTATGGTTAAAGATGTCTGCTGTAGCCAATAACGTTTAGGGCAGCTAAGACTGCGTATGCTTTGAAACTATATGTCTAGCCTCGGTCCATATGTTTTCTCATTGACCTACAGTTAATGGCCGACTTATAAAACTTGAAGTTGTTCATGCCCAGCTAGTCATAAAGAATGGCCTATTGTCTAACTCCACCAGGAAGTGACTGGGCCACTTCTGAGCTCACCCTGCCAAGGAACTCTCTGTATTCAGTGGTGTCTGGTTGCTGTGTAGTTAGTTAGGCCCTATGTAGAGTTTTACATGCTAGCTTTTTTTTTTTTTACACTTTTTGTTTTGAGTTATATATAGTAGGAGTCAGTAACCTTTGTGAGCCACATAGTAAATATTTTAGCCTTTGTGGGATATAGAACTCTCTGTAACTGCTTAACTCTACTATCAAAGCACCAAAGCCACCACAGATGGCCTCTAAGACAACAAACAGTTGCAGGCGTGTTCTAATAAAACTTTATTTAGAAAACATGGGAGGCTGTCCAGACCCAGGGACCCAGGGACCCAGGTTTACCAGCCCTTGGTTAGGCACCTGGCACAGGTTTTGTTTATGGGTTTTGTTTGTTTGTTTGTTTGTTTGTTTTTTGAGCTGAGGATCGAACCCAGGGCCTTGCGCTTGCTAGGCGAGCGCTCTACCACTGAGCTAAATCCCCAACCCCCAGGTTTTGTTCATATCATCCACCGGATGGTAAGCCCGCGTGGGTGCTTTTACTTTCTAGGAGCAGCTGGATGGGCAGAGGCAACGGGGGATGATCTCCTGTGTGCCTCTGATGGTCCTCTGATTGTCCACTTGCTCTGCAGCGCTCCGCCGACGCTTCCCGAACCAGTGGTGGTGTCAGCGCATTCCAGCAGTACTGAGTCGGAGAGCAGCGCGTCAGACAGCTCCTCGGACTCAGAGAATGAGAGCAGTTCCAGCGACAGCGAGGAGAACGAGCCCCTAGAGACCCCGGCTCCCGAGGTAGTGTGGCCCGTTCAGAAGGCAATCCAAGATGGCAGTGTGCTGCTGGCTCTTGGGAGGGAGTCAGAGCCACACACTGCCCCTGACCCTGGAAAGTCTCGACTTTGGGCGATGCTTCCCCACTGTATGGAGCCATGTGCTTCCGCTTGCTGCTCCCCCAGAGCTTGGCCGTGGAGACACACGGGCACGACAGGTTCCAAGCGTCGCTTCCTCAGAGTATCTGCACTCCATCTATTCTTTTGAGAAGGAAAACCTGTTCGAAGTAGGTTACTACTGTATTAGTGTCAGTGGAAGTTCTTTGAAAATTCTGTGAGTTAATGGAAATGAAAGAAATGAGCTAGAAGCAAGTCGTCAGTTCTGTTTTTGAATCACTAAACGCCATGCAGTAACTTAATGGCAAAATGATTCACCGGGGCTCTGGGTCTTGTCCTTTCTGCCCCAGGTAATGTAGGGACAACTGAGTGTGTTGATACCCACTCTGGAAGAAACTCTAAAGATAAACAAACAGGAAGACTGGGAGCCGTGAGAGTTATATTTTGCTGGAGAATTCACACTATGTGCCGATTGGTTACACATCAGAAATTGTCTGTAATAGCTAACAAGGTAGCAGTATCAAAACTGAGCTTGTGGAAAGGGAAGGCATTCTTATTTATTTTCTTTCTACTGCATGAGACCAGCCCTTCTAGAGAATACTGCCTCTGTATTTAAGATTAGAATGCCAGGAAGGAGGCTTTTGGATAAGACAGCATTAAAGTTTTCTGTGTCCATCTCAGTGAGATGGTGGTTCCCCTAATGCAGCGACTGAGCACGGCCGGAGAGTGAGCTGTGGCCTCAGCCTGAATGAGGGCGGCTGAGATTGAGGAAGTGCGTACAGTACCGTTTGTTAGGCAGACTCTGCTGGCACAGGACAAACAGTCAGGGGTGTCCTTCTGGTTTGTTTTTTGAGGTTTTTACAGTGCATGAACGTGGATCAGCATTGACTACATTTGAGGAGCCTTTTCGAGTTTAAAACAACTCGTAGTGGGTCTCTTGGTTCCTCCTGGGGCACTGACAGTATGACGTGATTCTTCTGGATCTTAGGAGGGAGGTGACGAACATGTTGTGTAGATAATGCTGTGATGGTCGCCATCACAGAGCCATGTGTGAAGTGTTTCTGTTGTTTTGGGTCCTGGGACATGAATGTAGAGCATCCTCAGCATGCATTCTGCTGCTGACCTGAATTCTTAGCCCTGCGCTTTAGCTTCAGTAAGAAAAATGTGCATGCTTGTTACATTTTTAACAGAAAATGTTCAATGAAACAATGAAGTTCAATTCAAAAAAGATTAAGTTAAACACATTTGGCTGCATACTTGGAACTTGGAAAAAAAAATAATTCCCTCTCTTAAAAAAAATATTCCTGCCCAGCGGTGGTGGCGCACGCCTTTAATCCCAGCACTTGGGAGGCAGAGCCAGGTGGATCTCTGTGAGTTCAAGGCCAGCAGGACAGCCAGGGCTACACAGAGAAACCGTGTCTTGAAAAACAAAACAAAACAAAATCATCCTTGCTGGGTTGTAGCATTCCTAGGGCCCTTGTCACCAAGAAGAAAAATAGAGAAATGATTTAATCTCATGTTTGTTATAAATGCATTTGTCTCGTTGATCAAAAAAGGACCGGAGTAGAGCTTGCTGAGGGAGCACGTGCCTATAATCCTACCCCTGAGGGTCCTGAGGCTGGAGGGCAGCCCGAGCTACGCAGTATACCCTAGCTCCCCAAAGTCCAAATGAGCAAAAGTCCAACAAGGTAGATTGGAACTCCCTAGGTGTAAACCAGCTGTTCCTGTCTCACTGTGAAGAAGCTGCGTCTCTGTGTGTGAGGCCTGTGCTCTGTACTGAGGCTCTTTCTTGGGAATATCTTGTCTTGGTTTATTTTCATTTTCCCATAGTTATTTAACTACTTTTTGTCCCCTTTGAAATGAGAATCTCCCAAGTTTTCCCGTTTAGGTGAGGGTAACATGGATTATATAATCAACTCTATACTAGCTTTAACTTTCTCATCTACTTCTGTTTTTAATTACTAATCAATTTTGAGATATGGTCTCACTATGTAACTCTAGGTGCCCAGGAACTCATTCTGTAGATTGGATTGGAAGGGATCCGCCTGCCTCTGCCTCTCGAGGGCTAGGCTTAAAGGCATGCCCCACCATGCCCCACTTATTTATTTTGTGTGTGTGTGGGGGCACACTTGAGGGTGAACAGAGGACAGCTTTTGGAGCTGATGTCCACTTTTATATAGGCCCCAGACATCAAACTCAGGTTTAAAATAGACATACATCTGTTATTACTTCCAGAGGTTAGGGGAACCAAAGGAGTGTTTAGACACACTCAGACTGTGCCACATGCCTTCACTGACTTCTAGTGTCCAGTGGTTAGGTTTTACCACCATTGAGAGGAACAAAGGGTACATAAGGAAAAGCCAAACTTCATCCTATCTGGCTTCTGTTTGAAAGTTAGAATCTGATTTAGCCAAATCTCTTATTCAAACATCTCAACCCAAATAATTCCTAGCCTTAAGCTGCCATATCATTTGCAATTTCATTTGGGTACAGAGGAAGAGCTGTCTAGATTTTTCCAGATGGGCATTCCACTCAGGGTTACTGTGGGAAAGTGGTCTATAGGGCTCCCTTCTGGACCTCCAAGAACACAGTGTGGCCAGGACACTCCTTCAGAGACTACTGAGTGCATCTCAGTATTGCTCTGTCTTAGGGGTTCTTGTGGAAGTGACTCCTCCTTTGGGTCCACACATGAATACATGCTAAGGAGCCTGTTGGAGATTGATGGGGCTGCAGCGGTAGCCAGAGGTGTTGACCTATCCCGGCCTTTCCCCAGGAATAGTGGGAAGACTTTGGCTCCAGGGTACTCTGCCTTACAGCTTTATCAGATCATTTCACCACTGTGCTACCAAAAGCCTTGAGCCTAAGTAGGAAATCATGTGGCAAGGAGCTACTCCGCTGCCCCGTCCATTCCACATTCTTAACCATCTGGCCTTGTTAGACTATTGAATACACATTATATTTCCATGTGATAAAATGCCCCGCAAATTATAGCAGTTGTCTTTTCATCTGGCTGAAATTCAGATGAGCACCTGGATGAGCTGGTGTTAGTTGGAGGCAGGACAAGAGGTCCGTGACCACAGGAACATTATAGGGTAAACAGAACAGAGCCCAGCCTCTTTCTGCCCAAGGGAACCCTCCTGGCTTCCCTCTCTCATTCTTTGGGGTGGTGTTCTATTGTGGGTGTTGTTCTTTTGTGAGCACAGGAAGCCTAGGTCATCTTATTTTCTGGCCCTACCAGACCTAAATGCACTTACACTGTATGTCTTGTATTAGGCCTGCATGTTTTTGCAAAGTTGGATTATTTGGTATATTTTACTTCGGACAATTGTTAGCCATCTTCCCTTTGAAAAACTTCCATTCCAAGGCTGAGGGTAAAGGTCAATGATAGAGCACTGGTTCACTAGGCACAAGGCTTGCAGTTTGTTCCCCAGCACGTTAAAACACATTTAAGAAAATTATATTAGGTTAAACCTACTGGATTGCTCTTATCAATGATCTAATCAGTTAGATCTCATTTGTAATATGTTTTAGTTAGCACTCTGGTGGTCTGTATATGATTTAACTATTTGTAAAAGCTGCCAATAAAAGAGAGAGAGAGAGAGAGAGAGAGAGAGAGAGAGAGAGAGTGTGTGTGTGTGTGTGTGTGTGTGTATGTGTGTGTGTATACACACATACACACACACACACAAAGAATGGTCCAATATCTCATGGCATGGCATTCATCAACAGTTAATTTAGTAGCAACAGTTAGAATCACAGGATGCTTTAGGAACTTCTGTTGATCTGCCCCATCAATTATTTGGGTAATAATCGATACTCCTGTCTTTGTGCTTAGGAACAGGTGCAAATTCAGACCTGGTTGCCTGTAGTAAAAGATGTTATGACTGCCTTACAGAGTGGAGGAGGGACTAGTCCCTGCTAACATGACTTCACTCTAGTTTGGAAATTAGATGTCTGTGTTATATCGTAATCCCATCACATATAAATTACTGTTTGTAAGTAAATAAGAGAAATTGAGTGTTAGAGTCCCTGTTAGTTGATAAAAGGGTTCTTTTTATTCCCTCACTCCTGCATTACAAGTCAAGTGTGTTCATTCTGTTCAAATTGAACCATAATTAACCATCAGGACAAAAAACATTCCACAAAGACTTCTCAGTAGTTGCCAACTGCTTATTAGTTGATATCTATTAGGCAAAGTTCTCAAATTGCAAAATTGTTCATTACAGACTCTGATTTGTAATTTGTGGGGAATGAATGGAAGGTAAATTCCTAGGCTCAGAATGAGCAATTCTCCTGGGGACAGCCCTGTATAATTGAACCACTAACACAAAAGAAGAGTTTATTGGCCAGGCGGTGGTGGCACATGCATTTAATCCCAGCACTCGGGAGGCAGAGCCAGGTGGATCTCCCTGAGTTCGAGGCTAGCCAGGTCTACACAGTTAGTTCCAGGACAGGTTCCAAAGCTACACAGAGAAACCCTGTCTCGAAAAAACAAAACGAAACAAAACAAAAGAGTTTTATCCACACGGATCGGTTAACACACTTTTCTCTGTCCTGGTTTCTAGCCTGAGCCTCCGACAACAAACAAATGGCAGCTGGACAATTGGTTGACCAAGGTCAGCCAGCCGTCAGTGCCCCTCGACGGTCGAGGGGGCACAGAGTCTCCACGCTGGCGCCAGGAGAGTAAAGATGGGGACCGCAGCACCGACCAGCAGCACCCGGAGTCCAAAGACCCTCCCCCCAAGAGTTCCAGCAAGGCTCTCCGAGGGCCCACTGAAGGGCCCCAGCCCGGGAAGAGGAGCTGCCAGAAATCCCCTGCTCAGCAGGAGCCCCCACCTCGGCAAACTATCGGAACCAAACAACCCAGAAAACCTGCCAAGGGTTCTAACCAGGCAGAGCCCCAGGCCAACTTGCAGGTGGAGAGTGAACCTGGACCCTTTCCCTATGGCTCAAAAGAGCAGACTTCCAAAGACAAACCCAAGGTGAAGACGAAAGGCAGGCCTCGTGCTGTGGGCAATAGGGAGCCCAAGCCTGAGGCAGCCGTGCCCAAGCCGCAGGCAGCCGTCCCTAAGCCGCAGGCAGCCGTGCCCAAGCCGCAGGCAGCCGTGCCCACCCCCAACGAGAAGAGGAAGCACAAGAGTCCCCCGGCCCCCTCCAAGGCCCCCTCAGGCCCTCAGCCTCCAAAGGACAATGGTGGGGACAGGAACCCTGAGCACTTTGCTCTTGTCTCCTTGTCTCAGAGCCAGGGTCCACCCCACAGCGGCAGCGGCGGCGTTAGGACTAGTGGTTGCCGACAGGCTGTGATTGTCCAGGAGGACGGCCGCAAAGACAGACTCCTGTTACCCTTGGGAGACACCAAGTTGCTCTCGCCACTCAGGGACACTCCACCACCGACGAGCTTGGTGGTGAAGATAACCCTCGACCTTCTCACTAGGATTCCCCAGCCCCTGGGGAAGGGGGGTCGCCCTCGGAAAGCGGAAGACAAGCCGCTGGCAGCAGCGAAGAGGCAGGACTCCGAGAAGAGATGCTGCGACACCTCCAGCCGAGTGACCAAGAAGAGAAAGGTGAGTACCGCGACGTGCCTGGCGCTGTGTGCATGGCCAGGGATCTTTGAGTTGTCTAGAAGAGGCCTTTGCCCTGCCAGCAGCACTTGACTGCTGCCCCTCTGGGTTCTCTTGGCCTGCACCCTCTTCCCATTCTGCAGGCAGTCAGGTGTGTCAGGGGCCCCCCCCCCCAGTCACTGAAGAAGTAAGCTTTCTCCGCACCCTGCCGCACTCTGAGAGAGCGAGCACATTTTTATGCATGCAGAGATCACTGTTCACTCTCTGGCATATGATGTTTTGCCCTGGAAATTAAGGTCCTCCGTGAATTGGAATGATAATTGGGTATTCTGAATTTCTTAAAGAATTGCTGTAACTCATGACCCATGCTTTGTTACTAGAACAAGTAAAGCATATGGGGAAGAGATCTTGAGGAAAGCGAACTGGTAGAGTGAGCTGCAGACTGCAGGGCACCTGCTGTTTAGTACGAGTTTTCATGGGAAACCCGCCTTATTTGAGACGTTCTATTACTTAGGCATGCTGCTGGTTTGGACAGTGTCTTCTTTATTCTAAATTGTTGAGCTCTGGCCCTCCTCCTTTTTTTCTTCTTTGTGATGAGGTAAGACTAGGGAGTGTTTCCCCAGGGGCACTCTTACTACCTGCCCACATCTTGACACACAAGCACAAAGAGACCAACTGTCATGCTGACGGGATGCGATTTAGCACTCTGGAGTCTATGAAAAATGTCTCACTCAGCAGTGGAACATGAGCTGAAAATAATGGGAAGGACTTCGAAGCTGGCTGTCGTGTCTGAGGCTGATTTACCCACCTGTTTAAAGATAAGGCATGGCTCTAGCGAACTGGAAAGGGTGATTCTTCTCCAGGACGTGGTTGTCAGAGACACCAGAGTCTGCATGACCAGCACATGCACTGTGGGCAACCCTTTCAGGGTGACTTGGGTGCTTGCTGAAGATACTATTTGATACTACTTGATACTATTTGATACTATTTGATACTACCTTTGGGCCGTACACTCTTAGGCCTCTCTCCTTTTTCCCTCTGTCCTCCCTCTGCTCTCACTCCCCCGCCCGTCCCGTGTCCTGCTTCAGTCTATACTTTCTCTCCCTGCTCTGGATTCTTCCAGATGCCTCTGGCTGTTCTCTCCCTCACATCTGCAACAAAAACCTTCCCCTCAACCATCCCTCAGAGCAGTCATGTCCTCACTTTATCCACAAAGCTCTGGCAAGCACTGAGGGATTTGGCTTGCACGTCTGACTGTGAGACAGGTCAAGACGGACCCGTTGTTTGGTTTAAATCCTGGCTGTAATAAAGACCTCCCAAGCCTGACTGCATTATAGTCACCTGGGGACGGCAGGGGGCCCCCCCCACTCTGGCATTTTTAAATTCCGAGGCAATCCTGTTGCTCCCAGGGCTGGAAGCAGTGGAGCGCAATGTGGTGCTCTCGGAAGCTGATGCTTGGGTAGAGAATTGTTCAGGTGTGCTGTGGGTGTGGCTAGCATGGACAAGGCCGCCAGGAATTCTTGCCTGGAATGTGTCATTAGTTAGCAGCTTGGCTGAGAAGCTATCAGATAGGCGTGAATAAAAAACCAGCTGCTGTGTTTACCCCTCAGAGTCACATGTCCTTCAGTGTGGGAGGTATTACGTAGGTCGTTCATTCTGTGCGTCATGGCCATTCAGGCCTCCCTGGCTCCAGTGGGTCACCTGGTCTGCAAACCTGGGGACCTGGCTCTGGGCCAGAGGTTATACTGACTTCTTTTTAACTTGAGACTATTCCCAAATTTAGGTTGTGAAGGCCTTCATTTTCAGTGTGAGTACTAGAAAAGGTTTTCTAAACATGTAGTCAGGGACATTTAAGAGTGTTCCAAATCTTTCACATTTGTGCTGTTTATTAAAGGCCCCTCAGAACTTCACCCTCTCCTGTTATGAAATTTAGTGTAAAAAAAAAAAAATCTCAGAGGATTCGCAGGGTCTTTAAAAGCTTTTTATTTAGCCTTAATACTCATGCGAATATCAGAGACCACATGGTAGGGTAGGCGTAGAGCTCAGTGTTTGAACACTTCCCTAGCATTTTAAGGCCCTGGATCCAATCCCCTGCCATGCAAACTATAAACCAGGCAATAAGAAAGATTGTGTTAATAGTGGCGATGAAGCCATCAGATGTGGCACCTGAGGGAACTGGGTTAGGAAGAGTTCATGAGGCACAGTGGAGAAACTTAGGTACATACACTTGAACTGAATACTCCTCACTCAAACTATTGACTGCAGTTTAGAAATTCAAGTACTAACATCCACTTTCTTTTCTTAAGCTAGGATTATGCCTCTCTGATTTGAAAACAAAACAAAACAAAAAAACACTGAAGTTGGCAGCATTCTAAAAACTCTAGCAGACATTGACCTCCACATGGAGTCCTACTTACGCTCACCTCTTCTGTAGATGATAGTTCATTTCATCCATTCACCTGAAGATTGCCCCTCAAATAAGTGGGTACTGTTTTGATTTTGTTATATTGTTCTCACCATGTAGCCCAGGCTGGCCTGGAAGCCAAGGTCCTGCTTCAGACTCCCAAGTGTTGGGATTACAGTTGTGTGCTTACATAAGTAGGTGGTCTTTCTTACTGGTCATTTCAACAAATTATGGAGTGAAGGAGTTCACTGAAGCCTTGCTCAAACACAATTGTTTCATTAACTAAGAAACCATCACCTTTGGTGGTGGTGGGGTATCAGTGTATTTATATACTCCTTTATTTATGTTGACAGAGGAAGGGATGCCGTTGTGTTTGATAGGAAAAGGTACGTTTTTTATGCTTGGGACAGTTACTTCTGCCTTTGACTTCCATCCAAAATCCAGCTGTCCTTTCTTTCCCTCATGCCTCCAGATTAGTAACCCCAAGTTTTGTCCTTACAAGTCAAGGGTATGACATCTGATGCCTTAGACTTTATTAAAATCTCCTAGGTTTCCTTCCTTGCTGCCTGGTTATTGGCTGGAGAGCATGGCAGCCATGTGGCAGCAAAGGCTGGCTTACATCATCAGTGCCTGTGTCTGCCTAACCAGGAAGAGGTAAAGCTGGTCTGTTTTCCTCTCCTGTAGTGCTTTCTTCTTGAAATCCAGAGAGGCTCAGAATCTCATGGCCGCTCAGTAGATGCATGGTAGCTGCTCCTGTCCCCTGGTCCGTCCTCTCCCTCGCTCATTCTTCTGTCTACACATATGTCCTGAGAAGATTCTTGAGAGAGGCACAGCATTCAAGATCAATATTCTGACTCTGGTGACTGCACTCACTAGGGCAGTTACAGCGTTCCTCGGGTTCACGCCTCTGTTGCCCAATGTTGTCCCTGCCCCTGGCCATGCACACCCCTTCTCCAGGGTCTTAGGTTCCTCCTCAGACCCTCCTGTCTCCACCATCATAGCCAGGCTCCCAGGATCTTGCCACAAGTCAGACCTGTGGCCCCAGGTGACTGTCAGTTTTAGAAAGCTCTGCCTCTGGTTTCCTTTGAACGACAAGGCACCCTCATGACGAGACAGTGCAAGGCAGGTGCCAGGCCACTACCCATCCTGGAGGGAGGGCCTGCATAGCCCTGGCTCTTCTTCTTGCTCTTTTGTCCTGTTCTGTAGGTGGAGCAACACCTGGCACATCACCCAAAGGCTGCCCGACCCCACAACCACAGGCTGAGAAAAGCCAACAGTGCATTCATTGGGTTGGGTGGGCAGCTGTTGGCCCCTCTGTGGAGAGCTCAGGCACCACCGGAAGCCTGTCCTCCCAGAAAAAGAATTCCAGACTTTTGAGAGATGTCCTTTTTCTCTCCTAAAGAATATAGTGTTGTCACCCAGAAAAAGCTAAAGACCCCATGCCTCCTATGACTTAGTATGTCTTGCTTGTGGAATTCAATTCTCAGTCCTCAGCACCTACTTCGTGTGCCCTCACTTTGGAGACCCTTTTTCTAGTCTAGCCTCTCTAGGTTCCTGTGCAGCCCTATTGGTGAAATTATTAAGGCCACTCCTCGTAGTTAAAAGGGAGGTTTATTTTGTGGGGTAACTTATAAATGAAGGGGTAGGTTGCAGGGTCTGGCAAAGGTATGGCGCAGTCCGGTGGTGTTCTCTGCCAAGAGAGCCCTCTTCTCTTGAACCTGGGTCTTCAGCTTCCTTCCTTAGCCCCGCCTTGTAGGCGTGACCATTACTGAAGCCTCAGTGGGGGTTGGAACTTCCAGGCCAAGGCTGGAATGGCTACCCACTACACAGCCCTGCTTCCAAGATGGCTGCTCCGCCCCTCAGCTGCCATTCTTAGCTGACAAACATTACTGCCACTATGGAGAAGTCTGGGCCTTTCCGAACCGGAGGCAACGTCCACATGCCCACTGGAGCACACACCAGGGCCTCTTGCTTCTTTGGTCCCATGGCGGCCTTTCTCTGAGGCATTGGGTACCATGCTTCTGAGGTCTGAAGTGCCAACAGAAAGCTAATGATTCAGATGAGCTGTAAATGCTTGCATTTTCAGATAGATGCCTGTCTTCAAGTCGATGTTTGATTTCCCGTGAGCCGGTTCCTGATGGGCACAGGCTCCAGCTCCAGTCAGCTGGTGAAGAGCACCTTCCTCTGAAACTTCCTTGCTATGTGTTTAGGAGGAACATGTGTGGTTAATTGTGCTAGCAAGCATACCCCAGGCAACAAGAAGATAACAAACAGAAACGGATCCCATTTCCCTTCTGGACTCTGGTGTGGACAGCGTGTGTTTGGCCTTCCCTCTGTGTGTGTCCTGACCTGCCTGGAAATACCTTCCATTTAGAACGTGCTGCAGCATGTCGTGTGTGAGCTCATCTCCTCTTCGATTTCTCCAGACGTGGACGTGCTCCTTTGTTGTAGTCCTTGTCAGGCTACCTGCACGCAGCCCCCGAAGCTCTGGGCCTCAGGTGGCAGGGTGCTGCACCGGGGCAGAGACCCTGTTTCAGCATCTCGTTCATTGATCTTTGCCTCTCAACCAGGAGATGTGCCGGGTGCTCCCCTCGTTCTGTGCAGAGGCAGCCCCGGGACAGTGATGCTGAAGTCTTCTAGCGCACACCAGCAGCACTCACTTCTAATTTTCACTGCAAGAGTCGGCTGTTGGCCTGTGCTCACAGTGGTGTGGACTGCAGCATTTCAGTCGTGGCTTTAGGTCTTTCTTACCTCATACTCCGGATTTCATTATTAGGTCCATCAGGATATATTTCCCAGTCTTCCATAACAGTGGTTATAATCCTGTGTATGTATGTGCTTAGCATGTATATGTATATAGATGGGAACGGGGTGTGGGTGTGGGTGTGTGATGTACACACATTTATATACAGATGTGTACATCTGTGCAGAGGCCAGAAGAGGATGTTGAATATCCTGGTATATCACTTTGCTGCCATATTCCCAAGAGATAAGGTCTATCACTGAAATCATCAATGCTGGCAGCCATCCAGCCTCAGCAATCCTCCTGCCTCCTCCCCCTCCTCACAACATTAGGATTATATGGGGCACATGCACAATCATGCCTGGCTTTTTATGTGGGGTCTAGGGATTTAAACTGATGTCCTCATGCGTGTACAAGTAAGCTCTTACACGCTGAGCTGACTCTCCAGCCACGGCTGATTTGTCTGTTTTTCAAGACAGGGTTTCTCTATGTAGCCCTGGCTATCCTGAAAGAAACACTCTCTCTGTAGTTTGGGCTGGGCTTGAACTCACAGAGATCCTCTTGCCACTGCCTCCTGAGTGCTGGGATGAAAGGCATGCACCACCACTAGGCTGCAACAACTGACTTGTCTTTATTCTCTCCGCTTTGTGATTATCATCCCTTCTCTATGTTGGTTAATGAGAAGTTAAAGTCTTGGGGGCTGGGGTGGGGACATATATGACATGAAAATGGAGGGAAGCAGGGGAGGGAGGGAACACACATACACACATATGAATGACATAAAGGAGGAGACAGGGTATCTATATGTATACATATATGAATGACATAAAGTAGGAAGACTATACACACATATATGAATGACATAAAGGAGGAGACAGGGTATCTATCTATATGTATACATATATGAATGACATGAAGTAGGAAGACTGTATACACACATAGGAGTGATGTAAAGTAGGAGAAGAACCCACAAGCATCAGAGATGGCCAAGAGAAGGAACTGATCAAAGTACATTACGTGCGCTCTGACAACGTCACCGAAGTCCATTACTGTGTTCAATTGCTTTCTCCACCCACATCACACGCAGTCTCTCGTGTGAGTGAGGGCATGATCTTCAAGGTGTCCCATTAGGTCCCTTTGCGGGGCCTGTGCCTCCTCCATCTGTACGATGGTTCTTAACGCTCGCTGTTCTTACTCCCTTTCAACACCAGGCTGACTCAGAAAAAGACCATGATAACAAGAAAATCAGATTGGAGAAAGAAGTCCAGCCACACTGTGCTTCTTCATCTTCCCACCCCGAATCTTCCAAAACAAAGTGAGTATGGCAGGCGGGAACAGCCCGGGATGGTTAACCGCGCCACCAGGGGCAGGACGGAAGGCTTTCTTCCGCACTAGTGATGTGTTCTGAGCCAATGGTGTCTTCATTCGTGAGGGTCCTGTCCACGAAGGCCTCATGAGAACTGACTGACACTCCTCTAACAGCAAACCTAAGATTTATCAAAAACATTTCCACTAAGGAGCTTTTCCTAAATACTGAGGATTACTGTTTTCTTTAGAAAACCTTTCTTTAGTCGTGTTGAGGATGAACTCAGGGCCTTATACCTAGCTGATTCTTGCCTGGATTTTGTATTTCCTGGAAGAAAATGAGAGAAGAGGTACAGCTCAGTGGAGCACCTACAGCATGCAGTGAGGCCCTAGGTTCAGTCCCTAATACTGGATAGGCACAGGACAGATAAGAAGAGCACATCACTGTTTTCCTGTTCTTATTCATTCATTCATTTATTTATTCATAGCAGGATGGGATATGGGTAACATTTGCTCAAAGCCCTGGGGTTCCTGCTGGGTCTTGCTTTGACTTGGGATAGCTTGGGTTCAGTGCTCTGTCTTAGGGATGAGTAAGAGCTACACAGCCTTCATGAGTCTGTGTGTGTGAGAGAAATGACAGATGACAGTAGTAGTGTCAACATGACTATTGATTATAGTGACTATAAATTTACTTATATAGTATGTATATACACACAGTGACTATAAAAAGCAACTGTTATTCGAAATTGCCTCGCAAGAGACCCAGCAAACACAAGTGCATCACAAGTGCATTTTGGGGGTGGGGCTGAGCAGGGGGAGCATGCCATCAGACACAGAAGAGTGACAGATGTGGCAGCTGAGCTCGTCTGCTTGTTGGGTTCAGATACAGATAGGTGAGAGATGGGAATGGTTAGAGTCTTCCAGCTTAGTAAAAACCCCACAGTTTGTTACTGAGAGTTAGACTTCACAGAGCATCAAAACGACCCGCAAACCTGGCCCTTCTGCAGCATAATTAATTACACGCTCTGTGGCACTGCAGTCTGGTGCCAGGGACCATTTGGTCTTTTATAAACAAACTCGGCTGTGCTAAGTGTTCTGCTTTGACTGCCCTTACTCCGCAGGACTCCCAGGCCCTCCTCAGAGTCCTCAAGAAAGGAAATACTTCCTCCTCCACCTGTGCCATGCTCCTCGTCCTCCTCCTCATCCTCGTCCTCGTCCTCCTCCCAGAAGTCAACCAAAACTGCACACAAGAGGTCAAAGCCGGATGCAGACACCTGTAGTCAGGACCCTCCCAAAAGTGCCAGCAGTACCAAGAACAACTCCAAGGACCCTTCCGTTCCCAAGCACAGAAAAGTGCAGGCCAGGGGCTCCGAATACAAAGTAAGCAGCCGCGGTGGTGGGCGGAGCAGGAGTGTGGTCAGGACATCAGTCCGTTTTAGCGTGAGAACCTTGAGCAGACTTGGGGAGGGCCCTTTATTAAAGTGAACCAGAGAAAAGTCACACTAGCTTTCATGTGTTTCTGTCACATGTTTGGCTTAAGAAATGGGTTAGTTCAGGTCTTCCTTTGGAACTTTAATCTCAAATACTTCAATTATTGATCCTAACAGGAAATAAGTCAGGCGGCCGGACTTCCAGTTAGCCTGGGGCAAGTTGGGGGTGGGGGCTGCTCTGCTGGGTGTTACCTGCTCTTCCCCTGGAGGTAGCTTCAGTTAAATCTATAGCTCTGGAAGTGCTGAACCAAACGGGGACCGCAGGTTGACTTACTCTGACTTACTAGGCGGCACACTGCTCTCCTGGGCTTGGGAGGGCTGTTGCTGCCCGGGCAGTGGTCCTGTCCACTGAGCAGGTGATGTGCATGTGTTTTAAAGGGGTCTTCTGGAGAAGCTGCAAACCCTTTCCCAGTGCCTTCTTTGCCAAATGGTAACTGTAAACCAGGGAAGCCGCAAGTGAAGCCTGACAGGTAAGCCCCGCCCTCTCCCTTCTCCCCGCCCTCTCCCTTCTCCCCACCACGCCCCCTTTTTCTCTTCTCTTACCCCCCTTGCCCCCAGGTAGTCTTTTTAGGTTTGTAGGACCCATACCTGCCTTGTCTTCTTTATTTTTGCAGACAGCAAGCTGATTTTCACATGAAGGAGGCTAAAAAGTTGAAGTGCAAAGCAGAAGCAATGGTCAGTCTGGTTTTTACACCCTTGGTTGAACAGCCTCTGATTAAGGGGCAAAACCTTGGTCTCCATTATGCTATGCACAGCATGGAGTGTATATGTATGGGGGATGGGGCAGTAGGCAGGAAGACTGTGTACGGGGGTTCTGGGGTGGGGGGCAGCAGGAGGAGTGTGGCTTCTGTTAGCCATATTCTAAGCAGGACAGTCAAGGTCTTAATGACCGAGGCCTGAAGTGGTGTAGGGGAATTGTGTTCTTTGGCTCCATCAGTTCCGTCTGATTGTGTACAGACTCACAGACTGAATGGAAGCTGATCTATGCGATGGTGGTTTACTGTCTAACTGCTTTTTTTCCCCCAACCCACTAAATCAGTCCTTGAGACGTACAAAACGGTTTATTATTCAATCAGTCTGCCTCTTGGCATCCAGAGTGGCCCTGTGCACTGATCTGAGGGTAGACGGCCATGGGAAGCAGTTCGGTGGGGTCGTATGTGCCCTGGGCCTTACATTTGTTGGGGTTGTGCCATAGTCAGAAGCAACTCTCAGCGGTCAGTTCTCTATGGTTCCAGGGTCAGACCATGTCACCAGGCTTGGCAGCAGGCTCTCTTGCCCGCTGAGCCATCTCAGCCTCACTCTGGACAGATTGCCCCTGTAGACCCACATACATGCAGACCTGTTGTTGGCTCTTTGTAATCTGACTTAGCTGTCCCCTGTTGGCCACCAGGACTTTGGCCTATGCCTTCTACCCCATGTTGCAAGTCCTCTGTTTACCAGATAAAATGGCCCTTGGTTACCTGCCGTGCTTGGTGCTGTGAGGGATCTAGGTGCCCTTTGGCCCTAGGACTGACCCCATCCTACCCCAAGCTGTGTTGCCCTTTCCACTGCTTCTTCCCCACTTTCCAGGATGCTGAAGGAGCTGTGACAGGCATGCCATTGTTAGCCTCACAGAGTCCTGAAGGAAGTGGGCCTGGGCTGATTGGTATATGATACTTCATTTCTACACCAAGGGTAATAATAATTTTGGAAACTGCCCAAGAGAAATTGTTTTAAATGTTTAGGTTTCAGAATTAGAACCCTGGGCTTGGTTACAGGAGTTAAGAGCACTTGCCGCTCCTGCAGAGGCCCTAGGCTCAGTTCCCAGCACCACGTGGCAGCTCACAATCACCTGTAACTCAAAGTCTAGAGGATCTGATGCTCCCTTCTGGCCTCTGCAGGAGGCAAAGCAGCCATAGCCATGAAAATAAAGGGAATGAGAGAGAGCCTCATCAATGAAGGAAACTAGTAGTGACCCATACAGACGGCAGACTGAGGCACGTTAGTTTGACCTGCATTCTTTGTCACTCATGTTTCTGAGCTTATGCACTCTGAATACTAAGCTTTAGTGTGTCTGCAATGCAGGCACATGCTTGTGTGTGTCCTCGGATGTACATGTGACACCCTAGTCTGTCCCTCTAGTGGTAAGATGCGAAGCAGGGGAAGACCTGCTACATCCCTTTCACTGGCGCATAGCAGCAGCACGTGGAAACCGGAGCAGCCTAAGATAGATCTGCCTCTATGTTTCCAACATGTGTCTTTACTGTTTTCTTCCCTTTTGAACACATCAAATTGAAGCATTAGTAAAACCTACAAGCGGCCCATGTCAGCCAGCTGCTCCCAGTGTGTGTCACATTCGCCACGTGCAGAGACACGGGCTGTTCGCCACATTTCTGCTGAGCTGAATTGGCTGTATGCCACTCGTGGACTCAGGATTGGGCAGGCCACCAGTATCTGATTGTTTCTATTTCCACATTTCCTTGAGGGGACTCTGAGAGTTTGTCCTTGTAGGCCCAGGGCATATCCTTGTACAAAAAACCAACATGCCAAAGGAGATAAATAGTCAAGTGATTAGTTAGATATTTTATATAAGATGATAAACCTCGACCTCCATAAAGAAACTCGTGTCTGTTCTGTGAATGTGCTGGCTGCCTGCTTCTCAGAGGTTTCCAATGAGAGACGATTGCAGTCGCTAACGGGGTGGTGCCCTTTGTGCCTGGTGGAGTTCTGAGAGTCGTCTTAATATAGAATTACTTTCTTTTCTCCGGTGAGTTTTTGCTAGAAGCCACTTTTCATAGGTCAGAGCTGACTGCTAGAGCTTTTCATCTTGTTCTATTATTCTTTCTCATGTCTTTCTAATCAGGAGTAAATAAAGACAGTAGAGAAGTAAGAAACTGACTGAGTGCTCCCTGTGGCCTCACAAAGCCCGTGTTCTTCTCCCACAGGCGGACAAGGCTGGAAAGGCCTTCAAGTATTTGGAAGCTGTCCTGTCCTATATTGAGTGTGGGATGGCCACAGAGTCAGAAAGCTCAGCCAAGTTGGCATATGCTGTGTACTCAGAAACTGTAGACCTCATTAAGTAAGTGTTGGGGTGTCTGCCATCCTCCCAATCTGTCTCTCTCCTGACTGGATGTGAAGACATCCAAAGAGGGGACCCTGGAGAGGTCCCTGTAGCTCAGTGGTAGCACCTGCTTGTCAGGCCCCAGGCTCTGGGTTGGTCCACAGTTTTTTTTTGTCCTGACTTAAAGTGTGTTCTAGATGAGAGAACACAAGATGACTGGGTGCAACGAGGTCATTTTGCCAAGCGCTCTGAAGAGGAGGCCGAGTCTCAGGAGGGTAGTTTTCCCAGCTTAGGTTTCATCTCTGCTTCTGCTCCAGCACATGCTTCCTGCATTTCACTGGGCCTTTAGCCAGTGTGGCCAAGCTTGGTTTCAGGAGAGAGCAGGCCCAGGGCCAGGTCTTCTGAGCGGCTTGTGGTTGCTCTTAACCCCTGGACTTCTGTGTTACACACGTCTTCATGTCCTCTGGAAGACAGGAGAGGGAGCAGGCACAGTCAGCAAACCTGGGCTCCTGTAACCGGCCTGTTTAATTAATCTCAGGCACTTTTGTATCTCCCTGCAGGTTCACAATGTCACTAAAATCCTTCTCAGATACCACGGCGCCAGCACAAGAAAAGATATTTGCTGTTTTATGGTATGTACATTTTCATTTGTTATATAGATAGCACTTTCCTTTGATTAGAAATTATCTTTAAAAAAGTTTTTTTTTTTTTGTTTGTTTGTTTTGTTTTTTTGTTGAGACAAGGTCTCTCTACATAACTTTGAGTTCGAGGCCAGCCTGGTCTATGTAGGGATCTGCCTGCCTCTCCTTGCCAGTGCTGGGATTAAAGGTGTGTGCTAGCACACCTGGCTATAAATTTATTTTCTCAAAGTGAAAATTATGGCAGAGGCAAGTGAGCCCCACCGCGGCCATCAGGAAATGGTGTCTCTTATGTTCTTCTGCCCCTGGGGGTGCTGCTTTGGTCTCGGGAGTCAAGTGATGTTTGTACATTTGGTTTTTTGCCAACATTTACTTTTGGTGGTGGCGTGCAGTGCGGCGGTGAACTGCTTGAGATGACTTCCCCTACCAGAGACGGGACCCCAGCGTGCTCAGAGGGCTGATTGGCAGGAGCTCTAGCCATGAGGTCATCCACAGTTCACGGGAACCCCTGTTTGTGTTTACAGTTTGCGCTGCCAGTCCCTGTTAAACATGGCAATGTTTCGCTGCAAAAAAGACGTGGCAATGAAGTATTCTCGCACTCTGAGTGACCACTTCAAGAATTCTTCCAAAGCGGCCCAGGCACCTTCTCCATGCATGGCAAGGCAAGTGTTAAGTATGGTTAAATCACACACAGTCACGTCATTTCCCTCTTGCTTGGGCACTGTTTTCTGTTTGTGATTTTGAGTTTTTCAAAAATCCTACAGTTCACCTTTATGTGTACTGGCTGCTTAAACTTTAACCATTAGCTACTTATGGCCCTCTGAGAAACAGGTATAAACTAAATTTAGGCTGATGAGATAACATACAAGGTACAGTGATCTCCTCTTACCTGCCAATAGGTACATCCCAAGATTCCCAGTGCGTGGACTAAAATTACATTTCTGAGCCTTCTGAGCCTTCCCCAAGCTGCATCTTTTGCTATACAAGTTCAGTTGAGAAGGCAGGAACTGCAGGAGATTAGTATCAGTAGCTGAGCCTGTGTGGGCTCTGGGGCAGTGCACTGCTAACTCAGTATGGGCTCTGGGGCAGTGCACTGCTGAACCAGTGTGGGCTCTGAGGCAGTGCGCTGCTGAGCCTGTGTGGGCTCTGGGGCAGTGCGCTGCTGAGCCTGTGTGGGCTCTGGGGCAGTGTGCTGCTGAGCCTGTGTGGGCTCTAGGGCAGTGCATGTCCAGAGCCTGTGTAGGCTCTGGGGCAGTGCATGTGCAGAGCCTGTGTGGGCTGTGGGACAGTGCATGTGCGGAGCCTGTGTGGGCTGTGGGGCAGTGCACTACTGAACCAGTGTGGGCTGTGAGGCAGTGCACTGCTGAGCCTGTGTGGGCTGTGGGGCAGTGCATGTGCGGAGCCTGTGTGGGCTCTGGGGTGCAGTGCATGTGCGGAGCCTGTGTGGGCTGTGGGGCAGTGCACTGCTGAGCCTGTGTGGGCTGTGGGGCAGTGCACTGCTGAGCCTGTGTGGGCTCTGGGGCAATGCATGTGCTGAGCCTGTGTGGGCTCTGGGGCAGTGCATGTGCTGAGCCAGTGTGGGCTCTGGGGCAGTGCACTGCTGAACCAGTGTGGGCTGTGGGGCAGTGCGCTGCTGAGCCTGTGTGGGCTGTGGGGCAGTGCATGTGCTGAGCCAGTGTGGGTTCTGGGGCAGTGCACTGCTGAACCAGTGTGGGCTCTGGGGCAGTGCATGTGCTGAGCCTGTGTGGGTCTCTTGGTTATCTCAGTGCCACACAAAGAAATTAACAATAGTAGAACAATTTTAAGAACACAATAATGAGACTGTGCCCTCTCTGTTGAGTCCAGATGAACAGTGGCATTTTCAGGCATGGCTCAAGTGAAGCTGTGGGTAATGAATGGGGAAAGTATTAACTGCACAGACTATTATCGAGGCAGCAGTGTTTAGGTATCGAAGCTCACAAAACCACCAGAAACTGGTGTCCTCTCTCCTTGCTTTGATAAATCTTCCTGACATCTCAGTAAACTTAAGAACTGCCGAGAACCATGTGTACTTGGCCATTTCCAGGACCCATACTCTGAATGGAAACTGCTCACATTTGCCGTAAGATGCTGACAAACAGAATCCTTAGACTGAGGATGAGTGTGAACGTTGGGATGTGGCTCCTCATGGTCTTGCCCGAAGCTGTTTGCTCTAAGACAGGACCGCACTGATTGCCCAGGCTGGCCTCGAACCTGTGCTCTTTCTGCCCCACCTCCTGAGTGTATGCAGCCCTGCACCCGTGTGTTTTGTTTCTTGTTTGTATTCCTCAGGAAGTCCTGCCTTCTGGGCCTTGCTTTTAGAGAGCATTAACTGTAACACAGACCCATGTCTAGCAATCAAAAAGGGAGGGACTTCAAGTAGCCCCAAAGAATGTCCTGTGCTCCCTCAGGCAGCATGCATATTAAAATTGGAATGATACACAGAAGATTAACATGGCCCTGTGCAAGGATGACATGCAAGTCTGCCAAGTGTTCCATATTAAACAAAAAACAACAAAAACCCACATGCTGATGAAGGCGTCCGAGAGCATATGCTGCCATTCATGTGGTTTAGCTAGGGTGGCTTCTCTCTAACAGCCCTCACCGCTGCCAGGATGCAGCAGCAGCCACCACCCCGGGCAGCTCCCTCTCTAGTGTCTGACACTGACAGCTCTGATTACGTGGCAGCTTTGGCCCCGTCTTTCCATCTTCTATCGTGCTTACGCGATTGAGCTGTTTTTTTCTTCCTTTGGCCCAACTGAAGCACGTGAGCTTGTAGGACCAGGCCATCAGCCTAGGCTAGGAGAGCGTGCTGGGGCTCCTGAACTACACCCCTCTGCGCAGCCTGCCGCAGCTCTGTTTGTCTGTATTTACTGGCTCAGTAGGAGTAAGAGCCAGGCATGACTTTACCTTTGTGCTGCTGTGACGCAGAGAAAGAGAAATGCATGCAAAGTGGCTTAAATGTTGGCTCTGTGGTGCAGCCACAGGTCGGAGAGTCAGGTCTGACAAGGTGTACTGCCGAGTGGAGGCATGGCTCAGAAGAGCATGGTGGGAACCCAGGTCAGTCTTCCAGATGTGCCTTTGATCTTTTTTTTTAAGATTTATCTATTATGTATACAGTGTTCTGCCTTCATGCCAGAAGAGGGCGCCAGATCTCATTACAGATGGTTGTGAGCCACCATGTGGTTGCTGGGAATTGAACTCAGGACCTCTGGAAGAGCAGTCAGTGCTCTTAACCTCTGTGCCATCTCTCCAGCCCGCCTTTGATCTTTTAAGGGTGTCTTTAGCAGTGATTATTGTTTTGGGGAATACACCCTGAAATTTAGACTGCAGTCTAGAAACCGTAGTCCGTGACCTGCTAGTTTATGTGATTAACCAAGTCTCTCTCCATCCTTGCAGAAGCACAGGCGTTCCGTCCCCGCTCTCCCCAATGCCTTCTCCTGCCAGCTCTGTAGGGTCCCAGTCAAGTGCTGGCAGCATGGGGAGCAGTGGGGTGCCGGCCACCATCAGCACCCCGGTCACCATCCAGAACATGACCTCCTCATACGTCACCATCACATCCCACGTCCTTAAGGCCTTCGACCTTTGGGAACAGGCAGAGGCCCTTACAAAGAAGAACAAAGGTGAGGACTCTGGCAGTGGCCAGTGTGGTGTGGCTGTGGGAGGTTGTTTTGGCTCCTGTATACATTCTGTCTCATGAAGCAAAAGAGATAGGTAGCCACCCTTTTTATCCCTCTGCTCTGCTCCATAACCGCTTGCAGATCTTCCTTGAGGTCTATGGTGTGAGCTAGGTTTCCAAGGCTGGATCTCTGCAGAGCCAAATTAGCCCTGGCTTTAGCATGCTGCCTCTTCGCCCACGTTGGCATCATTGTTTCAGCCTGAACTGAAACGCTAGCGAAGGGACAGAGCTGGAGCGGAGGTGCGGGCCGGCTGTCCCTTGGCTCAGCATATGTGAGATGAAGCCACATGGACCGTTTGTTTTCAGCACGTTAAGATGGCTGGTTACAGTCCGAGATGTGCGGCACAGCACATATTATTGAGACCTATTTAGGGAGGACAGGGAACTCCAGGTTTGAGTCAGGGGAAGTGAGTGGTGCTTGTGCCAAAGCTCACACACACAAGTGCCCAGTGACCACCATTAGATCTTCCCGGTGGAGGAAGATGGCTGGCGCTGTAGCTCTCGATTTCCCCACAGCCTCCTCACCTCCTCTTGTGCATTCCTTGATCACAATGCATCACCTGGACACTACACACACCACTGTACTAGGCGTGAGTTAGAGATTCAACTCAGAAGGAGGTGGGCTGCAAAGAATTAGCCAGCACATACAGACGAGCGTGCTAGGTGAGCCACAGGATATTGTGGGGATACTGTCCCTGGACTATTGGTCTTCATTTTAATGTGATGCCGTACATGTAAATTTACTCATGTGTGATTTGGGTTTCATTGCAGAATTCTTTGCTCAGCTCAGCACAAAGGTTCGTGTCTTGGCCCTCAACAGCAGCCTGGTGGACCTGGTGTACTACACAAGACAGGGTCTGCAGCGGCTGAAACAAGCCCCCAAAGCTCCCTAATGCAGGCTGGGCTTACCCGATGCCTTGGAATGTCTTTGCACAATTGGAAGCCTGGATCCAGTGTAGACGACTGTCTGATCAGGATGTCGACGGCACTCAAGAAGTGAAGCGCCGTGAGATGGCCAGAACGCTTGCCCACTTAAGCTCACAAGCCTGTGTGGCCATCATTTGGACACTGGTTAGCAGAGCGGACAATGGTAAAGGATCTGCCTTTCCCAGTGGAAGGACAGAGGTGCAATGGAGCCTAACTGGTGTATGAATGGTCGAGACACATTTCTGGTTTTTATTTTCTGTTTGTTTGGACAGTAGGATACAAGTAGCAACTGAAAGGAAGAGAGGCAGGTTCCTGTCATCTCAGTAGCCACACTAGTCCACTTCCAGAAGGAATTTCTTTTTTTTAATAATAATAATTTTTGGTGAAGGGTTTTATGGGTATATATTTTTTCTTTTCAAGTTTTAAAGAAAACATTGTTTAATAAATTCTAATGGCCACCTGTAAAATAGAAGTTGTGAAAGATTCCACTGTGCCTCACTTCCGGCAGTGAACAGTGGCTCTGACACTGAGTGTTATCATTTAGAAGGTTGAAGGTGACGCCTCCCTCTACCCCCCTCCCCGTCCCCCAGTGCCTAGAGTCCTACACACTGTCTAGTTCTGGTCTCTTTGGCTGCACTGAGCATCTAGGTCAGCCCTAGAGGAGCGGCAGCATTTACATCCAGGATCCATCTTCCCATCTTCCCAGCATCCCAGGAAGCTGCATACTTCCTGCTGCCACACTCCTGGAAAGTGACTGGCTAAGCAGCACCCTTGATTGTTTTACATTTCCCACAGTGCGTGTGGGCAAAGGGAGCCAGTGTCTGCCTTGGGCAGGAGGCTGATGTACTTCATCATCTGTCTCCTGGAGCCTAGGTGCCGCCAGAGCTGTGGCAGCTGGTGCATCAGTGAACGAACTCGCGATCTTCCTACAGAGGCTGTATTTTTCTGCTACAAATTATATTTATAGCAAAGCTCAACTTTCCAAAGCCCTTGATTATCCAGGGGACACTGCCTCCCTGAGAGGATATGGAGATTTGGGGGGATTAATTCAACTTAAAAACAAAACAAAACAAAACAAAAACCCATTACCACACACCTTCGCTCCAGACCACCTTCTCAGGTACCGTGACTCAATGGCGTTGAAGAGGACCTGTGACCTTCCCAGGCTATACCCTGCCCACATTAAACCAAGTCCAAGTGACAGAAAGTGAAAGGACACACTCAGAATTCACACCTGCTCATAAGCACAGACCTTTCACTGAAACGCAAAGGTTATTACTGAAATACTCTTCAATACAGTCTTTTTTAAAAGACAATTCTTTTTACCCCTTCTAGAAAATAGAATTTGCATGTGTTATGGCTGGTTGTTATTTCTTCTCACTCCCTGTTTCTGCTTCCTACCAGCCATGCTGTGTGTCTGTATCTATTGATAGTGGAGATGGGAGACCCATCTTAGGGTGCCCGAGGTCCCTTTGGGTGATGGATGGGAAAACTTTCTTGGTAGCTTGGTGAATACACAGGGGCTGCATGCAGGTGAGTGTGATGCCAGGTGTTTGTGTGTCCTCTGAGCCTTTCATCCTGCTTTGGATAAGGCCAGAGAACGGCCACTTTGTGCACATCTGAGTGAGGATAGACTGTGGCTGTGATCTGACGAAGCAGTTTTTTATTACCAGGCTGAAGCAAAGCCACGTTTCCTTTAAAGTTAATTGAGCTGCGGCATGTGGCAGGCTGTCCCTGGCACTCTGTCACCTCTTGAGCAGCGTTGGCTTGTGGACTCTGCAGGATCTTTTCCCTTCTCCCATTGCTCATCTATGGACAGCAAGGGCTGTACCTTTAAAACAAACTGCCTGTCGGCTGTGAATGCGTCTGGTCTAGGCACATTTTGCCAAAGCACGTGTGTGTCCTGCCAGCAGGCCACTGCGTCCCTTGACTGAACACATTCAGCCAGTGCAGAAGAATGGGCCGCCTCCTCCTTTGTTGTGCTGGATCGTTTTCTCCTCAGTTTACTACAGTTTTGTTTGTACCATGAAAGCTAATGCACTTGGACAGACCTGTGTGTACCAATGTGCTCTGTAGATAGGTTCCCTGCAACACTGTACTGAAGCGCGCAGGCCTCGGCTGCCTTTTTACTGGAGTGGAAACACAGTGACTGTCAGTGTGTCACTGCTCATGGTGGAAGCCTGAAGGATCTTTCCACTCTATGCTTACAGCTTCCCTCGCTGAGGCGATTCATTTGGAAGGACTATAAAATTCACCCTTTGAACGTGTGAGGTTCTTCTAGCCATAGAAGAGGATAGCCTTCATGGTGAAGTAGGCAGCATATTTGGAGTGAACATAAATCTTGCCTTTCCCACTACCAAGGGTGTATATGGCCTATCTGTCTGCAACAGAGAGTAGAGGGACACTCATTTTCCCAAGTGTTGAGTGTTCTCAGAAATAATTAAAATTTGATGCATGTGAAAGCCCTGCTAGATGATAAAAAAAAAAAAGCATGTGGCTAAAGCTGGTTGCTCTTTGTTAAGGAGGGCAGGCCACATGGGAGCAGGAGGAGCCAGCAGGAGCCAGAAGGGCCCAGCAAGTGCATCCATATGATTGCATGCGAAGTACCTGATTTATTTTGTAGCTGTTTTGACAATGTTTGTCCATCCTCTAGACAGGACCCCACCCACGCCTGTGTTCTCTAATTCTAGATCTTAGGACGTTTAGAGCGGGTTCTTCCCCGTCTTAACTGAAAATGTGCCTTAACTGACACCTTGTGTATTGATGTTAGGGAGAGGACCTCGATCTTAGAATTCCTGCTTAAAGAGCACCGTGTGCTCCACAGCTACGGTCTCTGATGCACAGGACGAGAGATTCGTCTAGACGTATTGGTGCCTTTGTTGACCAAACAATTTCTGAAGTAATGCTGTTTGTTTTGCCTCGGCTTCAAGGTTTTGTTTACTTTCCTGCTTTGTGAAGTTTGAGGTGTATTTGTGCACCTTAAGCTAAATGAGTTGGGCTTAAAAAAATCTTTCCATGCTTCCTACAGATTACTTCTTTCTCTTAATGATTTATTTTCCCAACACTACAAAACATCTTTGAAAATTTGCCACTTCATCTGTTTCAGTCTTTAAATACTTTAGCAGTATTTAAATCTAAGACTATTGTGGGCTCCTTTTGGAAGCACAGAAGTATAGATTTTCCTCCCTGGAGAATGAGCTGCCGCCTTGCAGCTTTGGAGACGCTGGGCTGTTCGCTGCCGCCCTCTCCCTGCCTCCCTCTGTAGGTTCTGGTCCATTTGGAGATACCGGGTGTGAGGACTTTTCCTGTGCCTTTAACTTGTCCTGTGGGAGGGAGGTTTAAGGACAGAAGGGCATGGTGTTGGGATTTTCCTTCAAAGTCTGTAAGTGGTCCAGCTATGCTGGCTTACTGTTGAGAACAGTTGCTTTATGGCCATGCTCTTATTGAGGGTGCATTGACAAGCACATTTCTTCAGGTGGCTGTAAATTCTTGGGGGTGAATCACACACACTATATTCTGTCCCACTGTGCATCAGACATCAGCAGTTACTGTGATGAACAAGAAGTGCCTCTTTCCCTACCTGAGGGAGCCAGAGGACAGGAAGGAAGCCTAGAGCTCCTGGGAGCCTGTATGTTGCTACATCTGTCCATAGGACACTGGAATAAGGCCACTGACAGGCAGGCCACACTGCATTGCTGGGCCATGCAGTGGTGGACCTAAGGAAGGTAGACTCGCTTTGCCTAGGTGTTTTAGCAATGCTCAATACAGGCAGTATTAAGTTTGCCTTTTGTTCAGGCCATGATGTATGTGTATTGCTAATACTGCACACCCTCATGATATCAAGTACACACTGTTCATGTTGGGGTGTGTGCACGTGTATCCCGAATCTTGTTTTAATTTTTTCTGAATGTGATCATATTTTGGATAATACCTGAGCAGGGTTCCCTTTTTTTTATTTATTACCATTATATATTATATTATATATTATATATTTACTTTCTTATAATGTTAGAGGAAAGTCAAATCTTGGTATTATTAAAATTGCTTTAAAAATGAATAGGTTGTCCAGGTGATCATGAAAATCACTGGTATGTCTTTAAAATAATGATTTTTCTTGGATTACCATGAAATAATGTGCCAGCTCTCACTAATACGATGGTTTTGTATGTGGACTTGGGAAGCATTGATGCTCTCGGTGAAGGTGTATAATAATAAGGGAAACACCACATTTTTATCTGCTTCAGAAATGGAACTTCAAACTTGGGGCTTTTGTGAATGAAATTTAGCTGCCTTGTAGAATCCTGTGAAAGAGGCAGACATGATCTGTGAGAGAATTTTTTTTTTTAGGAGAAAATCTGCAAAAGGTCCTTCCAAAGAAAATGTGCCACATATCTTTTGTTTTTCTCTGTAATGAGGATTAAGTGCTGTTTTACAAAATGTAATTATCATCTTCACAGTCTTTCCTTTCCACAAGATCAAACTGTAGAAAAAAATATTTAATAAAAATTTAGAGAAATCATTGAAGTTGAGCCGGTGTTTTTATTTTGTCCAAACATGACAATTCTTGTTTATTTGCTGGGCCAGGGTCTGTCTGGAGCCCAAGGCTGAGCTCGGGCTCACAGGCCTGCCTGTCTTACCGGCCCAGTGCTGGCACAAGCCGCCATGCCAGGCAGCATGCCAAGCTGCCAGCTCCGGTCAGAGTGACGCTCTGCTGTGTTCACAGCATGTTTATATTGTTGATGTGGGGAAGAAGTGCCACACTGGACTCTGGGAGCCTCTCTTGGTTTGCTGTGGCAGACGAGCTGTAGAACCCTCAGCGCTGAGGGACCGGGAGCCTGTCTGGCTCTAAGGAAACACCTCAACAGTTGCTTGACACTAGACAAGAGTCAGGCACTGGCTGTGATCTCCTGGATTTGGACCTCAGCTCCTCAGCTTTCTAGCTTTGTGGCTTTGGACTTGTTACTTAACCTCTCTGGTCTTGTTTATATGATTGCTACTCCATCATATTGGAAAGGCCACAGAAGACTGGTTTAACCCCGTTTTCCATTTTCATCCTCTAAGTCCTAATGACAGAATATGACCCATCGAGCAAGTCCATGGCAAAGGAGACTAGTGTTAAGTGTAGGAAAGAGCCTGTGCTCACTGACACAGATCTCAGCTGAAGTGGGCCTTGAGAGATGGGTCATCAAAGATGGGTCTTCTGGGGTATGTGATTTTTTTTTTTCCACAAAGACTTGTATAACCTTACATTTCAGCAGTTGCTGTACTGACTCATCTAATCAGCTTTCTCTTAGATACTGAGACTTTGTAATTTGGGGGTGTCACAAAGCTGTGGTTCTCAACCTGTGGGTCGTGACCATTTGCCAAACTTCTATCTCTGAAAATGCTTGCATTATGATTTGTAACAGTAGCAAAATTAGTTATGAAGTAGCAACGAAAAGAACTTTATGGTTGGGGTCACAACATGAGGGGCTATATTAAAGGATTGCAGCGTTAGGAAGGGTGAGAACAACTGGTATAAAGGAAATGTCCATGACTATCCCTGAAACAAAACATCAAACCACTTCCTGGGATAAATTCTCCAAGTTGATTACAGAGTGAAAAGATGCATACATGCCCCATACATACAGAAAACAACAAATAGTACAATACATACTGACCCTTCTGAGGGAAAGTGTAGGTCAGTGGCCGACATTTTTCCCCTGAAAGTTTTAGCATGTGCCTCTCTGTACACCTGCAAGTGCAGCCACAGCATCGCTGCAGAAGCTAAGAAAACATCCATTTTCCATTCACAGCCTGCCAGTGCTCCAAGGTGTCCTGCAGATTTTTCAACATGGACTCAACTGCATTGTGCCTTTTCTGTGGTCATTCTGTCCCTGAGTCCAGGGAGGTGCATCACCGAGGCCGTGTTCCTGCACTCTGCCCCACTGTTGGCGCCATCACTGTGTGTTTGGATGCTTCGGGAGTTTACATTACCTGCAGAGACTTCTCTGCTCGGGGCCCATCAGCGATTTCATTGTTCAGATTCACTACAAATAATGATGTCCAGTGGCTCTTACTGGTATATAAGCAGAAATGAGACAGGTGAGACACCAGGGCTCTGATAATGGAGGCCAGAGGGTGGGCCTGGAAACACTCCCAACAGACAGTTCTATTTTGGTTTTAGAAGGCCATGTATCTGCTCTGGATTTAAACCCCTCTTCCCTGTTACTGGGCTGCTCCTAAGAAGAAACAATTATGGCTTTTTGACATCTCTGCTGCTAAATATTCCTGCAAATTACTGCTTGGCACCAAAGTGAAAATAACAGAATACTCAGGTGCCTTGGCCCATCCTCACAGACCCACTGCAGACTGCAGGAAGCCATCAATGGCCTACTTCCCTACTTTCCCACTTCCACTGGTGACCTTTGCAGAAGCTGGAGCAGATGTGATGTAACCTGGTCCTCAGGACTGACTGGGGTCAGATGAACTTGTAGGGAGGAGTTGACTGAGATGTTCGCTTGGCTCTACCACGATGTTTAGTGGAAGACTCTAATCCACATGTTGGTGTAGTTTTACAAGTCATCTTCGGGACTGGATCAAAGTTTACACCAAATGTAAAAGTCCTCTTGAGATGGGGGCCTCGCTACACATTCTAGGCTGGTCTTGAAAACTGTCTGTGTACCAGGCTAGCCTTGACTTCACTATCTGTATCAGTTACTTGTTGTTCTGGCTCACAGATCCAGAGGAGAGTCCCTAAAGGTGAGGAAAGAATGATGGCAGGAACAGGAGGTGGTGGGGAGAATGGCAGTGGGGCGCTTCCCCTAGCAAGGTTCCCCGTCCTAAAGGGTCTATCACCTCTCAGCCAGCCAGCGGCACCAACCGGGGACCCGGTGCTCAAATGTAAAAACTACGGAGGGCATCCTGGCCTAGCTGCGCAAGTGCTAGAAGTAGAGGTGTGTGCTACCGCGCCTGGCTCGAACTTTAAAATGTCTAACACTGGAGAGGAGCTCTGGGGTAACGTCAGGCGTATTCAAAACCGTGCACTCACGATACAGAATCAGTCATGCCGCTGCTGATCCAGCTGTAGGTCCTGAGAAGGTCACGGAGCCCTGGCTTTAGCAAGCCCTCCATAGTCCAAGGCCGGGGAGAAGGGGGGTGCCTCTTCTCCCCTGCTCTTATCCGGTCACGAATCTCCAGAAGACCACGCCCATTGAGCCAAGCTGCTCCAATACAATTGATTATCAGACCAAATTCCCACAACAAACTTCAATGTCACCAAATTACCTTTCGACCAAGTGTGGATTAGCTCCCATGGTAGACAAGTTAAAGGGCTGGTTCCTTGGTGAGCAACACAGAGGTCAACCTCACTCTGTTCTGACACGTAGCAGCCAGTCCACTGTGCCACCCACTTACTGGCCACTCCTTTCTTTCGTGCTGGGTCTTGGACCTCAGTGCCCTGGCATCCTACCACTGAGCCAGAGAGTTCTAGCATCTGGCCATTTTATTATTATCTTTACATGGTCTAGTGAAGCTGAGGCTGAAAGGATGTGGTGGGTCTAAGTCAACAGAGACATCTCCACCCTTCCCGGCCTCAGCAGGTATAAACCCTCATACCCAAAAGGCCCTAGGGCAGGAGGTGGATGAAATCAGGAACAAAATTTGGTCTTGTTTTTATTGTCCCTTTTAAAGTTAAATATAAGACGGGGTTGGTTGGACGGCTCAGCAGGTGAAGGCTCTTGCTACAAAGCTGGACAACCTCAGTTTGGTCTCTGGGTATCACATGGTAGAAGGAGAAAACTGACTCCCATGGGTTGTCCAGTGCCCCACACCCACCCATACAAACAATTTTTTTTTAAATTAAAAAAGCCACCAGCCTAGCGTTTGAGGTATCAATAGTGGTAAAGAAGGAAATATTTTAAATCTGGGCTCAGGTTCTTCTTAGTATACTAACAGAAAATCACGAAATAAATAAAAATTTTAACAAGCCAGTTTTGAAGTTAGGCTTCTCATTAGGGCCAGGTTTCCCAGATGTAATGTGCAGAGTTGGCCACTAGACGGCAACCGTTTCCTTTGGCTTTAACCACAATGAGATTTCACATCTTGTAGAATGAAATAATCAAATAAGATGCCAGAGGATGGAATTTAAAGAACCGAGAAATTTTGTTTTTCTGCTGGGAATATAATATTGTATAATCAGATTGCATAGCAGTGTATCAGGGTTTTAAAAAGTTTAAGTTACATAAATCCCAACAATTCTACAGGCAAGAAAAGGAAGAACAGTTTATCATCATTCACCGCATTCACCCACAAAATGATCTGGAGAGCCACCGTCAGTAAGATGTGGTATATGTGTGTAATGGAAGACCATTTGGAATACATGGGACAGTGTGCCTGAGGCAGAGCTCATAAACATGAGGCCAAGTGAGATAAGCCAGGGGCAAGACTACACTGCATTAACGTGACTCGCTGCCCAGAAAAGGACATTATTATAGAAGGCAAGTACATCAGTGGCCACTGCCCAGAAAAGGACATTTTTATAGAAGGCAAGTACATCAGTGGCCACTGCCCAGAAAAGGGAAGGCTTGGGGTAACTGGGAGGTGATGAAGCATTCCAAGTCCGGATTATGAAGAGCTGGCACAGTTCTGTAGTGTCGCCGAGTCACTGACTGACATTTACAAAAGTGTCAGTAAACCTGACCCCAAAGCCCTGCACCAGACCAGGAACTAGGAAATGAGAGAAGACAAACAGTGTGACACTGACCCAGTCCGTCCTACCTCTGGTTCCCAGACAAGAAAGAGGAACACAGCTGTTTGCCAAAGGCTGAGTGGGAAGAGCAGTTTTGCTACATTTGTCAACTAAACAGTAACATTTGTTCTTAAACAGGTATAAAGTTCTAGTCACAATTTTTTTCTGAGTCTCCATCTGTACCCCGAGGACATTTCTGATAACTCACAGCACTTCTGTGGATACTGTTAGCTTCCAAAACTTCAGGTGCACTGCGACATCTTACACACTTGAGACATCAGGGAAAAGAAAAACACCTGCAGTGATGGTTTATCTGCACCAAGGCATCACACTGGTCCTGAAGTTTTCTTTTATCATCAAATTCACTCAAGAAACTTTCGGGGTGATAAGTATTTGATCAAAAAGCTCATTCAAGCTGGAGGTAGTGGCCACGACTTCATTCTCAGGAGACAGGAGGCAGACACAGGTGGATCTCTGTGAGTCTGAAGATAGCGTGGTCCGCAATAGTGAGTCCCAGGCCGGCCAGGGCTGCAGAGTGAGATGCTGTATTTAAAGATGCTCACTCTCTCTAAGATAGTCGCAAACCTCACAGAGGAATGTGGTGCTGAGAGAAAGGTAGCAAGTGCCTTTTCCTCTGGATTCCAGAGGCGCAGCAGCAACTCTGCTGAAAGCACCTTCCAAGACAGGGCCTTGACAGTATGGTATGATGGTGCCCGCCTCTAATTCAATCACTGGGGATGCTGAGGCAGGAGGACTTGGCCAGCTTCAAGGCTGCCCCGAGCTACACAGTGAACTCAAGACTAGCATGGGCTACATCTTTTGCCTTCTCAAAAAAATTAAAAATAAAAAGGAAGGGGTTCTGGAACAATAGTGATAATAGTGGCAACATTTCTGAATTCCTTTAACACTCCCCCCCACAACACTGCCAGAGCCAGGGAGATACACAATCCTTCACAGAGACTCCAGAACGAAAGCAATCCAAGTATAAAACCCACTCAATGGACAGAGCTGCACTGATTCACCAGGCAGGGGACCAGGGGCCTAGGCGCTCACTGGGGGAGTCACCTTGAGGAACCAGCTGGAATTAGTAGTTCTGCACCCTCAACAGCAGGGGAGAACAGGGGAACTGAGGCGATATGTGAAACAGCTACAGATCTGTGGGCACCAGTAATGCCTAACTAATGAGCCCAAGACCACGCAGAGCTAGCACTGGAGCACAGCTCCTGGGAGCCTGAGGCAGGATCACACAGGTCAGCCTCAAAGCCAAGGGTCAAGACGAGGCTCACTAGCAGAGCAAGCAAGGCCCTGGGTCTGATCCCCAGCCAACCAAGTCCCAGGTAACAAGTGACAAAGCAGGCAAACATTTCCAAACGCACTGCTTAAAACAGACAACAACCAAACCTCAGTTTACACAGACGACACACAACCTCAGTGTACACGGACAACACACAACCTCAGTGTACACAGACGACACACAACCTCAGTGTACATGGATGATACACAACCTCAGTGTACACAGACACAGAGAAGGTCATGAAATTTCAGTCAAAGAGAATAGCTTCCTAGTTTGCTGAAAAACTAAAGTTACACAAAACATTAGCCTCTCCATGAACACACACACACACACACACACACACACACACACACACACACACACTTCTAAACTCAGAGACCAGGGCAAAACATGTAATTAACATTTACAAATATTTTATGGTAAACATTATATGTAAACTTGTGTCAGCAAATAAGTCTGTTTTGTTTCCCATTACTGTTACGACTGCACACACCTGAGTAAAGGAAAAAGCATACAGTGGGTACCCAAAGAGCATGACCACCACCTGCGCCATTGGGAGCATCTAACCCCTGACCAGGAGAGCGTCCCATGCCTTGCACTGGGGTTTTCTTTTGGGGGCTGAACTGTCCACCCAGGCAGGTCAATTTCATTCAAACTTTTTAAGTTACATTTTTTTCTTTCTTTTTTTTCCCCCAGAGCTGAGGACAGAACCCAGGGCCTTGTGCTTGATAGGCAAGCGCGCAACCACTCAGCTAAATCCCCAACCCCATAAGTTACATTTTAAAATTAGCTGAGTAGTGGGTTTGCATAAGGCATTTTCATACATCCTGAGTTTTGAGATTAATTCTCCCACTACCTATCTCCTCCTTCTCCCCTCCACATCCTGTCCAATCCCCACTTAATCTATGAACCCCCAGTACATCTCCTCCTCCTTCATATAACATGCACTCTATTATTGCTCCACTTACAGTTTGTAATTGGACTATGAGACAGTAAGTGGCCACAAGCTTTTCTTACACCCTTCCATTGGGTTAGCTTCCCCCTCACGCCAATTTCTCCCATATCCATGTGCCTCTCAACTGCTTAAACAGATGTACCTGTAATCTACTACCTCTCTTAAAGCCTGGTATGAGAACCCATTCAAACATTCCTACCAACACAACATGATTAGATACTAAACACTTCCTTTTTTAATCAGTCATAGAAAAACAAAAGCAAAAAGAAAATTCTCAATTTTATCACTTATACAAGCATTTTGTACAGCTGCAACAATCTCTTATTGAGGCATTTAACAACACTGTAAGTTCATAGTTTACCTAGGAATTAAGGAAATGAATTATACTCCTTACGAATAAAACAATATTTACTCAAATGTTAAAAAAATAAGCAATTGGTTACGTAAACCAGTGAAAGACAATGCTAATTTCTTTAGAAAGTCAGAGTGTCAATACAGTAAAGTGTGGCTTTAACAACTAAAGGGGGCCACACAAAGGAGCCTAGAAATGTGTCTTGAAGAAATAGTGCATGGGAGGTTGGGTTCAGTGCACTAGTCCCAGTTTCATGGAAGGTGGAGGCAAGCACATCACTTCACCCAGACTTTCTTTTTCTTTCTCCCCCCCTCCCCCAGACAGGGTTTCTATTTGAAACCTTAGCTGTCCTTGAACTCACTCTGTAGACCATGCTGACCTCAGACTCACAGAGAGATCTATCTGCCTCTGCCTCCCAAGTGCTGGGATTAAAAGTGTGCATAACCACTGTCTGGTAAGACCAGGTTTTCAAGGCCAGCCTAGGCAACACCGAATGAGACCTCATTAAAAAAAATATTTTATAAATATTTCCTGCCAGGTAGTGGTGGTGCATGCATTTGATCCCAGCGCTTGGGAGGCAAAGGCACGCAGATCTCTGTGAGTTTGAGGCCAGCCTGGTCTACAGAGTGAGTTACTGGACACCCAGAGCTACATGGAGAATCTTGCCTCAAAAAAAAAAAAAAAAAAAAAAAAAAAGAAAAAGAAAAGAAAAATTCCAGTGTATTTTTCCACTTATAATTTCAGTATTTTAGCTGTTCTACAGCAGTTTTTGGTAAGTGCTATTGGCATCTGTGGTTAACGTGAGGAGTCCCACAGTAATCACCTCTGAAATGTCATTTCCTCGTTTCTGTGTGCACACTGGTCATCTAAACACACTGTTCCTCTACTGCATTCTTACCTTAAAGCATGTCTTTTTAGGGAGACAACCTGCTGATCCTATTTATTTCTCTGCTGTTGCCGGACCTTCAAGGCTATGCTTTTGACTGCCAGTGTTCTCTTTATTTCACATTCTTTTATGAGTACTTCATATTTCACAGATACAAGGGTACAGACTTAGCATGTTAGATGACCACTGTCTAGTAAAAATCAGAAATGGAGTACACACAAACTCTCTGCATATGATAGGAGTCTGCTAAGGAAAATATTTTTAATAATCAAATGAGATATTATGATCCTTGGCCCTGACAATAAATACAACATGCATGCCAGTAACCACGAGTGTCCAGCAATCTATTAGATGAGAAGCTGACAGCAACCACATTTCAAGTCATTCTCCACATTCAGCTAGATGTAGCTAGCCTGCCAAGTGTTACGGTTAAACGCCTTGAGGGTTGGCTGAAATACAGCTAGCTATACTAGCGAACACTGACCCAGCAAAACCTGCTCAGAGGCTCACACAATACACAGTACACTAGCAAGCCACCAAGTGCTGCTTCACTTCCCTGAGACTCTGGCCCTAGAATTGAAGCTGCCGCCATCCCCTCCCCTTCAGACCCAAGTACGTTTTTCTCAGAGTGTCCTTCAAGACCCCTGTGGCCGCTGTGCTCCTTGGCCCAGTGAGAAAGGGGGAGAAGCAGAACAAGTCATGAGTGAGGACACTGTGGTGTGGAGCACAGATGCGTACACTGTAAAAGTAAGAAGACTTGGGGCTGGAGAGGTGGCTCAGTAGTTAAGAGCACTGGCTCCTCTTCCAGAGGTCCGGGGTTCAATTCCCAGAACTCACATGGCAGCTCACGACTGTCTGTAACTCCAGTTCTAGGGATCTGACACCTTCACACCAATGCACAGAAAATAAATTTAAAGAAATTATTTTTTAAAAAAGTAAAAAAGACTGCTGTCTTGAACTGGAGGCAAATCACCTCAGATACTTTCCTAATGCAAGAAATTCAGCTATTGCTTCTCCTGTGATATAAAAATGCCTGTGGTGGGAACAACTTAAGGAGAAGGCCTGGGACCCTCCTTCCTGTTGGATGGTGTGAGTCTCATGTGATGCTCTCCTGTCTTTCTGCAGCTTGCTATCTAGTCTTTTATTCTCACTTACTGTATTCTTAAATTCACTCCATTGAAACAGGAACCACAGCTATCATGGATCATTCTCCATAAAACCAAAACAAACAAATAAAACTTGACGATAGAAAAAAAAATAGCCCAATCTGAGACATAAAATTTGCTGGATGAAAGATGATACCAATTTGAGCACTTGGGTTTGTTTTTGGTTTGATATGTCTGGTAGGCACTGGGCTAGATTTCAAATCCCCAGTACCCATGTGCACACCAGGTAGGTGAAGCCAGCTGCCTATGTAATCCCAGCACTCTGGAAACAGAGAAGGGGATGCCTGGGGCAAGCAGGCTGTATGGATGAGCTTTGGGTTCAACTGAGAAAGTCTACCTCAGTAAGATGGACAGCAATGTACAAAGTCTTTGATGTTAATCCTGTACCTACACATGATTGTGAACACAAGTGCACATGTGTCCACACATGTGTACCACGCACATATACACATAAACAAAAACGATGAAGAGCTGTTATGTCACAGCGGGATTATTAATATGCTGAGTTTCAGATTTGTAGAAATATTATTTGTAGAAATTAAGAATCAATAAATACATTGCAAGATATTAAATGATGAAAAAGAACTAGGAGTATCCATTTCCTCTGTTTTTACCAATAACATATTTTATTAATTAATGACAAACTTGAACTAACCATCAAACTATACTACATAAAGGGCTTTTGTAAAAATGCATTCATTTCCTGATAATAAATAAATGCAGCTTTTGTACAATCAGAAAAACCAAGACAGTGACAAATAACAAAATAAGAAGAAAATGGATCCTGTGTCCAAAATCCAACGACTAAACCAGAGACTGAGGTGAAGGACCTTCCGGTTTTCTCCCTAGGTGGTCATGTGTGTCACACATCCCTTTTCTAAGTCTCTCCCCTGGGCACTGAACGACGCTAGACTGAAGCTGTTACTAAGACATTCTCAGGTGCACAACTGCATGAGAGGGGAAAAATGGAAAACAACAGCCCTAAGAACAGCCAGTACCCTGGTGAGGGGCCCAGCATGGCTGCGTTCTATAGTTCTAAAACTCCAAAAGGAAATGGAGGGCTTCTTACAGACACTAATATAGTTTCAAGAATGCCTCAGAAACACACATTTTTCTACTTGAACTCAAGAACTGAAAGCCACCATCTAGAGACAAAAAGAAAACATCAATTCATCAGCACCATGTCGAATGAGTCTCAAGTCCTTACGTTAATGGGCAGACTTATCCCTCCTCAGGGGAAAATCTGCTGCCTGAAGTTAGTAACTTCAGGAGAAAGAGCAGATAAAACTCAATAAATTAAATTTTATTCATCAAAATAAACAGCTATTTGAAGGTTTGGCACTACATGAAACGTCTTTCAGAACAAGAACGGGTTCAAAGATAGACGGCCTCATTATTTGCCAGAGCAGGAAGCACCACTGTGTGGCTACCACTCTCCAGCCATTGGTCCACAAGGTGTACTCACACCACAACAGCCGCCGCGGTCAAATCAAAGGGGGCCGTATCCAATGCTGGCTGTCTTCCCGAGCACCCCGTGTGCTTGCACAGTTGCTACTGGGGTTCACATCACATACAGTCAACCACATTAGTGGACCCGTGACCTACATCTCGGATCTGGCTAGTTAAACAGTCACACACGGCTACACCAGCACCAGCTCTGCAGTGAGACACAGGTCCGACCAGCTCCCACCTGGAAAGACAAGACTGTCACCACAGAGCACTGGGATCCCAACCAAAGACAGTATCTGGGACTGTGGGGCTGGTTTTAAAAGACAGTAAGTTTCCAGAGGGAAAGGAGATCTCTTCAAACTTTATATTAGTAACATAGCGTTCCTCTATTGTCTCAACTTTGCTTCCCACAGCTTCAGTCTTCTACAGTAAACCATATTAAATGGAAATTTCTGGAAATAAGCAATTTTGTAAGCTTTAAGTGCTATGCTGTTCTGCCTTGCCTAGGATAGCCCCTAATTTCTGTAGCTGCTACCCACTCACTGGTCACTGAGGACCTGGACCAACTATCATGGCATCAAGTTCTTTGGCTCAGATTGCCTTTGTTTTAGTTAATAATGGTGCTAGAGTGAGTATACAGTGATGCTGGCAAATTTACTTCAGCACACTGCTAAACATGTTCCATTGTGTTAGTAATTGTTAACCTTTTCTTAAGCATGCACGGACAGGGGAAGCAGAGCTATCTATCCATGTCAAGTTTGATTTTACCTGTGGTCTTAGGTACCCACTCAGGGAGGGTGACCCCAGAGGATAATCAAAGATCTCAGCCTTAATAACGTGAAATGATGCGTTCCACTAAAGAAAACGGTACGTTACTTACTTATTCAGTACTGGATCAAATGCTTCCACTGTGTTTAGGTATGCATTGCCATTGTGACCACCAACTGCAAAGATTTTGCCCATCACTGTTGCGATGCCTACTCCTCCCCTGGGAGTTGTAAGTGCTGCCACATAATCCCACTTGTTGCTGCGGGGGTCATACCGTTCAACTGAACTCAAAGGGGAATTATCATCAAAACCACCTATGAAAGAAAATATTTAAAAAAATGGAATTGCATTTCATAAAAATTGACAACTAAGTCTCAACTTAAGAGCTTATAAAACTCAAGCTTTTTCTGGGCCTGGTAGAACATGCCTTTAATCCCAGCACTTCGGAGGCAGAGGCAGGCCCTGCAGATCCCTGAGTTTAAGCCCAGCCTGGTCTACATAATGAGTTCCAGGACAGCCAGAACTAGGTAGAGATACCCTGTCTCAAACAAAACAAAACAAAACCCTCAAGGTTTTTGTTTGTTTGTTTTGTTTTCTGTTTTTCCGAGACAGGGTTTCTCTGTGTAGCCATGGCTGTTCTGGAACTCATGCTATAGACAAGGCTGGTCTTGAACTCACAGAGATCTGCCTCCCCAGTGCTAGGATTAAAGGGGCCATTACCGTAAAAGCTTTTAAAGCTATTTTAGAATGATTTACAGAAAAAAAAAAAAAGATTACCCTAATACAACCACCAACTACAATTTTCTACAAGTCAACTCTATTAGTCAGTATTGTACTTTAACAGTAGGCTTGGATCTTTTTTTCTCTAGGTTTTGAGGCAGGGTTTCAAAAACTGAGAGGTCTTAGCCTTCTTGGTGCTGAGATTGTGGGTGTATACCACCATGCCTGGATTTAAAGTCTCAAGTGAAAAAGAACAGGAGTTGCTGTAGGAAAGTTGATTTATAGGAAGGAAGCAGCCATTCATAATCCTACCTGAGGGGCAAGCAAGATGGGCTCCCTCTGTGTGCGGGAGGCCTGAGAAATACTGACCCTCACCAAACCAGGAGGCCCATCCAGAGAAAGGAACTCGTTTTCTAGGGCTCTTCTTAAAACCATTCTTGCCAGCACAACTGCTGAGCTGGTGGGCTATGGCTGAATCCTCACCTATGTTTGCCAAAGCCATGTCTTCCTCCTGTCATATAGTCTATGGGTAAGAACTTTTCAATAGAGCATGACTTCGCCCATTCCTGAGAGATGCCCAGTGATGTCACTGTAACCTCCATCTTTTCCAGGTCCCTTCTAAGTGAGCAGCAGTTCTCTTTAGTGACTCAACCTATTTTCCTGATATGAGGAAGTGCTGCTTCCCTGTGATCATTTCCTTAAAAATAAGGTCAGTCTTGCCGGGCAGTGGTGGTGCACACCTTTAATCCCAGTACTAGGGAGGCAGAGGCAGGCGAATCTCATTGAGTTCAAGGCCAGCCTGGTCTACAAAGTGAGTTCCAATACAGCCAAAAAAATAGAGTCAGCCTAACTGGCCTTGGGGGGCACAAGAGCGGGAGAGCTGGCCCTGCACCTCAACAACTGTAGCACAGAGCAGGAGAGCTGGCCCTGGTGCTGGTGGTGCAGGTGAGCTGGCACCTCACAGCATGAGAGCAGAGAACCGGCCCGCTCCTTGCTGCCTGCTACAGTGGGTGAGCTAGCCTGGGCAATGCTGGAGGTTCGCCCTGGTGGTACTAATGAGGGAAAGTAGGCAAACTGACTAACCCAGCTACCACTCAGGCCCAGAACCAGAACTGTGAGTTGGCCCACCCCAACATCTACCCCATCTATGATCTGCTGGAGCACGTGAAAGGGCCGGACCTGAAGGTCCACAGCTACAGGACCTCCATGACATAGGACAACAACAGGATATCCAAGAGGAGTCCCAGTGAGGGCCCAGGATCAAGGATGTAGCAGAGGCCAGAGGCCTCGAGCCAGACCAATGATTCATGGCAGTGAGCACTTTCAAGTAAAGATGTGTGGACTAAATGGTAAACTGTGTGGCTCACTGGGCCACACTACAGCTTCCATGATGAGACTTTTTTCTTTTTTGTATGTTAATTTTTCTTTTAAATTTTATTTTATTTTTTTATTGGGGAGAGTTGCAAGGGCAGAGGACAGAGATGAAGGGATGGGCAGATGAATGGAATTGGGATACATAATGTGAAACCCACAAAGAATCAAAAAAAAAAAAAAAAAAGCCTAAAAATAAGGTCAGATTAAAAAAAAAAATCAAGTAAAACTTTTTTTTTTTGAGACAGGGTTTCTCTGTGTAGCCCAGGCTATGCTGTCCTGCCTCTGCCTCCTGAGTGCTGAGATTAAAGGCATGTGCCACCCCTGTCCAATCAAGTAACTCTCTTCTAACAGGTTAATTTTATTATACCAATTGAAATGAAATAAATTTCTAATTTTATGTACATAACCAGATGGGTTTTTGGCAAAAATTATAAACACATCACAACTGTAATTCTTTTCCTTATAGTAAAATGTTGTTACTGCTCATGTTAATGTGGAAGATTGGGTTTTCAGAGTTACATTCTCTATAGTCTTCTTCTTTATTGGTTCCATGTAATCTCCCTAGGTAATAAAAAAGAGTCAGTGCTGGGGACATAGCTCAACAGTAAAGCACACAAGAAGCCTTGGGTTCAATTCCTAGCAATGAAAAAAAAAAAAAAAGAAAACAATCAAGGCAGAGGAAGAGACAAAGCAGAATGCAGTCAGGCTGTTGTTATTCGAATCGGCTGTATTCAATGTCCAAGAGGTTGTTGGTTGGAGTTTTCAGTGCTCAGAGGGAAGCCAGGGCCTCCTGTATCTAGGCAAGAGCTTTCCCCTTGAGCTGTCCCAGTTCCCAAGAGGGTTGCTTTAATGTTCAATCTGAGTTGTTCTTTCTATCACATCTGTTTTAGCTACAAAGGCCCCAAAGACTTATAAGTAGCAGCGAAAACAACACTCCTGTGACCACGTGACACATGGTGGTGACCTGTCTACGGTTAGTCTGGAAGTGTGAAAGGTTGCACATACACTGTAAGAACTTTGTTTCTACACACACACTCGCACACCACTGTCTCTGCAAGGCCTGCAGTGCAAAGGAGGTGAAGCTGAGGTTAACTGTGTTATTTCCCTTCTTTTTCATGCAAGAGCACAGAGAGGCTCAGCATTACTTCTACTTGCAAATATTAAACACTAATAATAATAACCCACTCTTCTACCAAGAACTATAACATAACCCTCACAGTACACTTCAGCAGACCTCAGGATGTAGAACATTCTAAGGACCTCTCTGAGCACAGTTCTTCCTCTGTGAGGGAGATTACCAATGACAACAAAGCAAGGCCTGTGCTGGACACAGCTAGAGTGCACTGTCTCTACCTCCAGAGACAGTTCTGACAGCTCACAGGCATATGAGGCCCCTGCACGAAGGGGGTGGGGGGCACTGCACTGCACCACCCTCAGGAGGCTGCTACAACAACAGGCCCTGGCTGCCTCCTTTTCATCCCATGCAGATCATTCCGATGCAGGTTAAGAATCTGAGGAAGCACAGCTCTAGAAGTCCTTCTAATCCAGCACTTCAATCAGTCAAAAGGCAATAGAAAGACTAACACTACTTCCCACGGAAAAGCCACTCACTTTCTTGAAATTGTAATTTGCTTTGAAATGAACTGGAAGGAAAACAAGTCTTCAGGTCTTTTAGGATTGGTTTTAGCAAAGCATATTTAATTTATGTTTCTACATTTACAAATATATATTGCACTCAAATGCAACTCCTACTTTAGATATAAGTTTTTTTTTTTTGAATTTTCATTTGTTTGCTTGAGATAGGGTCTCACTATATATCCCTGGCTTGCCTGGACCTTACTATGTAGATCAGGGTGACCTCAAACTCACAGAGACCCACTTGCTTCTGCCTCCTAAATGCTGGGATTAAGGGCATGCGCCACCACACCTGGAAGAAGTTTTAAATATGAAGATTGGAATCAAGAAGCCTTAATGTCAACTTTAAGAATTCAAAAGCACATCTCAGGACTGATTCTACTGAAGATTAAATGAGACAACAGTTTGCTACTGTGTGATTTTATGACATTTGTCATCGTACGTCTTGATAGATTAGAGAGATGACATGTACTCACCAACAACATATAAGCAGCCATGAAGTTCACTAACACCATTGCCTGCTCGTCGCTGACCCATTTCCTTGACCTCTATCCACTTGTCCAGATGTGGATGGTACCTCTCCACACTGGATAAGGAGGCCACTCCATCATTGCCACCCACTGCATAAACATGGTTCTAAAGGAGGGAAAACATGCATCAGATTTTAAATGGATCTATCCACAGTCCTAACAGGTGAGCAGAACATAGGGAAACCGGTATTTCATGAGCAATTTGGTATATAGTCAACCCTGCAGCTGCTGACATGAATCAGATCATGCTGACCGTGGACGTGGTTGGTGCCTCTCCATGGGAAGTGGCTGTGTAACTTACTACTAAAGCCACAGAGCCAACGCCTCCACGGGGAGTGTTCATTGGTGCCACTGTACTCCACTGGTCAGATTCGATGTCGTATCTCTCCACGTCACTAAAGCAAGTATTGTCATCTAACCCTCCAATTGCATATATTGGGCCCCCTAAGGAGGCCAAAGCAATTCCTCTCCTGCAAAACAAACAAACAAACAAAAAAAAAAATATGGGTAAAACATGCTTTAGTATCTGAGTTTGTTTCAGGAAAAAGAAGAAAGTTTTATCAATGCCAACCACTTCCGAGGATAATCATCAAAGCATGTGGTTTTCTTCCAGTGTTTTAAAATGTAGTAAAGTTTCTGAGCAGGTGCTCAGACCCCTTGACCTGTACAGTGCATGGCCTACACTGGAAACTTGGGTCAAGCTCTGTTCTTTTCTTTTTCTGGGGGTTGAGCCCAGGGCCTTGCATCTAACAGGAATGTGTTCTACCCCTGAGCTACATCCTAACCCTAAACTCAGAACAAATAATAATGCAAAACACAACAAAATAGTATATAGAAATCCAAAGTGTTCCATTACCAAATAGATAGTTATTTAATCGAGGACTTAATGGTTCAATAAGAGAGCAGTCGGCTACAGATTCAAAAAGCCAACTTCAGGTCTGAATCCATGAGTCCATTTTGTTGTAGGGTTTCATTAAAACGCGGTACAAAGAATGTTCATTTTTCTATCACATGCTTTGCATGCACTGCTTTATTTCTGAGGAGCATTTTTTTTCTTTGAAAGGAAGACTTAGCCCCTACTGAAAGCTAACTCGTTGTTATATGGGCAATAAAAAAGGACAAATTATAGCCACCAAAAGTTGAGCTATTGTAAATGCTACCGTAGCCTCAAAGGCCTCTGAGGATAAGCGCTTAACTTATAGTTGGCTTTAGGTCCCTCCCATTTCCCTGGAAACATTAAAGAGTAAACCTCAGTTTCGCCACTCCTTGAGCTTCCTTCCTGGTCAAAGGTGCGGAATGCTCTAGTCCCAGTTAGTGTCACACAGCATGTTCTTGGGTGTATTCCTAACCTGCTAATCTTTAAGGTAGCCCTGTGTTTACATCATTCAATTTTTTGTGCATCCCTGTATACACTTTATTTTCAAATTATAAACATATATTTCTACATAAACAGATTATATTAATTGCAAAACATGCACCTGAAGTAAAAGTTTAAAAGTTGATAGAGACCAGCACAAAGAACAGTGCAGCATGGGGAACAACATGATCATAATCTCCCTGAGCTCTCTTCACTCCTGTGAATGTAGACAACCCTCTTCCTGTCCTTTACTGTAAACACGCTACCCCTCTCCTTTACTGTAGACAACTGTAAACACACTACCTCTTTCCTTTACTGTAGACAACTGTACAGTAAACATGCTCCCCTCTCCTTTACTGTAGACAACTGTACAGTAAACATGCTCCCCTCTCCTTTACTGTAGACAACTGTACAGTAAACATGCTCCCCTCTCCTTTACTGTAGACAACTGTACAGTAAACATGCTCCCCTCTCCTTTACTGTAGACAACTGTAAACACACTACCCCTCTCCTTTACTGTAGACAACTGTACAGTAAACATGCTCCCCTCTCCTTTACTGTAGACAACTGTACAATAAACACGCTACCTCTCCTTTACTGTAGACAACTGTGCTGTAAACACACTACTCCTTTCCTTTAATGTAAGCAACTGTCCTGTAAATATGCTTCCCTCTCCTTTACGGTCTATGTTTCACACTGGCACAAGCCACCTACTCTACTCTGCACAAAACGTCCACAAACCCAACCTCCCACCATGTAGTCCTGTTATAACTAATACGTTTTAGGCTTTAATATACACCCTTGTTTGACACTTTTTGAGGGTTTTGTCTATAGAATATTTGGTCTGCTTGTTTTGGGAGCTGCTGATGTTGGCTGCACTTAGTGGTGCTGGGGAATTCAACTCAGGACCTCGGGCATGTTAGGTAAGCACTATGATACCGAGCTGTATCCTGGGGCTACTGCCTTTCTGAATCCTGTTTTGGTGACATGATTTTAGTTGCTCTTTCATCTAGATGTTGGAAGTTACTATTCAAATCATTAATACAAATTTACAAGAGACTAAATTACTGAATCATGTAGTTAACATTCTCCCCTTTAGACAAACTCTCATAATCAAAATATAGGTCAATTTATTAAAGATGAGAATTTAATATATCTTAAAATTGTAAAGAAAACAGAAATTGAGAGAGCTATTTTCTTAACAAGATAATAATAAGCCTTAGTGCTAGTTAGTATCAAGTTTGAGAGAATCATTACATGAATTTTCATTAAGGTCAGAAACAAGACAAAAATATCTGCTTCAATTTCTATTCATGTGGCATCGAATTATCAGCCAATAAAGGAGGTATGTGAAACAGATTAGAAACCTAAGAATGTACAAGGAGGGCCTGGAGGGATGCTCAGTTGTCAAGAGCACTCACTGCTCCTGCAGAGGACTGGGTTTGATGTCTGGCAGTCTTGTTAACCCAGTTATTGACAACTGTAACTCTAGCTCCAGGGGATCTGATGCCCTCTCTGGCCTCAGTGGGCACTTGCATGCACGCATGTACGTACACACACACACACACACACACACACACACACACACACACACACACACAATCTATAAAGAAAAATGTATGTATTGGGGAACTGGCAAAAGTTGGCAGCATTGCATCGATGCTTATTTCTGACACTGAACTCCAGCTGTGAGATGTTAGATATGGGAAACTGGGTGAAAGATATATGGATATATCTTGGCATGACAGGAACTTCTTGCCAGGTGATTCTTAGCTCTAGAGGGCTACCCTCCAGAATTGGAGGATTTTTATCAGCATCCCTGAGCTCTGCTATGAGATACTAGCAGTAACTGTCTGGCAGAGGAGGTAATATGATCTTCAGCTGAGAATACCTGACACCTGGGACTCTACATATTCTTGGATGACAAGTGTAAGGCCTGCCTGTATGACATGAGACCTTGTCTTGATTCAGTGCAACAAAACAAAAAGAAACAGAGCACAATACCGAGGGCTGTTGAGGTGGCTCAGCAGATAAAGCATTTGCCACTGAGCTTGATGACCTGAGTCTGACCCCTGGAACCCATGATGGAAAGAGAGAACCGACTCCTGTGAGCTCTCCCTGACCTCCACACATGCACTCCTGGTGCAGGCAGGCATGCACTTCCCTTCTCCTCCGCCAAATAAATAAATAAGTGCAAAAAGCATTTTAAATAAAATTAGACAAAATGAACAAAAAAAAGGAATGCTACCATATTTTCAACTTTTCTGGAAAAACAAAAACAACAACAAAAACTCCTAAAGTTGTTTCAAACAAAAAGTTTCCAAAAGGGCAGCAAGGGTTCCTACAGAAAACTGGCTACTATGATGGGAACTAAAAGGCAAGTCCATTCAAACCAGTTTGAAAGTGTGTGTGTGAGTGTGTGCACACGCACATGTGTGCACAGGTGCTGGAGGAGTCCACAAGAGAGTATCAGCCTCACAAAGCTGGAGGTGGTTGTGAGCTGCTCGATGTGGGTGCTGTGTACTGAACCTCTGGAAGAGCAGCACACACCTTAACTGCTGAGCCATCTGGCCACACCCTTATGATTCCATTATTTTTTTTAAAACTTTTATTTATTTGATGTGCTTTAGTGTTTTGCCTGCATGTATGTCTGTGTGAGGGTGTCTGATCCTCTGGAACTGGAGTTACAGACAATCGTGAGCTGCCAGGTGGGTGCTGGGAATTGAACCCTGGTCCTCTGGAAGGGTGCTATTGACCACTGAGCCATCTCTCCAGCCCCTATGATTCCATTCTTACATATAAAAAATTGTGACAAAGCATGGCTTTGGATGCTCTGACAAAACGGGCTTGAGAAGGAGAAGTTTGTCAAAGCAGGAAAAGCTTCAAAGTAAGATGTGTTTTCAGTCTTTTTACTTTACGCTATCAACTCAAAGGAGTTTGCAGGGTCCTACCTCTTGGTGTTCATTGACGCCTTCATCATCCATCTGTTAGTGAGAGGATCAAACATCTCCATGCTACCCAAATGCTCATTCCCATCATGTCCACCCACCGCATACACTTTACCTGTCAAATAAAGAAGCATTTTTATTTAATTCCCAAGTGATACTATTTACATGTAAACAATACGTGACTAGAATGTCAAAATAAATTAACTTTTAACATTTTTTTCCTGTTCAACATTGAACTGAGGTCATCAGTAGGAAGTGAAAAATCAGTGCAAGCTTTCAATAAACATGTCCTTGTGTGTACAGCTATAATTCTTTCAATAAAAAAGTGGGTTTCACCACTTTTACCAAGTAGTAAACGAAATCATTAATTCTGCTTTCAAAACAGGTCAATAAAATGGAAAAAGGCTAATAACAAATAAGGAAAATATAAAACTATTAATACAAAATGATCAACCTTTTTCTGAGTTAAAAAAAAAAATACAGAAAGTGAGAAGACTGGTCTATTACCGAGCTATATCCTCAGCTGCCTCAGCATTTTCCTACCCTGTACAATTAGAGAAATAAGATTTTAAATCATTACTAAAAATTAATTAATTGCAGAACCCTAGAAAATTTGTTAGAAGGATTTTAAAAATCACCATTTCTTATTTTGTAAGAATTCTGATGTTTCTGCAAACACAGAGGCTGGGGACAGCTCAGCAGGCAAGAGTGCTAGGTGCTCTTCCAGACAACCCAACAGCACCACACTGATGCTCCAAACTGCCCAGAACCCTGTTCCAGTGGGATCTGATGCCCTCTTCTGGACTGTTCTTGCACCACGTACACACATGGTATACATACATACATGCAGACACACAGTCATACACATAAAATAAAATTAGCTGGGTGGTGGTGGGGGCACACCTTTAATCCCAGCACTTGGGAGGCAGAGGCAGATGGGTCTCTGACTTTGAGGCCAGCCTGGTCAACAAAGCAAGTTCTAGGACAGTCAGGGCTACAGAGAAACCCTGTCTCAGAAAACCAAAATGAATAAACAAATAAACAAATAAATAAATAAAATAATAAATAGAATATATAAAAAATAACTAAGGAGCTAGGAATGTAGCTCAGTAGGCAGAATTCTTGCCTACCACACAGGAAGCCCTGGGTCAACTCCCAGCACTGAGCAAACTAGATATGATGTGCACACCTGTGATCCCAGCCTAAGAGGCAGAAACAGCAAGATCAGAGGTTCAGTGTCAGCCTCAGGTACACAGTGAGTTCCAAGACACAAGGGGCCTTCTCTTGAAAATTTTAGTAAAAACTAAAACTGATTTAGAACTTAAATATTTACTATAATTGATCTCAGGACATTTCATACATAAGTTCTACCACTGAGACATGTTCCCAGTCCTTGGCAACTTGAACCAGGGTCTTGTCATGTAGCTCAGGCTGGCCTGGAACCCAAAATCCTCCTGCCTCAGTCTCCAAATGCTGGGATTATAAGTATGTGCCACCATGCCCAGCTACAAGAATTTTGCTTATCAGCTGCTCATTTTAAAATTTACATACCAGCATGCTAATTTATATACCAATTTGATAATTTGTATACCAATATACTAATTTCTATACCAATATGCCAAGCATCTGTGGACAGAGGCAAGCAAATGACCACCACTCAAAAATTTCATCAATATATTAAAATACTTTACAATTAATATATTTCCTTATAAAAAGAAAATCTCAAAGCTTGTGTAATTAAGAAAAGCACCATGGTTTTATGATATCATTTTCAGCAACAGACCCACCTTCCACAGAGATCACACCCACATGCCGCCTTCGGCTGTTCATTTCTGGTCCAAAGAACCAGCTGTTTTTGTTGATGGAATAGCATTCAATGCTACGAAAGGGGTCACCAGATCCACCTCGGCCACCTACACAGAACAGCACACCTGAAGGCAAAGCCACAGGACACATGTCAACATCATGGCTTGTTAAACTTTAATTAGTGAGAAAACAACTGTCCAATTCTGAGTAATTTTTAAAGGGTGAGCTATGAAATCTACTTTTCTTTTTGTCCCCTTTCCTTGAACTTTTCAAAGATGGTGATTCATCGGTTATCAATCCTTTTCTGTATCCTCGATCATTACAAGTGTCCTTGCTAAAGTCCTAACAATCATTTCACTTGTTTTTCTCTAGGAAAAAGGACACACAGACTCATATAATGCAGAGAGAGCCTCTGTCCCGGCCACTGCGGAGCTGCCTGCCTTAACCAACCTCTAAAGTTTCCCCACTGGACATAAGCACAGAGTTCAATACGTTCACTTACCTTTTTGGAAAACTCCTTTCTTTGGTGCCTGTGACATCCAGGTTTTCTTTCTGTTTTCACGTTCCACGCGCTGCCCACTCATCACTTTCTACACTCTCCGGAGAGGTTCATCTCTGTGTTAAATTGCCCGTATCATGGTATCTTCAATCAACATGCCTAAGCTATGCTGCCACGGGAGCCTACAGAGCTCTGAGATGCAGTGTGCCCCATCTCCTCCCTTCCTTCCGTTCCCAACATGTCACACCTGTCCCTATCAAGCTGCCACTATCTCAGTGCAGGTCTCCAGCAGCTATGGTTCAGTTGCAAGATCCAGCCTGTCCTCACTAAGAAGCCATTTTGCTTCTAGACTGCCAACAGAACTGTGATGGTTTATATGAAAATGGCCCCCATAGGCCCACAGGGAATAGCACTATTAGGAAGTGTGGCATTGTGGGAGTAGGTGTGGCCTTACTGGAGGAAGTGTGTCTTTGAGGTTTCAAATACTCAAGCCTGGCCCAGTGTATTGTTCTCTCTTCCTGCTGTCCATGGATCTGGGTGTAGAACTCTCAGCTACTCCTCCAGCACCATGTCTGCCTACACACCACCATGACCTGCCATGATAACAACAGACTGAGCCCCTGAAACTGTAAACCACCCCAATTAGATGTTTTCCTTTATAAGAGTTGCTGTGGTCATGGTGTCTCTTCACAGCAATAAAACCCTAACAAAGACAAGGACATTTTGATAAAAGACTGTTTCAACACCCTCCCATAACCTCTACCCAAAAACTTCAGCAAATGCCTTGAATTGTAAAAATGGTTAAGATGACATATTTTATATCTATTTACCACAATTTGGAAAAAGCAACTTTAATGTAATTCAGAATCATCTGAAGGTATGAAGTAGAGATCTGGGGTGTGACCCTCAGAGTCTCTGATTCAGTCATTTAGGGAAAGATTTAAGGATTGTATTTCTAACAGGCTCCTGGGGGTGACCATTTTCATCACACTCTGAAAAATACCGAGTGCCTTCAACGTCAAACCTCAGGGCTAGAGATGAGCTCAGGGTTAGAATGTTTGGCTGAGGGCTGGGATTCGTCCCAGAACTGCAAGAAAAACAAATGATGCCTTTATCACTGCATAAATACCCTCTAGTCTAACCCTGCCAACAGTTCAAGCTCTGGTGCACCATCCAGTGCCCATCCTTGGAGCTCCGACAGCGCTTTTGGTACCTATCATTCACCTACACATGACTGAAATGTCCATACGCTGACATTACCACCCCAAACTAGAGTACGACTGTGAGCATTTACACATTAACTAGACAGTGCCTGGCATGTGGCTCACCTGTTTGGAAGTGAGCATTTACACACTAACTAGACAGTGCCTGGCATGTGGCTCACCATGGAAGTGAGCATTTACACACTAACTAGACAGTACCTGGCATGTGCTCAGCTGTTTGAAAGTGAACATTTACACACTAACTAGACAATGCCTGGCATGTGCTCGGCTGTTTGAAAGTGAGCATTTACATACTAACTAGATAGTGCCTGGCATGTGCTCAGCTATGGAAGTGAGCATTTACACACTAACTAGGTAGTGCCTGGCATGTGCTCAGCTATGGAAGTGAGTGTTTACACACTAACTAGACAGTGCCTGGCATGTGCTCACTGTAGAAGTGAACACTTACACACTAATTAGACCGTGCCTAGCATGTGCTCACCATGGAAGTGAGCATTTACACACTAACTAGTAGTGCCTGGCATGTCCTTGGCACTCGGGAGCTAAAGGGGACTGAAGAGCATTCCCCCTAACTGGCATCCTGAAGATGATCTATGGATTATATAAAACAAAGGCTGAGCTTTACTTTCTGAAAACTTTTCCTGTCCCTTACAAAGTGCCATCCCCCACTCTGTACCCCACACTTGGTGGTCACAGCAGAGCACTGGCAGTGCTCCACTGAATTTATCTGTTCAATTATCTTTTCCCAACACAGGCTGTTCGTATGCTTTTCTACAGACTATTCCAGAGTCTGCAACGGTGGAGGCATTTACTGTTGGCTGAGTGACTACAGAAATGAATGAGTTTCCCCACTCCTGCAGTCAAGTTGATAATAAACCAAGGCCTTGAAAGATTAACAGTGCAGGATTAGAATCCCAGAATGTAATCTTATTCTTAGATGACATTTTTTCTAAACTACATCAGTCACCTTTGAACATGTTATGAAAGAAAAAAAACAAACAAACAAAAAGCTAAAATGGAGGCAAAAATATCAGAATACAAATGTGGCTCCTGTTTAGTTTGGAAAATCTCAGCCCCATTATTGGTTGTCTCTTCCCTAAATGGAAGAACACCATCTACCTCATACAAGGCTGAGTCCTTTGTTAAACCCGCTCTGTAACGTTCTTATATGAGACCACACACTGATGTTTGGTACATTCTGGCATGAACCTAGGCTGCTGAGATGGTGAATTTAAATCTGGGTTTGCAGAATGCTTGCCTAGCATGCACAGAGCCCTGAGCTCCATCCCCACAGTAAACAAACAAGCAGAGAAAACAGTGAACTTAAAGAACTTAATTAAACACCTTAAACGTATGAGACAGGATACACAAGAATAGAACTTCGAGATGGAAAACAAAAGTACCCTTTTTTAAGACAAGGCTGGCCTGGAAGTTTACATAGTCACTGTGTAGACTAGGCTGGCATCAAACTCATGAGATAAAAATCTCTACCTCCCTCTCTCTCAAAAAAGTGCTGGGATTAAAGACATGACTAAAAGTGTTGCTGGCTGTAACTGACAACCTGAATTCTATTTACTAACATATAAAAAGAAGAAATAACAGTCTAATTATTCAGAAGAGCATCTCCAGAAGCTGGTGGACTCATTCTGAAGGTAACCCTTTTTGTGGTGTCAGGCTAGCCCCACAGCACTGTTTGGTGACAATGCAGAGGAAACCTCTGTACAGGACTCCGTTTGCTGAGCTTCTGGACTTCTTATGTTCTCTCATCCTGGTCAGCCGGGGATACAGGAGACTGCAGGCAAGCCTGGCTTGTGTAAGACCCCCATCTCAAAACCACACACACACACACACACACACACACACACACTTTTCTTGGGGAAATACAAAGTCTAAAAGTGGTATAACTAATGTGAAGCTATATGCTTCTTAAATGTAAGAGCTTTAAATTCTAAAGGCTTAACAGCCCTTCATACAAATGTTTTTATGCTTTTCTTTTGATTTGGTAAAACATAATGACAAATACTGAAATATGTAATATGTGTCAAGCTCAATGTTTGGCACTATAGATACGAGCCTTAAAGATCTTCAGCCATTTCTTAAGAAAATGTCAATCTCAAGACATGTCAATAAAGAGATTACAAAGCAACATAGCCACACAAATCCTAACAATGCTCTCTAAAGGCACCAACAGCGGCCAAAGAATCAGGGAGGACCTCGGAGGAAAAGCTACAGATTCTGTAGGATTTACAGCCTTTTATAAAAACTGGCTATTGCAGCCAGGCACAATGGTGCATGACTACAATCAAGCACTCAAGAGGCAGAGGCAGGGCCGTGAATTTAAGGACAGCGTGGGCTACAGTGGGATTCTGTCTCATTAAAGCAAACTCAAAACAAGAAACTGCTGTGTTATAAAACTAAATGATGTACATTAAGAATTGTGGATACACACATACACCTACATACTAATTATTACCTCAAGACACTCAGACCCAAATTATCTGACTGTTAAGTTTAGGCATACATAACCCAGCCCTCAAATACGTCAAACTTGCTGGCAAATGGCTGAAATGAGCATAATTTACTCACCAGCCGTGTGCTTCCTTGGGGTAGTGCGGACCGTGTACTCAAAATCCGGGACCGGTTTGCTGCTCAAATGAAGGTGATAGTTCCTTGCTTCATCCAATAGATCTCTACATTTTAGGTTTTGCTTAACAATCTGTTCTTTTGCCACAACACCCATAAGAAAATCAACCGGCAATAATGGCAGACGAACCTACGATCATGAACAATTACACGTTAGAAGTTGGAAATATTTGTTACACATGCTTTAAAAAATCCAATTATAATCATGCTTTGAATGTGTTTTCTTCCTCTGAATAAAAATATACATAAATTTGCTCTTAATATGTTAAAATTTTGATAACCCCATTAAGAATTTTTATTAAATTTGAGCATAACTGAGCATCATGACTCATGTCTGTAATCCCAGAATATGGGAGGCCAAGATAGAAGGGTTCTGAATTTGGGGCCAGTCTAAGCGACAGAGTACCAGGCTAGTCTGGGATATATAGACTCTGTCTCCAAACAACAAATTGAATTAAGTACCCAATGGTTTTAGCTTTGTTTTGTTTTGAGACACATTTTAATGCAGCCCTGGCTGGTCTCAAACTTGCTGTGTAGCCCAGGATGCTTTCCAGCTCTGCTCCTCTTGCCTTATCTCCTAAGTGCTGCAATTACAGGCATGCATCACCACGTCTGCCTTGTGCTGTGCTGAGGATCAAACCCAGGGCTTTATCCATGGTAGGCAAGCATTCTGTCCACTGAGCTACATCCCTACCCTGACCCAGTATTTTTATCCATCATGAATTTTAACAAAGCATTAATGCAGAAAAAAGGTAAGTAAGGGAAACTATTCCTCCTCAGGTAGCATCATTTTACTGCTCAGTAAACAAAGTCAACAAAAGGAGGAAGAGGTGGAGAACAAGAGGAGACAGCAGGAAGGAACCAGACAAGGTACAGACCCTGGAAGGCCTAGTTGTTAGTTCCTTATCCAAAGTACCCACAGCACAGTTACAAAACAGTAACTATCATAACACGCATTCCTGAGGTTTCAAAATAAACTTTAGCATGCAAAGTGATGCCATGTGGTTTTTTCCAGAATAGATCTACAATCGTTAGGAATGGCTACACTTTCATTAGGAAAATGCTTCCTTAAAACTTAGAAACTTTGGGTTGGAGATTTAGCTCAGTGGTAGCAAGCCCAAGGCCCTGGGTTCGATCCTCAGCTAAAAAAAAAAATCTTAGAAACTTCATAATAAAGTCAGATATAGGTTTCAGGCAGAACTGTCTCCTAACACAGTATCCATATTTCATAAGGATATTATAAATATTTGAACTAAAAATCATTCCAATACAACACATCCAGATTACCTTTAGTGTAGAAACTGTTCAGGACACGAAGAGTTAACTCCAGATTGCACCCCTTCAGACACAGCACACAGCAATGCACAATGTGGACTTGCTCTCACATAACCTTACCCCTGCACAGTCCTACTTGAGCCCTACCTGTGCAAGTGTCTCATCCAGCCATTTAGAATGATGCTGGGGATTGGCAAGGAGCCACTTGATAGCCGCACTGTAGACCTGCTTTTCACTGTCGATGTTGAGATCACTGGAGGACAGAAGCTTGTGGAGGTGCTGGGGAGACACACTCACGAAGTCTTCACAATCCACCACTTCAGTGAAGTGCTCGCAGGCATACTGGTCCGCCATGTCCATCAGGTCTATTCGGTTGTGACTCTCCGCAAAGGCTCGTACTGCCAGGCAATTGGAGGGATGAAAATGTAACTTCATGTATTCACAGCAAGCCCTGGCCACCAGTTCAACCTGCAGGATACATGCTGCATACAGGAGAGGCTGGACGTTGTCTACTGTCAATGTGAGCCGTGAAGAGTAGACGAATTTCACCAAGTCTTCCACGGCATCACCATCAAAGTCTCGAATCTCAATCAGTGCCTGCTTGGCTTCAGCCATCTCAGAAAGAAACATGGCTCTGAAGTAGGGAATCACACAAGCCAGCACCAGTTTGTGACAAGAGATCAGCTTTGAGCCAACCTGTTCAAAACAGCACACATAATGAGAAGGCCGTTCCAGATCACATGCACCTCCACATCAGCAGAGAACACATGCTGTGGACGATGACAAGGTTCTAAGCAGCTTGGACTCAAGGGTCATCTCAATAATGCAATCCTTTAGCTGTTTAGCCTGCAACCTAGGCCAGTTTCTTCAGGTCAGGTAATTTTCATCTCCCAAATTTTCCACACAGAACTATTGTTTTCTATATTATATCATATTTGAGGATCATTTTGTGAAAAGTAAACATTTTTAAGGTAGCCTAAAAATATCATTTTAACAGTTATCTGAGGGCTGGGACTATACCTTAGTGGCAATGTGCTTGCCTTGCATGTTGAATTCCCAGCCACAAAAGTAAAAATTGAAAACACTCTATTACATAATAGTGCAATTTCCAGAGAATCACTATTTTAATATTAATTTCCCACCAAAGCTATAAAAATCAATAGCTAGAGTGGTGGTTTGAAAGAGAACGGCTCCCATAGGCTAATATATTTGAAAGTTTGGTTCTGAAGAGGTGGAACTGTTTGGGAAGAATTAGGAGGTATGGCCTTGTTGGAGAAGGGCTTTGAGATTTCAAAAGTCCATGCCATTCCCAGTGAGCTCTCTTTCTTTCCACCTCTTGGTTGTTGTCTCAACATGTAAGCGGTCAACTACTGCTCCAGCACCATGCCTGCCAACCTGCTTGATACCACATTCACTGCCATGGTGGTCATGGACTCACCCTCTGATACGGTGAGCCCCGATAAATGCTGTCTTTCATAAGTTACCTGGTACAATGTCTCTTCACAGCAACAGAAGAGTAACTAAGATAGCCAGCAAATTATTTCATGTAGATTATAATAAAACTTTCATCTTCTATACCTCTATTTCAATGTCTTGATTAAAAAAATTAAAATGTGATCATGCCCTCCCAACCCCAATGTACTCTTTTAGAATAACTATTTAACCTAAAGTCTAAAGATCTTTGGATAGCCACATATGAAATACACAAAAACCTGGCCTTTTACTACATCAACTCTTCTCTGATGTTACATATTTCACCATATTCTGTAAAGTTTATTTCTGTATTTTCTTTTCTGGTACATAAAACTACTTATCAGTTAGCAAAACCATTTAATATTCCTGCAGTTTCCCCAACAAAACAGCTGCCTTCAAGACAGTCACCCTTAGAGGTAGGAATTTGTCTTGGCATGTGAGTACTCAGTCCACTCACTAGCACCTAAACAATAAAGGTTGTAAAAATGCTCACCCATATATAATTTTAGAGCTTTCCCTGTGAGGAAAGTATTTATGGGTTGGGGATTTAGCTCAGTGGTAGAATACTTGCTTAGCAAGCGCAGGGCCCTGGGTTTGATCCTCAGCTCAAAAAAAAAAAAAAAAAAAAAAAATTAACTTATTTTCCTTATATAAAAAAATATACAGTATTTAAAAATATTCCCACTAGTAAACATAATAGTACATTAACAAGTTTACCTCCTGAAACAATTTGACCTGAAGGCAATATACTGGCTGGTTTTGTTTGAGTTATTGTGCCTATGTGGTTCATTTGGAAATGTAGGGTAAAGTTCTAGTTTTTGAAAGCTATTATTATAAACTATATAGGATAATCAGGAACATAGGTTAGTATTTAGTCATTTATAACAATCAAATTTGTAGCTATGTTAGGTATGCATTCCAGATCATATAGAGACATATTTTAGATAGGTGGACTTGAAACCTTTCAAAGACCTATTGAATATGGCATTTAAAACGTTTTGTTAACCTAAAGTTTTTCATGACAATGAGACACATCTGCTCCTAGCAGCACCAATTTATTATTTCAGAGATGATGGGCATTGAAGAAACTCCATATGGGGTTTGCTTTCATTGTGGCAAGGTCAGCCACTGGGCAAAGAAACTGCTCTTGCCTTTGACTGCTGACAATGTGCTGTGCAGTCTGAATAAGCAGGACACATAGGAAAAAGACTGTTGAACTTTGCCAAAACAAGGCAGGACAGTCCTTCAAAATTCTTGCTTCACATAAGAGTCTGCCAGATATTCTGCAGGACACAGAAGAAAACAACTGATGAACCTTGCCAAAACAAGTCAGGACAGTCTCTCATATTTCCTGCTTCACAGAGGAGTCTGCCAGATACTCTAGCTGGCACATACCCAAGACGGCACAAAAGTTGGCAGAGTATGCAATGGGGAGGGGTAGAACTGGAAGGAGTTGGGGCATGGGGATGAATATGATCAAAATACAATGTATTTTGGGAATTCTTTGGGAATCTCATCCCAAAGAATTAATGAAGGGAAAAACTTCCTTTATAAAGTTGTTAACAACTCACTGGACAGATTACAGCAATGACATAGAGGTAAAAACCTCAGACATACAGCGAAAACAACCAAAATCAAGAGTTTCAAACTCACAAATTAGAAACATCTGAATAATGTTAATTTATTAACTTCATATTAATAACAACCATTTGGGGACTAGGGAGATAGCTCCATGATACACTGCTTGTTATGCAGCATGAGGACCAGATTGGATCCCCAGCATTCACATAAAGAGACCATGTGAGTTTGGCAGCCTGTCTGTAATCCCAGAGACAGAGACAGCAATCCATGGGCAATTGGCTGGCTAGCAGAGTGGAAAAGGTGAGCTCAGGATCTAGTGAGAGCCTGCACCTCAGAAAATAAAATGAAGGGGACCTGAAGAGACCTGTGTCAGCTTGTGGCTCCACCCACACAGGTGCACATGCTTACACACACACACACACACACACACACACACACACACACACACGATGATGATGATGATGATGATGATGATGATGATGGTCAGGGTTCTAGAACCAGGAACTAAGAATATTGGTACCACATAACCAGCTCCCTGAGAACTCCGCCTCTTGATGTGGACAGAATCCTCCTCAGCTCTTCACAGATCTTCTCATCTTAGTCTTCATTTCTAGCCCATGTGTATTCCTCTCTGCCACCCACCCACGTGCAGAAGCACACCCTACTAGCAACCCACAGTCACCACACTATCCTAAGATCCAGAGATGGAAACAGAGACCAAGGAACAGAGCACCCACCCAACAAAAACTTGACCAGATATCAATACCTTGAATTACCTCAATCATCATAACTCAGATGCCTCGATACCAGTGCAAAAACACAATCACTAACACCCAAGACATATGCCTCCCCCATAACCCATGAAGCCTCCACAGTAGATCCTGTAGCAGAAATGCAATATGGCTAAGGCATAAAGCAAGTACAATTATATATAAAATGGTAATTAGAGATTGGCAGGAGTAGTGCATGCCTTTAATCCCAGCACTTGGGAGGCAGAAAAAGGTCTCTGAGTTCAAGGCCAGCCTGGTCTACACAGTGAGTTCCAGGAGAGACAGGGCTATATGAAGAAATTCTGTCTCAGAAACAACAACAAAATAATCATGAATTACTATGTGCAAGAACCTTAATGAAAACAGTTCAAGACATGAAAGCAGAAATTAAAATCACTAAAGAAAATCCAAACTGATATTGCTGGTAGTCATGTTAGAGGAGCGGCAGGTGGCAACTGAAGTTCAGGTGTCAGCCACCAGGGGGCGACTTCCTGGTGGGTGAATCTCAGGCAAGGCCCCAAGACCCCAGACTCCAGAATGTCTTTGCTTCCGCTGGGCCTTCAGGTTTGCTGCTGCCATCTTTCTGGCATGGTGTGAATGGGTGTGGGGAGATCCCCACTGCCTGTACTGTAGTGTGCTTATCTCATGGAAACATCCTGTTCTACTGGGCATTTTTACCTGTAGATTATTATGAAGATGATTCCTTCCTAAGCTGTACTGTCTAAATGATGATGATGACGATGATGATGATGATGATGATGATGATGATGATAATGTTAGTTTAAATAGAGTTTTGATATAAAAAATAAAAAAAGAAAAGTGTCACACAGCTAGAACTCCTGAGTTTCTACTGAGGAGTAGCATAGACTGTAGCTTAGGTTAATGATTAATAAAAACAGCTGAGTCCCCCAGTAGCCTAGCTAGTTTATGTTCTTCTAATCTTAATGTTGAGAGATGTGTTCACAGGTTTCAAAGTGCATCATAGCTGAAAAAAGCTTTGAAAATAACTTAGACTAAGATGTTTTCAGCAAATAGCTTTGAGGTGAAAAACCCAAGAAGACAATCTAAAGTTTTACAAAGGCACATAGTTGAATGAGGAACTCTTTAAGGTCAGGGAACAAAAACAAAGTAGCCTGATTATCATTAGCTGATATACCTTTGTTGCTAGGATTGGTTGATGATCAAAGTTGATGATTAATTTCTTGTACCCATTCCTGTCCTCAATCTCCTGAGATAAAAAAAAAAAAACAACTATTGATGAGTGGTATGTACCATAAATATTTAAAGTAGAACTGATTGATTATTTTTCACATATAAAAGTTTAGGTTTGTAATTCCTTTAAGATTCCTTATAAGACTACCTTTCAAGATAAGTAATAAAGTAATTCGCTCTTTCTTTGTAACTGCAAAACTGCAGCCTGCTGGTAAAATATCTGACTGAAAAGAATATCTTGCTTGCCCACATGGTTAATCCATAACAAGTAGCTTGGGTATGAATATATGTGGGTTCTTGGGATGATTTGTTTTTCACCTATAATATGTAAAATGTTTAATCATGTAAGAGATATGGATAACATGCTATCTTTTTACTTGTATCCACTGTAATCATCCACTTGAAAAACAGAATGTAATCACATTGTAATTTTTTAAAAAGATTCATTTATTTATTATATATAGTGTTGTATCTGCATGTACCCCTGCCCGCCAGAAGAGGGCGCCAGATCTCATTACAGATGGTTGTGAGCCACCATGTAGTTGTCCGGAACTGAACTCAGGACCTCTGGAAGAACAGCCAGTCCTCTTAACCTCTAAGCCATCTCTCCAGCCCCACATTGTAATTTTTACACTGCCTGAAAGATTGTGGTGGGGGTACATAAGCTTTAAGGGAAAGAATAAAGAGAGAGTTGAAATGGGCTACAAGGAAAACATCAAGAATGAGAGAGTTAAAAGGAACTAGAAGGAAAACATCAGGAATGAGAGGAGGAAATCACGAGGAAAATAAAGAATAGAGAATGAAAATGAAGAATAAAGAAGAGGTCTGAAGGAAACCATCAATTGAGTGTGTGTCTTCCCCCCCCCCAACCTCCTCAGATAAAAAAGTCTAGTATCCACTAACTCCGGGGATTTCCTTTGAGCCCTGTGCTGCTGGAGGTTGGCACCCCAGGCAGCAAAACGAAATAAAATTGGAAATGAAAAGTTTAGGAAGTAAAAATCCCAAACAAACCTTAGAGGTATGTTGTAGGAATTGGTTCTGTTCAAACAATGACCTTTGGGCTGTCTGGCCCAATGGGCGTGGCCCATTCTGGGTACATGAAACTGAGGAGGGGGAGCACTCACTCTCTCTTGGGTGGTCGAGACAGAGTCAAATGTCATGAAACAGCTTGCCTTGGTCCCCTTCCCGCCAGGGGCAGAAGGACAGGACAGCGGCAGCTGGACCACCAGGATCTGCAGTGGTGTGTCTTACTTGTTTTGTATTAGTGAGTCGATTTCCCCACTGCACTCCTTAATAAATTGATATCGCACCTCACATGGCACAGGAAGTTCCTAGAAACAATGTTTCTTCTAGGAATGACCCAAACAGAAGGCTCCGACCTTCAGGGTTATGCAGACGGTGTGGTAAAAGAGGACATTGGACCAATGAATGCGATCAACAAGAGACAAACAGGGCGACCATCCACCACCTGGAAACAGCTGGGAGCCTCTCACAGGCCTCCAAGATGAACGTGGTCCAGCCATTCCCAGGCACTATGGAGGAAACTCCTCCCCAGAACAATTAGAGGACCCAACGCTTATTGTAAATCCATACTGCTCTGGATGATAGAACAGCTTTGGAAGATGATTAAAAATTCCAGGAAGAACCATAAAACGAATATTTTGACAGACTTCTATAAATGACCAAAGACCAAAGCTATGGTCAAAGATATTTTATTTGTGCTGAAATGTGATTTTATTTGTATGTTAATAAATAAAGTTACCTGGGGATCAGAGCTAATAGCAAGCCATTTAGCAGAAGTCTGGCAGTGGTAGCACATGCCCTTAATTCCAATCACATGACAGGCAGATCTCTGTGTGTTCAAGGATACAGCCAGCATGGAGACACAGGCCTTTAATCTCAATACCAACCAGATAGACAGGCGGTGACGAGGTCATGTGGTTGGGTTTACAAGCAATGAGAAGGCAGAACAGAAAGTCAATAAAAAGACAGACACACAGGAAGTAGGCCTCTTTCTGAGGGGAAGGATGACAGCGAGGGGTAAGAGGGTGGTCTTGGTCTTAGATTTTGGCTGCTACTCTGACGTCTTGGGCTTTTAACTCTGCATTTGGCTCTGTGTCTCTTATTTAATAAGACTATTACATCTACATTTGGTGCCCAATATGGCAAGAATTCATTAAAAACTGCTCAGGGGCTGGAGAGATGGCTCAGAGGTTAAGAGCACTGCTTGTTCTTCCAAAGGTCCTGAGTTCAATTCCCAGCAACCACATGGTGGCTCACAACCATCTGTAATGAGATCTGGTGCCCTCTTCTGGCCTGCAGCGATACATGCAGACAGAACACTGTATACATTAAGAAATAAATAAATCTTTTAAAAACAAACAAACAAACAAAAACAAAAAAAACAAAAAAAAAACCCACTCAGCTCGGCTCAGCGGCACACTGGCTCTCTGCCTCGGTGGCCTGGCTTGGCCTAGGCCCTAGGCCTGACCAACCATAGCTACAAACGGCACAGCTGGAGCTACTTGCAGCCAGATTGCCAACTCAAGCGACTCAGGCTTAAAAGAAAAAAAAAAAGGGCCAGTGCTACAAACAACTGAGGCCTGCTGAGCTACCCGCCCCGCTGCACTTGACTGGAACTGCAGCAACCACACGCAGCTCCAGACAGGCTGCTTGCGGCTGAAACACCAACTCACATGGTGGGAGCTTAAGGACGCCAGAGCCCAGGCCCGACTCAGCTCAAGCCGGAGCTCTGGCTGGGTTTTAGCTTTGAGCCAGAACACGAGGCTACGCCTTTTTCTTCCTTCCTTCCTTTCTTTCCCTTCTCTCTCTCTCTCTTTGGATTCCCATCTCGGACACTAGGTAGCAGTTTTGAAATTCCCTTGGATTTCTACTGTTCTACAGACTTGGTAAGTCAATTAAGATATCAGATATTTTAAAGGGAAAAGCTACTTAAAAGAGAAAAATTATTTTTCCATACACAAAAAATAGGCATTATGTATACATTAGAAGAAAACTGGACTTTGTTTGATAAAATTTTAGGCAGTCTGAAAATGGAACAACTATGTGAGAAGATTAGTGTTGATGGGATATACATTTCACCAATTATGCACATTATTACTTTCCTTATCCTTATTTTACTATTTAAAAAGATAGTCAATTTATGTGCCAGGATAAAAGCTTTAGAAAAGCCTGTTAAAATGAATTATAGAGAAATTCAGATTCAGACAAAAGAATTTAACAGTAAAATTATTTCAGGATTGGATTATAAGGTTACAGAAAGAAAGCCTGTTTTCACACAATCACCCATAATTTATCCTATAACCATACAGCAGCTACCTGGTCAAGTGAATGCACAAAATATTTGGACTCCAATTAAAATGTTAGATTTACAAAGGTTTAAGGAGGCAATACTATCTTATGGCATGCACTCCCTATTTGTAAAGCAAATGTTAAACTCCTGGTCAACTTATAATAAGATTATACCACAGGACTGGCGAGAGCTGGTACATGCTGTCCTGGAACCCAGGGCACAGCTGCAGTGGCAAATGTGGTTCAAAGAGGAAGCTAAAAACATAGCAAAACAAGGTAGGGATAAAAGTATACAAGTCTTCCAGGATCAGCTTGTTGGAGAAGGCCAATATGCTGCAGCACAAACACAATGTTTATATGATATCCAAACCCCAATTCTATGTCAAATGGCAGCCTTGAATGCATGGGACAGAGCTGAGGAAGCAGGAAAGAAAACTGAATCATTTACAAAGGTTATACAGGGCCCCAAAGAATCCTTCACAGATTTCTTACAAAGACTGACTTCAGCAGTAAACAGAATGGTACTGAATTCAGAAGCTAGCCAGATAATAATCGAATCTTTGGCCATTGAAAATGTGAATGCAGAATGCAAGAGAATAATCAGGCCGTTAAAGGCAAGATCTGCACCCTTGGAAGATTGGATTAGAGATACGTTTAATGTTGAGTCTCATGGCCATGATGATATGTGGATAGGAGAAGCAATTTCAAGAGGTTTGAGGAAAGTCAGATGTTTTGGATGTGGAAAGCAAGGACATTTGAAAGGGACTATAAACAGGGCATTCCTAGAAACAATGTTTCTTCAAGGAACAATGACAACAGAATGCCCCTTCCTTCTGGAGTATGCAGAAGGTATGGTAAGGGAAAACACTGGACCTACAAATGTAGATCAACAAGGGACAGACAAGTTAATACTTTGCCTCAGTCTTTGGGAAACTCCCAGAGGGGCCTCAGGCAGGCCCCCACAGCAAATCCAGTTCAGATCTTTCCTGCAGTCATAGAGGAAACCCCTACTCAGAGCAATTAAATAAATAAATGCCTATTGGAATAAACCAGGCTACTCAGAGTAATGGAACAACTGAGACAGAGAGAACAGAAAATTCAGAAGAAGCCATAAAGAAAAAATTTTGGCAAACTTCTATAAAGGAACAAAGACCAAAATTAACAATAAAAATAAATGGTGTTTTGTTGTCTGGTCTGGTAGACACAGGTGCTGACATGACCATAATTGCACCAGAATTTTGGCATCCAACTTGGCCTCTTCAGGAGGTAAATGTTCAGCTGTTAGGAATTGGAAAATTATCTCAAGTGAAGCAGAGTGCAAGATGGCTCAAATGTATAGGCCCAGAAGGACAGAGAGGAAAATTAAAACCATATGTGGCTAACATAGCTATGAACCTGTGGGGTCAGAGACCTGTTGCAACAATGGAATACTCAGATTAACATCCCTCCAACCTTAGAAACAAATCATAAACTAGCACATGTTTTTAAGAGAAATATCAGAAGGTATTATTCTAATGAGTGGTCACCAGCCATCCAGATTGTACAAGAACAAGGCAAACAACTGATGATCTTCCAAAGACATCAACAGTTCTACCTTTAAAATAGTCAACAGACACGCCTGTATGGGTTCAGCAATGGCCTTTAACAACAGAGAAACTCCAGGCTTTAGAAGAGCTCGAAGAAGAGCATTTAAATGCTCAGCATATTGAAGAATTAACCAGCCCTTGGAATTCTCCTGTACTTTTTATTAAAAAGAAATCTGGCAAATGGAGAATGGTAACAGACCTTAGAGCAATTAACAAAGTAATTCAGCCAATGGGCTCTCTACAATCTGGAATTCCTTTGCCTACTCTGTTACCTAAAGGATAGCCTCTCATAGTTATCGATTTAAAAGACTGTTTCTTTTCAATACCCCTACAAGAAAAAGACAGAGAAAGATTTGCTTTCACGGTGCCTAATTACAATAATTCTCAACTGGTTAAAAGATTTCAATGGAGAGTCCTCCCACAGGGAATGTTGAATAGCCCAACCCTGTGCCAATATTTTGTACAACAGCCCTTGGAAGTGATACGTAAAAGATTTCCTAAATCTATAATTTGTCATTATATGGATGATATTTTACTAGCTGACTCATGTATATACTTTAGAAAGAATGTTTGTTGGGGATTACAAATTGCTCCTGAAAAGATACAAAGAGGAGAAAACTTCAGCTACTGAGAAGCTATCTTTACTCGATGACCACTTACAAAGAAAAAACTGGTTTTCTCCCTGGGAGTCTGTCTCATTGGGCATATCAACCACACTTAAGGGCTGGCCCACGCCCAGCAGTAGATAGCCAACACAGACCAGTGGTGTTGCTCAGGCTGATTTGTTTGGGTGTTTTTGGTCTGACTAGTCTTTGCTTGTGTGTTATGGTTTCTGATTTTGTGTCGTTTGTGTGTGTGTGTGTGTGTGTGTGTGTGTGTGTGTGTGTGTGTGTGAAAATAACAGTAAATTAGTACAACAACGTGCCCATTTCCAGGCACAGTGCAGCAGCAGTAATCTGACACCCAGGAAATTCGAGGCAGAAAGAGCATGATTTCAAGGCTGACTTGGGCTACACAAGAGACACCGATTCACAAAGAACTGAGATTAAAGTCACTCCTAACATAACAAATAAGTATGATACCTAACATTTTTATGTAAGTACAGAAACTCTCGTTTTCTATACTATACCGAAGAAGTTGGGGAAAGAAAAGGCGGTCTCACCTTCAGTGTGACATCGCAGAGCTCCCCATTCTCATAGAACCGAAGGAGAGAACTATGGAAGTCCTTCCATGCTTCATTGGCTTCAAAGATGAAGGAGTCTTCGCCATCACACTCGCTGACAGAAGACCTGGTCCTCGCTGGCTGGTGTGGGGGCTGCCGCCGCCCCTTTGTCACGTGACTCCTAGCTTGTTTCCCATTGGGGGACTCTGAAGCCATTTGCAACACTCTTTTTATGGAGCTCCCTTCTGAAACATCCCATTTACTCTTCTTTCAAGGGTGAGAAGATAGAAGACAGATGTAGCCACTAGACGTTAGACATCTTTCAAAATTCCTTCAATTGCCATTATACAGTTTGCTGAAATGTTAAAAAAAAAAAAACACGCAAAGATAACTAAAAGGTGTTATCACGATTATAATTCATCAATACGATACATGCAACCACATTGGTCATACTGGAAACCATGCAGCTTTTACAGTCAATGTCACATGACTCACTTCATGTAACTACATCAGCCAAAGAACAGCTTTAAAATTCAATACAAAAACAAAGAACATAAAAGTGGAACATACTGCTTGAAAACCAGAAGCTGTGAACTAAACAGTATACGCTTAGAAACTTTGAGGACTCAAAGCAAAAATCAAAGGTTATTTTTATAGAATTAGGTTCTTCATAGATTCAACATCAGACTGATTCCACCACTGAGACCCTGCTTAAGCTTTAGTTATCTTTTCTGGGAAATGGGTGAGTGCATCACTGACAGGAATATTCCAAGAGTTAAAGATATATAACCAGAAACACCAACAGCTGAACTATAGTGTTGTATATTGTATCTGTATTTCCATATAGAATTTATTACTTACATACAAAATCACACTTACTTCACTAATAAGCATATTTGATGAATATTCATATCATTAATAGGTATATGCTACAATTCTGCCCACCTGATAGAGACAAAGGGTTTTAAGTTAAACCATCTGCTACCACTTACTGGCTGTGATCTTTTTTGAAAGTTTTCTTAACCCTCAGTTTCTCTACCTATAAACAGGACTGTTCCGAGGGTCACAGAAGTGCACTAGACTTCAGGGGCACTTCCAAAACTGTACACAATGCTGCAGATGTTTGTGTTAGGATGGAAGCTTGCAATAGCATGCAGCTTTTGAAAACTATAAATGCCTTCACCAGAAGGTCAGGTCTATGGGGCTCTTTTACTGTTAATCTCATTGCTCATCTTTGTCAGGAAACAAAGTAGGTGATGTAAAATTATGGACTGTAGTTACTAACATGTCTTAAAGTTTCCGTGGCAGACATAACATGATGGTGATTCCTAACAGGTCACACCTGTCTCTATCTCCTTGCCTGTAAGAAGTGTAACCAACCTCTAAGCTACAGTACGTGGGAAGGTGATGGTGTGCCAACCCAGCTCCCTATAGCAACTCTTTTAAGTTCACATTCCTACTTTGGAGCCAGGCATGATGGTGCACACCTATAATCCTAGCACTTGGGATACTCAGGCAGGTGACTATCCTGAATTCAAGCTACATTGTGAAGCCAGATCATAAGAAACAGAAACCAAATAAGAACAAATAGAAAACAAGTAGTGCCATCAAAACCATTTCTGCAAAGGGTCAACAAGTACATAACTTTGGCTTTGAGAGTCATTTGTACTCTATCACAACTACTCAATTCTGCCTTTGTAGTAAAAGAATGGCCCCAAATGAGAATACATGAAGGAGCACAGCCGTGTTCCAATAAAAGTCTCAAAAGTATTTGCTGGGTACAATTTGGGTGAGTCATAGTTTGTAGACACTTTGCAAGATAACCATCTTTAACCCAGTCAACCCTGTTATAAAATATTAAGACAAACTTACCAGACACAAATAACTCAGAGGTTTTGAATGGACACTGGGCATTCTAAGGAGCAGGAGAAGCTCCCGTCCAGTCCTGTCCACCCTGCTCAGGATGCAAATCATGTGCTTGTTTTGTGTATCCAATCTGTAGACATATCCACCCATTAGCAGTTAACAGTAGCTGCTGTGGCATCGCAGTGTGTGTATCTCAGGTAACCATATGCAGTATCGTAATGCTACATCCAGATCCACCATCCTTCATCTCACTGCCTACGTACTGTAGTATTGTTATCACAAGAAGAGGATGATATAGTAAGACATTTTGAGAGAAGGGAAGAGACTGCATTCAGGCTCTTTTATTATAGTATGTTTATATAATTATTCTGTCTCATTAAATGCTATAAATGTATTACTGGGCTTAAGTTACAAGTTAAATTTCATGGTTGATGGTGGTGTATGTGGTATAGAAGTGGGCACACATGTGTTATGGCACACATGTAGAGGACAACTTGACAGAGTCAGTTCTCTCCTTCCAAGTATCTGTATGCAAGCAAAACTGTCTGTTTGGAGGTGATGCCATCTATAGACTCAGGAATCTATTCGAAGTCCTGAGACATATTACCCAAGAGCACCACTGTCTGTAACAGTCTCAAATGACAGGACTACAGAGGTAGGGGTTCTGAAAGAAAGGGAAAGGTGAGAGAGGAGGGGCTGTGGCTTTCAATAGGGAACAGAAGAGATTCAGCTCCATAACGGAACTGTATGGTGTCCTCATGCAGCAGGGGTCACATGATTCTGCACATGATGGCACATACATACACATTAGTTAGTGCAAAAGACAGGTGAAATGTAAGCTATCATTGTACACGGCTGTGGATATTGCTCTAAATAAAATGCTGTTTGAACTACAAAAAAAAGATTTGATCGTAAAAGCTGTTGAGTTAAATAAATATGTAAATTTTAAAGATACCTTGACTTCAAAATTTGGATATAAGGATATGTTGCTTCAGAAAAGAGCCTGCTTTTGTTTCCACAGAAAGCCAGAGGCTATGGGTTTGTTCCAGATTAAGATACATGAGGTTTGATCAGCCAAGACCACCTAAAAGGTCTCCAATGACATGGCCCAGATGATCCAACATCCAGAATGGTTTCAAAGCAACTGGCTCAGAGGTTCACCCTCACGGACTACTCCATAATCCTAAAATTTTCTTTGTGTCCCCAGAAGATACAGCGCCCCCCTCCAGCAGGAATTAATAAGAAAAACTATGCCCATTTTCCCAAAATTATCAAGCTGGCTTTGGAGATGGAATTGGCTCACTCCTTCTCTAAACCCAGACATATTGGTTAAATAAAAGGTTAAGAGATTTTTTATGTCCCAAATCAGAAGAGCCCTCTGATGTGGGACAGATAAAAAACCAATATTTTTATTTAAATCAGGTTGATTATGTGATCTCTTTCTAAAGAAGAAAAGGAGATATGATATAGATATAATAGGATGAAAGGGTGGATTTCTAAAGAGCAACAACTTGTTTAAAATGTTTTACATTAGGGCTGGAGAGATGGCTCAGCTGTTAAAGGCTAGGCTCACAACCAAAAATAAAATGTTTTACATTGGTATAGATTTTAGTCTATTGATAGAAACTTAAAGTTAATTTTGTTATACTGTGTATATATTTCTACTTTGTTTAAGGTTTTATGTTTGTATAGCTCATTTAAAATTGTAATGGATAATTAAAAATAGATTAATAATTAATCATTTATGATAATCATACTCATAGCTATGTTAGTTAAGTCTTCTAGGTATACATAGAGATATTTCAGATAGATAGGTAATCTTCAAATACTTCAAAGACCTACAGAATATGGCATTTAAAATATTTTTAAAATTTAGACTTTCTGGACAGGGAGACATGTCTGCTCCTGGCAACACTGATTTACTTCAGAGAGGAGGATGGGCATTGAAGACATTTCATATCTTATCTTCACCTTGGCAAAAATAGCCATTTGGGCAAGAAACTGTTCTTGCCTGGACTGCTTGATCAACTGGACATGCAGGACCCATAGAAAGGTGACCACTGAACTTTGCTTGACAAAATGGTCCTTCAGGTTCCTGCTTCGCAGAGCTTCTTTAATATTATAACTGTAATTCTTGCTTGATAATTGTTCTGTTATATGTAATTTTACTATGTAAAAGTTAAAAACCTTCCTTTAAAAAAAAAAAGAAAGAAAGAAAGAAAAAGGGAAGTGCTGTGGATAGCGCTCTGTATAAATGAAATGCTGTTTGGCCAGTGGCCAGGCAGGAAGTATAGGTGGGACAAGAGAGAAGAGAATTCTGGGAGGTGGAAGGCTGGGGCGGGGAGAGACTGCCAGCCGTCACCATGACAAGAAAGAGATAAGGTACTGGTAAGCCACGAGCCACATGGCAAAGTATAGATTAATAGAAATGGGCTAAATATAAGAGTCAGAGCTAGACAATGGTAGGCCTGAGCTAATGGCCAAGCAGTTTAAATAATATAAATGTCTGTATGTTTATTTTACAAATGGGTTGTTAGACTAACAGGGCTTGATGGCACCTGGAGAGAAGCTCTCCAACTACACATCTGTTTCACCTTGCCTGCCTAAGGCACCTGATTGGTCTAATAAAAAGCTACCTGGCTAATAGCTAAGCAGGAGAAGGACCGGCTGGGCTGCTGGGCAGAAAAAACAAACAGGAGGAGAAATCTAGGCTCAAGAGGAAGAGGAATGAAGGACAGAACGAGGGACATGTCCGGGGCAAGAAGCCAGGCAGCCGCTGTCAGTTAGCCAGAAAGACAGACATGAGAAGCACTGAAAGTAAGATGTACAGAAGGAAAGAAAAGTAAAAATCCCTGAGGCAAAAGGTAGATAAACAGAAATAGGTAAATTTAAGTTGAAAGAGCTAGCCAGAAACATGCCTAAGCTAGGCTGAGCATTCAAAACTGATAAGTCTCTGTGTCGTGATTTGGATGCTAGTTGGTGGCCCAAAAGAAAAAAGCCTGGTACAGAAAAACACTTAAGAAATGTTAAGTTGCCTCTGGTGCAATAATGGGAGAAATAAAAAGGCACAGATTGGAAAGAAACAGAATTGTCCACATGAATGTAATTGGATATGTGCAATCTCCTGGTTCAAATAACAAATCATACTGAACCAAAGAGTCTAAAGGTTTGTGCAAATTGTCCTGAAGGGAAGGAAAGGGAGACAGGAACAACACTGGTTGAAAAGAATTAGGTTGGATCTCTAGACAAGGAACTCAGTGTTCTTACTCTTCTGCAGGTTTTACAGGACATGTCTGTGCATATTTCACATGATGGACATGATCAGAAGACATGTTCTCTCTGTTCTCCTGGCCTTAAGGAGGCAGCAATGAGCTTCTGCAGGAGCTGCTGTGTTCTTCCTGCTGGCATCTTACCTTGTATACAGACAGCCTGGTGTGTGATAACAGTGGGCAGAAATGTGGACACTTGCATTTAACAAGAAAGAAGTGCCAGGAGTTTGATCCTTGTAGGATCCTCCTATCTATCTATCTCCCTCTCCCTCTCCCTCTCTCTCTTCCCCTCCCCTCCCCTCTCTCTTTTAACCCAGTTTAACTGTACAGACATTGAGGTGGAGGTATCCTAGGATTAATGATATTAAACCTGATATTAAAGCTGATAGAAGTCAAAAGGTGGGGTGGGATAGGAGAGAGAACATGTCACACTTCAATGGCTAAGGTTCTGAGATGAGGCTTGAGATCTGCACATGCCCTTTGAGGAGGTCCCTTTATATCCTATTAACAGACATTTTTGATGTAAAACATTGCTAAGGGGCACCTAACAATAGTAAGTTTACAAGGTCATAAAATACAAGGTAAACATGCAAAGATCATCTCTATTTCTATGTATTGGCAATGCATGATGGAAACAGAAATTTGAAAAGTTCATTGCTTCTAAGAAAGGGAGACACTCAGGTCTAAGCCCAGTGAAACATACAGAACCTACACACTAAAGTATGTTACTGAAGCAAATAGAAACAAACCTAAAGAAATGGGAAGCAGCCACAGTTTCTAGGCTGGAAGACTCAATTTAGTAAACATGACTGACTCTGACTTAATTCAGTTCCAATCAAGCCATACAGGAAGTTTTCATAATAGACACTGACAAGCTGAATCTAAATCTTCTAATGGAAAGACTAAGGGGCCAGAAACAAGGTTTGAGGAATTACCATATTCTATGTAAAACTCAATATTACATTTAGCCACAGTGTCAGGTTACATAACCCCAAGCGTAAGAGAAATAACTCTGGTCCATGCCATGCTGGTTTAAATAAATGATGGAATCAGTAAACAAATGGGGTAGAATACACAAACTCCTCATGAACAATAATTTCAGGCTGCAGGAGGAGGGGCTCAGGTGAGCCTGGGCTGTATAAGAAAAGTCCCTGAGCTGCTTCAGTAAGAAAGCAGCATTCCTCCATGGTTTCCGCTTCACACTCCTGCCTCAGCTGCCCTAGATGACAGACCACACCTCTAAGATGTGATAAACCCTTTCCTCCCCAGTTTGCTTTTGGTCATGGTATTACCGCAGCAATAAAAAAACAAACTAGGACAACCTTAATTAATAAATATGTATTAATAAAAGTGTGCTGATTAATTGAAACAATCCCATCAAACTAACATAAGATATCAGTAGCAGGAGAGACTAGCTAAGGGGTCTGTGGGAGTTCCAATACCTTAATAATGTCACTGTAGTTCTCAAACCAGTGTAAACCAAAATGACAAGATGTGAAGTCAGGGCAGAGACATCAATAGCACATGACCTGAGCAAACGCAGCCAAGTTAATTTCAAAGAATCACCAGAGCAATTCAATGGAGAAAAAAAATATTTTCAGTAATAATAGAACAACGATATAGCCATATAAACAAAACTAAATCTTGACCTAAAGCTCATCGTAATATGAAAGTTTACAATGGATCAAAGCTTATTCTGAAACTAAACACACTCACTACACATTATATATCACACAAATATAAAGCTTTAAAAAGTCATGATTTATCTTATATAGTACTTAAATGTTACGTAAGTGTAATTACAATTAAAATAATAAAACTTTCAGGAGAAAACCTAGAAAAGCTTCATGACTAGGTAACCTCACATTACCATTCTGAGATTAAAATGGAAAACCGCAGGGGGGAGGACAGGGGAACCCATAACTGATGTATAAAATTCAAAACACATAATAAAAAAAGAAAAAAAAAGGAAAATCGCTGAGGTGGACTGCATTAACAATGAAAGAGAAGCTGAAGGCTGGAGTGCCCTGGGGACATTCATGTTTGGGACATGCAGCAACAGTAAGGAAACCGAGCACCATGAAAGCAAAACAGTGAGAAAGAGACTCACTTAAGCATGGAAACATCTGAGAATCACCTCAAAAACACATGCTCCAAATCTATAAAGAACTTGCAAGTTCAATAAAAAATAAACCCAAAATCTCAAACTAAAATATGGACTCAGAACTTATGACCAGTGAAGATGGTAAAAATGTGAGATACCTCACAAAAAGATATTCAGCATCACTTCTTATAGAGGAATCAACTAAGGCTGCATGAAATCAAACACTTCTGCAACACAAAGGGAATAACAGAATGAAGCAGCCACTTGAAGAACTGGAGAAAGTCTGCCAACTATAATCTGATAAAGGATTATTATCTAGAATCTGTAAAGAACTCCAATACCAAACCCCTACTAATCCAATCAATAAAGGGCCGACGAGCTGAACCGACAGTTCTTGAAGGGAGAAGTACACGTGGTCAATGAACACTTGGGAAATATTAACTCCTCCTTCACCATCAGGAAAATGCAAGTTAAAAATGCTTTGAGATCCGTCTCACCTGTCGGATGACCACTAATAAGAAAACTCCAGGCAGCCTGTGAGGACGTAAAGAAACCTGTGGTGGGATATGGGTGGAGATGGGAACCAGTGCAGCCACTATGGAACCCAGTAAAAAACTCTCAAACTACAACTACTGTACGATCCAGCTATACCACTCTTGTAACACGAGGATTCTAAATCAGCATCCTAGAGATACTTGCACTTAGGGTTATGGCTCCATTACCTCACAATAGCCAAGACATGGAACCATCTACACACCCATCAGCAAGGAAAGGCCAAAGAAAATATGGTACATGCACACAACAGAACGTTATTCCACTGCAAAGAAGAGTAAAATTATCACACTCACAAGAATATGCGTGAACTGGAGATCACTAAGGGAAATAAGACTCAGAAAGATAAGTATGTTTTGTCTCATATAAAGAATCTAGATTTAAATGTGCGTGTGCACAAGTACATACCTGTGTGTGTGTAGTGGGGGTGGCGGCAGGGAAAAGGGGCTCCATGAGAGCAGACAATGAGGTCTACAGGGGAAGGAGAGGGAAGGGAAGAAGAGTAGCAGGATGTGTGTGTTATGAAGGAAGACTATTTGGGTGAGGGAGGAAGGAGAGGTGGGAGGGAGGAGAGTGCAGGGGTGGGGAATAAGAGCAATATAGTGATGTATAAAAATACAATGAAATCCACTTACCTGTAGGCTAAACAAAGATTATTTTAAAAATTAGCAAGTGCTGATAAACATGAGAAATGCCTGAACCTTTTAAATATTACTGCTGAGAATACAAGACAGTTCAGATAGTCTAAAATAGGTTTTGACAATTTTTCTATAAACACTCAGTATGACCAAACAATCTGACTGCTGACATTCTACCCTTAAGGAACATTTACATTTGTTTAAGAACTTGCTATAAAATTTGATAGCTGCTCTACTCACAACAGCTAAAACCTAGAAACAGGCTAAATGATCTCGAAGAAGCCGATAAACTCATGGTGGCACACCTACACAAGCGACATTAGTCCACAACACAAGGGAATGAACTGCACTTGATAAGCTCCCTGTATATTCTCAAAAGGACACATCAGTGGCCAGCCATAGCTGAGTAGTTGCTAAAATCAGAGGTGCTAAGGGTGACTACAGGTGTCACCAGGAGGTTTTAAAGACAAGCTGTTCTGTATCCTGTTACAATGTATAGATTTGTACACCAACAAGGGCAACTTGATTATATGATAACAACTAAAACAGAAAACAGACAGTAGCATTCTACCATACTCACTATACAATTCAGAGGACAAATATACATAACCATCACGCGCATGCGCACGAGCTCGCGTACACGTGTATATATTCACAAGCCACTCTGCTGCCTGACAAGTAAGTCAGCTCACAGAATAAGGTATAAAGACATCATCATCACCACAAAAATACTATTGTCATCTAAACTACCAACAGCATCCTACTCACAGAGGAGCGTCTCTTGTGCTTTTTATAGATGACCTGAGGACACACAGTAGAACCCACCACCATGGTGGGGGAAAGATTCAGATCATGCAGCAGAGCTCTGAAGACTGTACCATTTACCACCACACTCCTGTTCGGAACACCACAAGGAAGAGAAGTACAGAGCAAACCATGAAACACTAAGATGCCTGCCTTCCCTTCTAAAGCTGTCCCTTCCTGTCCCTCACCATTTTCCCAGTTCAAATTCAAACGCTGAGCCAGGCTCGAGTTCCAATTTTTACAACACGTAGGTTTTCAACTTCCCAGGATTCTAACTGAAAGTTTTCTTACACTTTTTTCCTCTTTCACTGAACAGCATTGTTTTCAGTGTGTGCTAGAAAATCCACCTCGTACCTCACCTGGACTACCTCACGATGGCCCTCCTGCCCATCCTAACATCTAAGGGCAAAGCTGCCCTATTTATCCAACTTTGTCATTCCCAAACTGCCCAGGATATGCAGTTCAAACTATTTATAATGGCCTTCCTTGCTCAGCCTCTAATCGATCTTTTTTTTTTTCCATCAATTTTTTTTATATAAAGTAAGGGGAAAGAAAAATAAGACACAAAGAGCCCTCATTAAATCACCATGTGCCTGCCACACACACATGCTTTCTCACTCAGGTCCTAACAGTACAGAAGGACAAAACATCCCTACCTTGCCTGGGGTCATCCCTCTAGAAAATGGTAAGAGTCAGAGCTTCAACCTGCTGATTAAACCCATTCTTTTTCTAATGTACCACATGCTTCCTCATCCAGTCTTGCAGAATAAATGTGCAAGAGCTTGCTTTAGCTGTTTGCTGTGAGAGAATAACGTCAAGGCCCAGATAAAATAACGAGTCTTTTAGGAAGCCTTCTCTAACCCTCCCAGTGATGTGTGAGCTCTTCTTGCTGAGACACTGCACAACTGATTTGTTCTTTTGTTTGTTTTAGATTTACTTGAATAATCTTGAATAATGCACATTAACATCTTCATTAACATCTTTTTCCCCCTCATTTTTCAAGACAGGGTTTCTCTGTGTAGTAGCCCTGGCTGTCCTGGAACTCACTCTGTAGACCAGGCTGGCCTTGAACTCACAGAGCCGCCTGCTTCTGCCTCCCGAGTGCTGGGATTAAAAGCATATGCCACTATGGTCTGGTGCACATTAACATCTTACAAGACAATGGTGGTATATTTTTTCAGAGGTAGAGGTTAAGATTCAATCCAAGGTCTTGTGCTTGCATGTACTTACTATGCCAGTGAGCTATGTACCCAGCCCCAAAAGATTATATTTAACAACATCTATATAGTTGCCTGGGTCATGGACATTTGTGAGCTGGGTTACCACATAAAATCTTGGCTAACTCTTAGAGTCATAATGATTAGGTCAGCAATTCATCTTTCACCTGGCATTTTTATCATAGATAGATGATAAATAGATTGGATGGATGAGACAGATGATAGATATAGATATACGGTTGACAGATATAGATGAAAGAGATATATACAGATAGATTTTATATATGTATATATGAGGGGTGGGTAGATAGATATAGACATTGCTCTTAGTATCTGAATACTGGGCTAGCAGGGATCACTACCCTATCTTTATGTTTAAATCCATGCACTGCCACATCTAGTCTTAGAATAGCCATTATTCTAAAATTATTTGAAGTTAGATTTGGCCCAGACTCAAGAGCTCAAAAATGTCTATATAAGAATAGAGAGGCATGCCAATCAGTAAAATGCTTGCCACACAAGAGGAACAAGTTTGATCTCCAACACCTATATAAAAAATTGGGTCTGCAGCCAATCAACTCAAACTGGCAAGCTCCAGATTCAGGGTGGGACACCAGTTCAGAAAAAGTAAGATGGCTCACAATTGAGGAAGACAACATTGACTTCCGGCTTCCACACACACGACACACAACACTCACACAGCTGATTCTACGGTGCAGGCTTGGAGTCGCAGTGCTGGGAGCAAAAATGTTGATCCCTTGAGTTGACTGGCAGCCAGTCTAGCCTAACTGGTGGGCCACAGGCACCAGCAAGTGGCCCTGTGTCAAAAACAAATGAGGAAGGCACCCGAGGAATGACTGTTGGCCTTCATGTACACATACACACATACATTCACTCCCCCCTAAACATGCCCACACAAAAATGCCTGTATAAAACTCTCTTAAAATAGTCCATTTAAAAATGCAATGTTTCCAACTTTGAAAAGGGACAGGAATGTTGTCCACTGGCTGGCTGAGGCCTTTGTGGGCAGATCTTTGGCAACATTCACAGCCCTTGATACCTTGGCACAGCAGCAGGGGCAGCCTCTAGTGTTACAGCTCTGACGAGGCCTAGGACAGCAGGGTTCCTCGGTGGCCCAGGACAGCTAGCACTGGACTTCTAGGCTCCCAGGTCTCCAGCCTCTGCAGTTATTCTTCCCTGGATGTTTTCCGTCTTCTCCTTTCTCAGTTTTGGCTCTCCACCTTCTCTTTGCTTCCACCAGGTTTCTTACTCCTTGCCTGACCAACCGTTCTTCCCAGCTGGCCTGTGGCCTCCTGCTGCTGTGAGGGCTGTAATGCTGCTGCTGGGGCCTTTCTCATTCTGCTCTGCTGCTGGTCTTGTGGCTCTGCCTCTCCTGTGGCTATCAAAGCCACTGGCTGTTCTCTGAGCCTCTGCCTCTTTTGCTGATGTCAGAGCCACATAATCTGGCTCCATCACTTCTGCAATTCAACTGCCAGCATTCCATATCACTGCTGCACATACTGCCACCACTGGGCCTTTCCTGGCATTAGCCACTCGGTCCACCCTACAGATGATGGATGGATGGATGGATGGATGGATGGATGGAGATACAAGAAAACACTGGAGTGGAGAGATGCTTTTAACTGAATATAATGTTAAGAGGCAAAACAGGAAGGTATTTCCATTCAGTTCACTATGTAAGTGTAACAACCTGCGTAAACAGAAAATGGGTGTTTGCACCAATCATTTCAGACCTTCAAGTAAATTATCAACTGTTTGCACCAACGATGGCTGTGCTTTATGCACTGTCCCTTAGGTCACCAGGGGAACTGCTCCCTCTCTGGCCAGGAAATGATTGCCTGGAAGATCTGGAGCGAGTTCTTTGAACAGGCATGCTTAGAACCCCCTCTTCAGAAGCCTAACTGCTTAGCAGCAAGTGGTCCCAACTGTTGAGTAACTTCCTCGGAGTGCCCAAGGAGGGTTCTAAGTGACATAAGGGTTGTCCAGCTGGCTGGCTGGTACTCCTTTCTGTCTTGGGGAAGTGAGGACACCAGGGAAGAGTCTAACAGCCAATTAAGGTATTCAATCATCCCCCATACCACTTTCATTTATATGAAAATAAACAGCAGGAGGAGTACTTCCGGTAAGAACTTACTATGAACATCAATACTGACTTTTAACCATATTCGATGGTGCTTTTAACAACGTTCACGTATGTGCTGCACTCTAGGAAAAAATGGGTCTCTTGATATGTCTCAGGAAGGCAAAGGTAGGACAATAATATTCCCATAAACACATTTGAATCTGCCTAAAGAACTGAATGTGATATGGAACTTATGAAGACTGTATACTAGGGGCTGGGGAGATAGCCCAGTAGGAAAGTGCCTGAACATGAGGCCCTAAGTTTGATCCCCAACACCCACATAAAAAGCTGAATATGTGATGAGGAAGCAGGAAGAAGAGGATCCCCAAAGCTTCTGGATGGCCAGCCTAGCTGAACCCCCCAGGCCCAGGTCTTAGTGAGAAATTCTCGCAAACAAACAAATAAGCAAACAAACAAGGTGGGCATCTCCTAAGAACAACCTGAGTTCGCCCTCTGTCCTCCACAAGCACACACAGACACATGTCCTTGCACACGCATCTACACACACAAGCACCTGTACAACACACAGGACTGTGCATTAGTATTCATAACAATGCAATTAAACCTAAGCTCCAGAGCTTAAATACAGCAAGCATTCTTTTCCAACTACATCTAAGATTCTTGCCCCATAAGGAGTGAGAGCCAAACAACTCCCCCTTCTCACAGTCCATGAAGCTGATTTAAAACGAAAAAGCAGCTGTAGGAAAAAGGAGAAACGGCCATGTAAGTCTATCCCAAGATACCCTGAGACACTAAGATAACGAAACATAACAGGAGCCTCCACGCCCCTACACGCCAGTACCAACCAACAGAACATGCAGTGCTGAACAAAAAGTACTCACAAAAGCAGACAGGTTCTAATGACCTGATGTAGATAGACACTGTGTAACACGCTGATATTCTTAACATGAAAATAAAATGGATGACCAATCACAGAAAACAAGACCAAGAACAGGGCAGAGAGCACAGCGCTGAAACAACGTAGCTTATTCTAGCTCCCTTTTCACCTTCCAGCACGGGACATCAACATGCAGCGCTCTCGCACAGTGTAATGTACTAACGACTAAGGCAATTCCCAACCACAGCAACTTTACTTTATACCACACTTTCACGAGAAAGAGTTGAGCAGAGAGAGCTCCAGATGAGTGTAGACGTTGTATACCTATAATTCCAGAACTTGGGAGGCTGAAGCAGGAAGGCTGCCTTGAGTTTAAGGCCAACCTAAGTTACACAGTGAATTCCAGGCTATCCTGGGCCACATGAGACTCTGTCTTCCATTTTGTTTAGACTTACTTTATGTGTAAGAGTGTTTTGCCTGCATGTATACACATGCACCGTGTGCTTGCCTAGTCCCTGGTCAGAAGAGGGTGTTGGGACCCCTGGAACTGGAGTTGGGGATGGCTCTGAGCCACCACGTGGGTAAATGGGACTGAACTCAGGTTCTCTGCAACAGCAACAAATGCTCTTACCCCCCCAGAGCCAGTTCTCCACTCCCAGGAAACAAAACCCCATGCAGCCCTCTGACAGAAGCACCTCTTAACCAGCCCTGTAGGGCTGGGGTGCAGCTCCGTATGTGTATCCACCTAGCGTGTGTGGCCTTCCACTCAATCCCAGCATTGCAGATAGAGTAAGGCAAGACTCAGTACTATTACACAGTCACACTGTTATGCCTACTACAGGTAGCAACTGTGCTAATCATACACTATTTGAAAAAAAAAAAGTTTATACTATTTACAATTCAGTTAGATGGAGATTTTAGGTGATACAAAAGCAAAATTTTTAATCAGTACTTGGCTAATTTAAACTGCAAATTGGTGGTGTGTGAATATGCATTTACCACTTTATACATCTGTGAAATGTGATGGCAAAGCCACCTTTGTGTCGATCTAAACCTGATTACATGCAATACTCTACATAACCCACACTATTCCACACCTCCCCTTACTCTTAGACTAAATCCACTCTTTCTGAAATGTCCTTCACCAGTGCCCTTATCAGCCCTTGCTCATTCTTAAGATTCAAGCCTTCTCCAGCCTGTAACCCCAGCATCGGGAGACTAAGGAAGGAGAACGGTACACGTTTAAGCCAGCTGAGCTACATAATCAGTTCCATGATAACAGGGGCTACAGTATGATATCCAATTTAAAAAAAAAAAAAAAAAAAAAAAGAATCAAACACACTTTAACAATCAAGGCTACGGCTGGAGGGATAGCCCAGGAGTTAGGAGCACACACAGCTTCAGAGAATCTGAGTTTGATTCCAAGTACCCACGTCAGGCAGCTCACAGCTCTCATTCCAGCTCTAGGGAGGTCAAACTCCTCTGGCCTCGGTGGACACCTGCATTCATGGGCACACACCTACACACATACATGCACACACACACCAACCACGAGCACACACAAATAATAAAAGTAAACCTTTAAAAACTAATAGTCTTAACAATGTCCCAGATTCCTAGGCTGGACTGGGTGTACTCTGTGCCCATCACAATGGTAATCTTCCCTTTTCATTGCATTCGTCATGAAGTAGGTCATTTAGACACAACTTTTTGGCAACATTTAAAGTATCTGCAGCAACTGTACTAGGCCCTTCTCTAGCAGAATTGTCGCCTGACATAAACAACGTTAGGAGAAAAGTGTTATTACCTTGGCCCATGGTTTGTTGGGTTTATGAACTTCTGCAGAACATCACAGCATTAGGATACATTAGGTGCTATTATCCTCTTAACAATAATGATAACATTACTTCAGTAGTTTATTACGAAGGCATTCAAATCATGGTAATTACTTCATTGCTTGAACTGGACCCCTCAGTTTACTACAGCCATGATGCTCTGAAAGTCTAGAATACAGAACTAATAGGACATGGATTTTATCTAAATATGTGCATCACATGTGTGAACTATGTTTTTCTGAGGAAACCTACAATGCTCACTGCTTTTGAGAGTGCCATAAAGCTGTAAGGCCAGCAAATGATTGTACTTTGAATACAAAGCCAAGCAAAAATAAATGTATCATCATTTGTTGCCAAGTACCAAAGAATAGGCTACTTCCTACTGATCATGTAAAAGAAAGAAGGAAAAAGCAAAAGAAAACCCCAAAATGAACTGGTTTAAAATCAGTCCTAATGAACTGTCATTTAGAGTAAGCAGGTTTAGGCTAGTCCCAGTGATTAAAGCTTGGGTCTTTAAGGCTTGCTCCCTCCCTCAGGAAGCACTCCTGGGAGGTGGTGGCGACTTTAATGGGTGGGGATGACTAGAAAGTCTTAGAGCAGTGGTTCCCAGGCTTTCCAATGCTGCAGCATTTTAATACAGGTCCTCATGGTGTGGCAACCCCACAAACATAAAACTATTTTTGTTGCTACTTCATAACTGTAATTTTGCTACTAATATGAACTGTAAAGTGAAAATCCGTGTTTTCCAATGGTCTTAGGTGACCCTTGGTTGAGAACCACTGTTTTAGAGTGCCGGAGACATGCTCTTAGAGAGGCTATGGCACATCGGGTTTCCTGTTTGTTTTGCTCCAGAACACACCCTCCCAATGATCTTTGGTCTTACCACAGGCTCAAAGCAATGAGCCAACCAAACTAATCATGAACTAGAACCTCCAAAACTGTGAGCCAAAATTAGCCTTTTCTTTTCATAAATGACTATCTTCACAATTCTGTTATAGTGATAGAAAGCTGAATATTATGTGGCCAAAAAAGAATCAGTATTTTCCTAGAAGTTTGAAAACTTTTTAATTTTTACAGAATGCACATACAAACCAAATTTAGTTTGAACACAGACACAATAAAACATGACACTACACAGTAGTCATATAGGTTTGCAACCGTCAGGCGGTCATCACAGGCTCCACTGTAGATTCTGAGGATGCAAGAATAAATACAAACAGCAGATCTGTGGTTGGTAATGATGTAAGTTTTAAAATGGAGTCTTTAGAAATCTATATGGTAAAGAGATACTTGAAAAAGCAGTTTCATATCTACTGAATAATCAGTTGTAAATTATATGCCCTTTTCATTTCATTCCATGTCTTCTATGAAAATGCCGTTCCACAACTAGTCTTTGAGCACGAAGAGTTTGAGAAGCACTAACCCCTGGGACTCCATGACGGACAACTGTTACGCTTTATCACTCAGACATTCGCAAGAGCATTATCTATCAATCACCAAGTCCCACAAGCTGGTCACCCAACAACAGAGCTCACTTCAGAATGCCTACACCACTGAGCCTCTAGTCTGGCAGACTCAGAACTCCCAATGCATAGAAAATCAAATGACTCATAGAAAAACAGCCTCAAAAGAATCAGACTCCAAAGTCAGTCATGGTAGCATACATTCTTTATTATATTCAGGCTTATATTATAGCACTTGGGAGGCTACGACAGGAGAATCACCAGTACAAGGCTGATGATGCCTTTGCTACATAGAAAACTCCAGGTCTGGGCTACACAGAGAGACCCTGACTCAAAAAAGAAGTCAGATTCTAACTGTGAGGAAAATTTTTTACTATCTTAACCAGTCTATCATATTTTCCTTTTTACAAAATGTTTGCACAAGTTGGGCAGTGGTGGTGCACACCTTTAATCCCAGCACTCAGGAGGCAGAGGCAGGTGGATCTCTGTGAGTTTGAGGCCAGCTGCTCTACAAATAGAGTTCCAGGACAACCAGAGCTGTTAAACAGAGAAACCCTGTTTCAAAATCACCACCAAAAAATTATGTACAAAGTAATCTTACTTAAAAACTAAAATGGGCCCAAAAATGAATGATTAAGACATGGTAATAACCCTGCTATTGAGGAGCTTGATCATCCAGAGAGGGGCACAGATAGATAGCAGCAATAACTATGTGGTCAAGGCAAACACAGACATATAAGTCACAGAAACAGGCAGCGAGTTGGCTTTGGTCTACAGGCAACAGTTTGCTTCTAGTTGTAAACTACCACAGTGTTACAGAAAACTGTTGCCTTGTACCTCTTGGAGAAATGGTCTACCACAGGTATGTAAAGTAGTGGTTCATAGCACAGACTTGGGAGTCAGACGGTCCTGGATTCTCTAGCTGTGGAGGCGAGGGTGAATCACACAAAACTGCTCTGAACTTCGGCTTCCCTTTAAGGTGGTTGTGAAATTCAAATGAAGTAGTACATTATAAAGTATTTGTCTCCGGATTTAGTATACAGAAGGCACCTAATAAGTGAATGTTTTTACTTTGACAAAGCATTGGCCCAATTCTCCAATTAATATTTTTATTTTACAGCAAAGAAAAAAAAGTGTGCTTTCTAATGACTGACATTAGAGTACAAACACTGAGAACCCTCCATAGCAGAAGATAAAGATTACTGACCTACACCACCCTGTTATCCTTCTTCACACACACACACACACACACACACACACACACACACGAGCATGTGCAAGCTATGACGACTTAGATACTTTCTATATATTCATCACAATCTCACCCAAAGAGGAACTGCTTTTAACTGTAGTGGGTGAAGAGGCTCGGAGACAGTGAGAGGCTACCCAGCATACACAGGTGTAAGGCAGGGTGCCCATAAGAGTCTACCCAGAACACACAGGTGTAAGGCAGGGTGCCCATAAGAGTCTACCCAGCACACACAGGTGTAAGGCAGGGTGCCCATAAGAGTCTACCCAGAACACACAGGTGTAAGGCAGGGTGCCCATAAGAGTCTACCCAGAACACACAGGTGTAAGGCAGGGTGCCCATAAGAGGCTACCCAGCACACACAGGTGTAACATAGGGTGCCCAGGAGTCAACACCGGTGAGCCCTGACCTCACCATTAGTCCAAATATGGCAGTGATCCTAGCTCAGGGGGGACTATCCATGTCTCAGTGAGCACTAAAATAGTATTAATAATCTTCTCTCCACACAAGTATTTTCCACCTTTTTAGAGTTCTAAAGTAGAATGCCCATAAAACAGCAGTATTCCCATCCATATGCTGGGTTTCCCCCGCCCCCCCACCCCGAAAATGATTACCACTTGCTATTTACAGTTAACTCAAACTCTCACAACTGAAGCAAATATGATATAGTGGAGTTATCCTGCATACAAGCAGCTCTCAGATTATCTTTATGAAAAGCAACTGTGGAAAGCCACAGTTCTGCTCATTAGTCTAAAAATCCCCAGGGATTTAACGGATTATGAACCTTTAACTTTGTAAAGCCTCCACATTTCAAATAAAAATACTGCCCAACATCAAAGGGGGAAGTCCAAAGAAAAGGCCATTGCTCAGTGGAGAGCTTGTGCAGCACCACAATCCCCTCATGCACTCCCTGCAAGTACTGTGAATACCATTGGCAGCCAGAACCAGGAGCTGCCTTCATGCTGTAAAGCCTTAGGAAGCCCAGTGCTCTATCGCTGCAAAGGGAAAATGGTGCATTTACATGTAGTTGCTTCTCCATTCTACTATAAGAGTGAATTCAAACTTAGAAATAGATTCTGATGTTGGAATTCTCAATCTGTAACAAATTAAAACTATGTTACAACCTAGTAATAGATCTATGTAAGGCAGTTAAAATTTTCTGTAAAAATACCTAATACATTCTTTCTAAACAATACTGAATGCAAAATAATCATCAGTTAGGATTTAACTTTACTATTCTACATATAAAAATATTATACAATTACAAGTATAAATATCTACTTTGAAAGGCTAAATACATTGGGTATTCTACTGAGAACAAGAATGTCCAAATTTTAGAATAAATCAGGTTATCATTTAGCATTTAAAATAGTATTCAAACATGCTGGGCTGTAATACAGTACTGGATCACCAACTCTAATGCCTGTCCAAGCTGGCGGGCAAGGTGGGAGAAGCAGTGTCTACTATGGTAACAATCAGTCAGTGGCCTTGCCTCCAGAAGAAGGCACTGTATTATAAACATCACCTTCCACTTCTGCAGTGAAAGCCAGCTCTACCACCCCATCCCCATTAAAAAAAAATCTGCAAGTTTTCTAGACAACTGAAGCCAGTGGGGTGGTGTGTGTGTGTGTGTGTGCGTGTGTGTGCGCGCGCGCGCGTGCGCGCGCGCAGTGTATCGTGGCAGTATGATTTGAAAAGCCTCAAATTCAACACTTCTGCCCTCCCCCATTCCAGTCATGTTATGAGGTGTAATTGTGAATGCTTGTAAGCCCAGGGACTTGGGAAGTTGAGGCAGGAACATAGGTAGTTCAGAGTCAACCCAGGCTACACAGCAAAGTGCTATCTCAAAGAAAAGAAAAGAAAAGAAAAAAAAGAAAAGAAAAGAAAAAAGAGAAGAGAGAAGAGAGAAGAGAAGAGAAGAGAAGAGAAGAGAAGAGAAGAGAAGAGAAGAGAAGAGAAAAGAAAAGAAAAGAAAAGAAAAGAAAAGAAAAGAACCTTTGAGGGAAAGAGGGCCATGAACCACTTTGAATATCTGTTGACTCTGCTCTACTATTCAGAAAATACAAATACACACAGAATTCTTATGCTCCTGGAAGACTATTTGTAGGCACGCCACAGATTCCAACAAAGAATCACAGAGACAGGAAAAAAGTTTCCAAGGTGTTTCCAATCCTTCATAATTCTACCTCTGATTAAGCAAATAATGAAGCTCATACAACCAATCCTTCAAAGACAAAACAAAGGTGACTGTTTACATTGTAGCATTTTAAAATACACAGCATGCGAGTGGGGAGATCAACAGGGTTGCAGATTATGGAGCATAAAATGCTCCTGAACATAATGACGATTAATCCTTACAATTCCAGGAACACAGAGGCAGACAGTATTTTTATCCTCCTCCACAGCGAAGGAAACAGAGGTTCAGATAACAACTTGCAGTGACTAAACAGCCAATGAGTAGAGAGCAGGGATTCTCACCCAGAACTAACTGGAGAAGTGAGCTCAGTCCACGATTATATCCTCCTCAAATGGAGAAAACCAACCGACAGACCACACGTAAAATGCCGGCGGCGGCGAAGCAGTAAACAATAATTAGTGTGTTTTAAATATTCAACCAAGTTTGATCTCCAGCACTGCAAAAAAATAAATAAATAAAAATTCAAATATCCGATTTCTTCTTGCTTCATTGTTTTTTGGGGTTTTTTTTGTTTTTTTGTTTTTGAGATAGGGTTTCTCTGTGTATCCTTGGCTATCCTGGAACTCGATCTGTAGACCAGGCTGGCCTCAAATTCACGTAGATCCTCCTGCCTCTGTCTCTGGAGCGCTGGGATTAAATGCCTGCGCCACCACCGCCCAGCCTGCTTCATTATTTGATAGAAAACTTTTTTCAGAAAAAGATACGGTTACACTAAAGAGCCTCCTGCTGATTTTGTTGTTTTATGAAACATTTGTTCTTGCTCGTGTCTTTAGTTCTTCATATACAAAAATAAACTTTATTGAGAATTCAAATGTAAGAAATGGAAAGGTTAAATGTCCGTTTTTGGTTTTTGGTTTAGATTTTGCTATTTTGGCCCAGGCTGGCTGTAAACTCAGTGTAGCTGAGAACAACCTTGAACCTCTGGCTCTCCCGCCCTGGTCTCCAGGCACACATACCGAGCGGGGTTTGTGCAGTGCTGGACACGGAACCCAGGGCTGGGCAAGCACTGCATCAACGGAGATACAGCCTCAACTCCTAACGCTATCTGAACCCTGAGGTAAAGGATGAATTTCTGAGTGAAAAGGAAATGTCAGTGTAGCTTCTGATCCTGCGAGGGGTTTGACAGCGGGGAGGTTGAGTTTCCGTAGGGGCAGGAAAAGGACACGCTCTGCTTAACTACTCACTGTGATTTAAATGAGGATTTGGAATTATTACGGAATCTATGACGTTACCAATCACTACCAGTATCAAATACTGACAGAATAGCTGTAAGTGTGAAAATGGGATGTATTCAGTGGCGGTGAGCTTGCGAGCGTGCACAAGGCCCAGGGGGCGCGTGGCGTGGGGTGCGGGGGAGACACAGAGAATAAACACGAAACCAAGTGCGTGCGAGCCCAATACAGCACCTTGTGATTTCTCTTTATACTTCTGTTTCTACTGTTTGGAATTTTAAAGGCAACAAGACTAAAGTTTTAAGTAGGTCAGTCAGTTTGGCTGACAAAACCAAAAGGTGCCAGGAGGAAGGCGGTGGAAAAGCAACAGCTAAGGAGCAAAAGCTACCTGCACGCAGGTAACAGGCTCAGGCACCAGCAGCGGAGGGTTTCTGCTTAGCCGAAGGTATTCCACCCGCCCCTGAGCACCGCCAGGGCTCACCGGACATGCAGAAACAAGAGTGAAAACAATTAACTTATGTAAGAGAAAACCAGTATTTAAAAAATTAAAATAAATAAATAAATAAAAACCCACGTGCACCTGGCAACCCAGGTTCTAAGACAGACCTTTCCCCGCCCCAGAGTATCCTCCTGCGCCAACAACAGCTTAAGGTAAGAAGCCAAACACCGAGGTTGGCATGGGAAGCAGGTTAACAGGAATATAGTCAAAACTGCCAAGATTTCCACCAAGAGCACAAGATTCAACACTGCCTGGAGGAGGGGGGGGGGGGTGAAAAAAGAATGTGACAAGCTTTGCAATCCGTAAACCTCCACGTCAGGACCGTGCAAACCCGGGAGCCGGCTATCGGAACCCCAAAGTGAGCCCACAAATCAGGCACCCTCCCTGGAGAAAGCCGCGAGCGCAGCCCGGAGCGGTGGCCGCCCCCGCGGGTGCGGTTTCCGCAGGACCGTGCGGACAGCCGGAGCTCCGGGAGCCCCGCGGAGCAGACGCCCCGCAGGCCGCCCGCCCCGGGGACCCCGGGCACCTGCGCCGCCGCTCGGGACAGCGCGGCCCGCGAGGCCCGGCCCGGGTCCTCTCGGCTGCTCCCTGGGGGACGGCACCGCCCGGCCGCCCCTCGCCGACGCGAGCACGGGTGGCCGCTCCAGGCAGACCCGCGCACGGGACGACGCGGCGGTTACCTCGCTGTCCTCGCCCGCCGCGCAGGCCGAGCCGCCACACCCGCTCCGCGCCGGCGCCGCGCCAGCCCCGCTCGGACACCCCACCACGGACGCGCCCGGTGGCTCGCTCGCTCACTCGCTCGTGCCCGGCCCGGCGGAGCGCGCCTGAGAGCCGCGGGGGCGGGGCGGCGGGGCGCGCGGGACTCTGGGAAATGTAGTTTTCGGCTACCTCCTGGGGACCGCGCCCGCGGGCACGCGCTCTGGCCCCTTGCGCCACTTCACCTCTCTTCGGTCCTGTATCCGTATATCCCAGGTTTTCTATCTAGTCCTGTCAGTTTCACCGCAGGCTCTGCAAAAAACGTGTACAGAACAGCTTGTGTCTGCAAACTAAGGAAGTAATTGACTCATCTAAGTACCGAGTGCTAAACGCCATTATTAACAAAAAAACAAACAAAACAAACAAAAAAAAGGTGAGATAAGTCAAATCCTCAATAAATGTAGGAGAAGAGAGCAAGGACATATTTTGGGATATTTTCTGAACTCTTCTCCCGCCCCCCCGGCCCCCCCCAGGGCATCCCAAAGTTCCCAGAATCTTCAAAACTTATTAGAAATGTAGCCAAACACTGGGTGGTAGGTAGTCTTGGAACGGGAAGGTGATTTCAGCTGTTAGCCTGGCTGAGCACAGAGATACAAATTGGATCCAACCCAGACAAGCTGGAGAGACAGACTCCAGGCCGGCCTCAAAGGGAGACAGATGGAGTCAAGGTCCTGCTCCCGCTGGCCTGTTTATGCCAGCTAGGTCCCAGAGGTTCCATAACCCACTCAAACAGCACCCGCAGGTGGGAACCTTCGCCGTAGAGCCTCTTCAGCGGGCCTCCTGTACCATGAGGAACTGGAGTCCCCCGAAATGGAGAGCCCCAATCCACCCTTCTCCCTCAAGCTGTTTGGTCAGGTACTTCGGCACAGGGAGCAGAAAGTGCTGAGGCTCTGGCCATAGCAGGGTTGGCCAAAAAAATGTTTTTTGAAAGTTAAGTATTTATACTGAATGACTATAAAGATGGGGAGGCATAGCCCGGGTAAGGCCCTCTCCTAAAGAGTGATACATCTGTAGCAATGATTTTACCTAATTATTTCAAACATACAGATTTTATAAAACCAGATACACTAAAATGAAACAAATCGTGTAGTTTTCTAAATCTAGAGTATTTTCTCTGCTTTTATTTTTTTTTTCTTCCCTACCTTCATTTACCTTCCTACAGGAGTTGGTCCATAAAAAGGGATCTTAGACTCCCCTCCCCTGAGCTCTGTGAATTAAAACTAGGAAGGATGTGATCAGACTTTCAGGGCCATTTTCAGATTGTACTGAGAGAGAATAAACAGTAATGTTAATTCCCATCTGGCATTTGCATTTTATATTTTAAGTCTTTACCTCTAATCCTGGAATAAAAGGCTTTTAACCTTCTACAAGTATTTTGGATGCTGTCTGCAAATGACTTTGGAAAGCTTAATCAAGAAGGCAATTTTATCTTCTCCTGCAATGGAGATAAGGCTTGTAGGCCTCAGGCCAGTCCTTACAGAGCTGCTGAAAGTCTGTGAGAAAATAGATGTTAGCATACCAAAGACCATGAAGACCAGCACCTCCCTACTATGGCCACATCCCTTTCTGCCCACCCATCAACTCCTACCATCTCCCTTCTGTGGCTATATATTGTGTGCCCCAATATACTGTGTCTCTAATAAACCTTTCTGGGGATCAGAGGACAGAGCCAGCCACTAGATTAGACATAGAGGCCAGACAGTGGTGGCACACACCTTTATTCCTATCACTCAGGAGGCAGAGATCCATCTGGATCTCTGTGAGTTCAAGGCCACACCAGAAAGAGAGCCAGGCATGGTGACACACACATTTAATCCCAGCACTTGAGATTTAATATCTTTGCTTGCCTTAATGTCACACATGTGACACACACCTTTAGTCCCAGGAAGTGGCATGGCTGGGTAGAGAATGGTATATAAGGCCTGAGGAGACAGGAACTAAGCAGCAGCTCAACTGAGACCCTCAGGGGTGAGGACTCAGAGGCTTCCAGTCTGAGGATTCATGGAAATAGGATTGGCTGAGGAGTTGGCGAGGTGAGGTTGGCTGTGGCTGTTCTGCTTCTCTGATCTTTCAGCTTTCACCCCAATATCTGGCTCTGGGTTTTTGTTTTGTTTGGTTTGGTTTGTTTGGTTTTTGTTGTTGTTGTTGTTGTTTTATTAATAAGACCTTTTAAGATTCATGTTACACCCTTCTCCATGCCAATCTTTACTGGCACGCTTAAGCTTCCCTGAACAATTACTTCCATAACCACGTTATGGAATCCCCGCATTCAGGAAACAGAGCAAGAGTTCCAGACCAGCTTGGGCTACATAATGGTAGCCGTAGGCTAACCTGAGCTACAATATGAACGCTTGTCTCAAAAAATCAAACCTGAAAAATGGAAACAAAAAGCAATAACTTCCTGTGTTCTACCTCTGAGACATGCTGGTGACTTCCTTTCCTGGCCTTGCCTCAGCAGCTCATTTGACACAAATACATTAATGATAGTTTTCCTGTCCAGTACCCATGAAATCAGTCTGATAAAGATATCTTTAAACCTCTGGTGATCAGACTGGAGAGATGGCTCAATGGTTAAGAGCACTGACTGAGTGCTCTTCCAGAGGACCCAGGTTCTGTTCCCAGCACCCACATGATGGCTAACAATGAGCTGTATGTAACTCCAGTTCCAGAGGATACAATACCCTCTTCTGGCCTCTGTATTCACGTGGGGCACAGAGGTATATGCAGATAAAACACCCATTCATATAAGATAAAGATAAACAAAATCTCAAAATAAAATAAACCTCTGCTAATCTTTCTTCATTCTTGTCTCTGAAATATTAGAAGTCCCTTCATTTCTGGTTGGGCTTTTATGGTTTCTGCTTTGTTGGGAGATATTTGATTACACTGTGTAAAAATATGTCACTATGGTTGGTTTAATAAAAAGCTAAATGGCAGCCTGGCATTCATGGCGCACGCCTTTAATCCCAGCAGAGGCAGGCGGATCTCTGTGTGTTCAAGGCCAGCCTGGTCTCCAAAGCAAGTTCCAGAAAAGGCACCAAAGCTACACAGAGAAACCCTGTCTCTAAAAACAAACAAACAAACAAACAAACAAAAACAAAAAAGAAGCTAAATGGCCAACGGCTAAGTAGGAGGCATAGGTGGGACTTCTGGACAGAAAGAGCTCTGCCAGCCAGGTGTGGAGGAAGCAGGATGGGGATTCAGAGTAAAGGTAACTGAGCCACATAAAAGAATGTAGATTATAAAAATGTGGGTTAATTTAAGTTATAAGAACTAGTTAGGAACAAGCCTAAGCTAAGGCTCAGCTTTCATAATTAAAAATGTCTCCATGTCATTTTGGTGAGCTGGTGACCCAAAGAAAAAGCCTGCTATACATGGCACCCAAAGTCTGGCCACATATATCACATAAGGCCCAAGAAAAGCTTTAAAAAAAAAGTGTGGAACATGGAGTCAAATGTGACTTCCTGTGACTGTGGTCTCTTGGGTAGGCTTGGTGGCATACGGAGACACAGCTACTGCCCACTGCCTGTGGGCTGGAGTCAGCTGCCATTGCCATACACCAGTGCCATGCACTAAGCTGAGCTGTACAGCGGCTGACAATGGCAGTTTAAGATTTGTCTCACGAGGTCAGAAAATACTGCAGGTGCTTGGTAAAGCCAGGTCCAGACACAGAGAGCCTCAAAAGGTACAGTATGTTTTAAATGTGCTTAGAGGGCTGGAGAGATGGCTCAGAGGTTAAGAGCACCGAGTGCTCTTCCAGAAATCCTGAGTTCAATTCCCAGCAACCACATGATGGCTCACAACCACCTGTAATGAGGTCTGGCACCCTCTTCTGTATACATGATAAATAAATAAATAAATCTTTTTTTTTTTTAAATGTGCTTAGATGGGTATAGACAGTCATAAAAAGTAGTTTAAAAATAATAAAGTCCTTAAAAAGATAGTAAGTAATATAAAAACAGCCACATAGGATGAAAAATACTATAACACAGGGAGTTTGGACCTTTAATGGTGCTTTGTTAATTTTGAATTTTTTAAATGCTAATGAACAGAGAATGGCAGCTGCTGAGAGACATTGGATTATGAAAAGCACTGCTAAATTAAACCAGCCTGTATACTTTAGAGATGTCTTGGCTTCAGAATGGAAGTTGGGAAATGTGTTGCATTGGGGGAGAGGTTATGCCGTTGTATCTCCAGGAAACAAAAAGCTACAGATTCCTTCAAATTTAGTAAAGATCAGATTTGACCAAGGGAGACTTCCTGAGGATCTTGGCTACAGACATGAGAGAAGAAGCCAGGAAAGACTACAGGACAGGTATATATGTTTCTACTCTTGTTTAAGGTATTGTTCCTAATCACCTCATTTAATAATGTAATATAAACTTTCAGTGCTTTAAAGCTATTTAGGATAATAAAAAAAGTTAGGTTAAAGTTAACAGTTAATAGTTAACCTATAACAATCAAACTTATAGTCATGTTAGGTATATTTTCAAGGTTATGCAGAGATATATATTTAGATAGGGATCTTCAAACATTTCAAAGTCCTAGAGAATATGGTATTTTAAATGTTTTACTAATATAAGGCTTTTCATGACAGTGAGACATGTCTGTTCCTGGAAGGACCAATTTGCTTCCAAAAAAGATGATGGGCATTGAAGAACCTCCATATGGAGTTTGCTTTCTTTGTGGCAAAAGCTAGCCATTTGGGCATGAAATATAACCAGGAGTTATGGAAAGTGCCCTTTCCTCAACTGCTGTCCAAACTGGATAAACAGGACACAACAGAAAGTGACTGTCAAACTTTGCCAAGACAAGGCAGGACAGCACAAAGAAGTATTCAGATATTCTAGGTCTGTAGACTGAAGATGAGTGCTCCAGTGTTACAGAGGAATCTTGGGTGAATGTTCACGTGGCCCGATATTTCTGTCATTTCAGTAGTTTTGCAAGTTACTTGCTCTGAACTTCCTGTTTACTCTGGTAATATTCTATCCCTCTTGGGTAGTTGATGGAGCTTAAGACAAGATAGTTATAGTTACACTTTTCTTTGTTACCAATTTCAGAAAAATACTCACAAAAGAGGTATAAAGTGTACAAGGCTGAGAGACATAAAAGCTTGAATTGTTTACCTAAATAAATGTTTGGAGGTCTAAAAAGATAGTTTTGGGTTGCTAATATAATTATGATGGGAAAATGGTTTAGATATAAAACTTTGAACTCATCAAGATAAGATAAATAATAGGGTAATTTCTACAAATTTGCCAAATACAAATGGATTGGATATTGTAAATGTAATTCTTACCTGATAATTGTTCTTGTTGTATGAATATTATATTATACTATATTAGAGTTAAAACCCTTTGCTTTTCATTTGGACAAAAAGGGGGAGTGTTGAGAAATATTTGATTACACTGTGTAAAGATATGTCACTATGATTGGTTTAATAAAAAGCCAATTACCTAAGCAGGAGGTATAGGAATTTCTGGACAAAGAGAGCTCAGGAAAGAAGAAAGGCAGAGTCGCCAGCCAGACATGGAGGAAGCAGGATGGGCAGTACAGAGTAAAGGTAACTGAGTCATGTAAAAGAGTGTAGATTTAAAAATATGGGTTAATTTAAGTTATAAGAACTAATTAGGAACAAGCCTAAGTAAGCTAAGTCTGAGCTTTCATAATTAATAATGTCTCCTGACATTATTTGTGAGCTGGTGATCCAAAGAAAAAGTTTGCTATGCTGTTTCTGTTACCATTTTGCCTGCATAACCCTGACAACTACCCAATATCACTTAGACTTTTTAATCAGGAAGACTTCTCTCACCCCCACAGTCCCTCTATACACATCAATACCTATTTTTATCCTTTCAGTAGCAGTAAACTGCAAGCATTTTAATTGGTTATCTATCTTTTTCATTTGTTATCTGAAAAATTCCTTAGACAGAAAAGAGAAGCATTGTTGTATGGTATTTTGTTTGTGTTCTGACAAATAAAGCTTGCCTGGGCTGAGCTAGCCACTAGTTAACCATAGAGGTCAGGCAGTGGTGGCACACACCTTTAATCCCAGCACGTGGGAGGAGGAAGCAGGAAGATCAGGAATTTAATACCACTTTGGGCTACATGAGATTGAACCAGTCTAAAAGAGAAACAGAGTAGGGTGGTAGTGGCTAATACCTTTGATCCCAGCACTTGAGAGCTCATGCCTTTTATCCTAGCACTTGGGAGGTGGAGACAGGAATATAAGGTGGGTGGAGACAGGATCTCGCCTCCCCCACCCATTCAGTCTGAGGATTTGTAGAGACAAGAGCTCCTATTTGGTCTGAGGATTTGTAGAGGTAAGAAGTTTAGTGATTACTGCTCTGCTTCTCTGATCCTTCAACTTTTGCCCTAATATCTGACTCCAGGTTCTTATTTAATAAGACTACTTAGGATTGTGCTTCAAAACATACTACTTGATTTATAGTAAATGCTTAATAAATAACAAGGGAATGAATATCAACTTTGTGTAACAAATGGTTTTGTCTATATTTCCAGGCAAGGGCCAGACAGTAACTATATTAAGGTTTGGGCCCCATAAACTCTCGTAGTTCTTCAGCTCTGCTTCCTAAACAACCATGGCTAGTTCTCACCATGGCTCTAAATGTTTGTTACAAGTTTGAATGAAGGGTATAAGGGTGGCGCTCTGAACGAGGTGGCACTGTGGGGAAATATGTTCACCATTCTTATTTCCACCAAAGATGTATGTGAGGAGTTCAGGGATGGGTCTGTGGGTGAAGCTAAAACAGAAGGCATCCTTGAGATGGCCACTGGGATTTCAGTTGTGCTCCTTGGAAATTCCCAGTGTTGGTAAGACTTTTTAGCTTGTTACTAATGTGCAGTTGCTTTGTCTTCTATTATTATTTTTTTTATTTATTTTAGAGTATTAATTCTGCTACTCTGCCATGCCCAAGTCAAAGGGCCCTTCACTTGCCCTGATCCTGCCTAGATATATCTGACTCCTCAGGCTGCACATTTAGAGAACTTGAATTCTTTTTGGAGCAATGTATGAAATGTGAAGGTAAGAGCAGTTTGAGCCCCCCCTCCTTCAAAACAACAACAACAAAAACGAACAACTGGGACTTAAGGAAGAGGTGTGATTCAGTGGTAGAGCATTTTCCTAGTGTGTGCAAAGCCCTGGGGTTGTTCATCAGCATACACACACACATGAATACACACACACAAAGAAAAACTTATTTTTGAAACATATGTAAGATGCTTCAAAGGAAAATTTCATTCATACTTTTTTTTTAATTTTGTTTTTTCGAGACAGGGTTTCTCTGTGTAGCTTTGTGCCTTTCCTGGAACTCACTTTGTAGACCAGGCTGGCCTCGAACTCATAGAGATCTGCCTGCCTCTGCCCTCTGAGTGCTGGGACTAAAGGCGTGTGCCACCACCGCCCAGCCCATACTTTCTTTTTTGAGACAGAGTCTCACTATGTAGCTCTGTTTATCCTGGGACTCATTGTGTCAACCAGGCTAGCCTTGAACTCAGAGATCCACCTGCCTCTGCCTCCCAAGTGCAGGGGTTAAAGGCTTGCACCACCATGCCCAGCTTATTCATACTTATGGTTGGAACTGGCAATCTGTTTTCATAGCAATATGTTTAAAATCCATGTTTTCCAAATTATGAAAAGCACTTCTTTTGCTGAGATAGGATTTGCTATGTATCCCAGGCTGGCCTCAAACTCTCCACAGCCTTCCTATCTCAGCCTCCTGAGTGCTGGGACTACAGACAGACATTCCACCATGCCTTACTATGAAAATCTTTTGTTCTTTTTTAAATTTTAAATTTTTATTTATTTATTTGGGTTTTTTTTGAGACAAGGTTTCTCTGTGTAGCTTTGTGTCTTTCCTGGAACTCACTCTGTAGCCCAGGCTGGCCTCAGACTCACACAGAGATCCGCCTGCCTCTGCCTCCTGAGTGCTGGGACTAAAGGCGTGCGCCACCACCGCCCGGCCTTTGTTTTTTGTTTTTTGTTTTTTTTTTTAACAATAAAAATAAATGGAAGATCTTCTTAGGTACATTCCCTTGCCTTCATCCTTAGTTAGAGAGCTCCAACGTTTTATAGGGATGATTACAAAAGTTTACTTCTCATTCCTTCTCACAGTTACTTTTAAAATTGAGCCTGGCTATGAGACATAAGTCTGGGTGTTCTGTGAAACTCATTGAAAATGTCTTGAAAGGAATTGAGCAAGCTGAGAGCAAGAAGTCTGTGTCTTATACTTTTCTTCATGGAAGGACTTTAGCAGTCATCTTTATTTACTCATATATCTTTTGGAGCGACCTTGGAGTATAAAGTTATTTGAGGATGGATGGAAGTCATATATAGGAGGATGGGGAAACGACAGGAGGATTGTGAGTCCCTGGTGGCCACGCACCATGATTTCAGCTCTAGACTGTTCTCCTTTAGACAATGAAAACCACTGTGTTTACTTATAGCAGACCCAGCCCTGACTTAAGATCATACAAAGAAACGTGTGCAATATGTATGCAATGGAGAATCTGTTGGGTATTAGATTATGATAAATTATGTAACTTTCTTCTCTCTCATGTGATGTTAGCCTGACCTCCTAACCTATGGTGAGTGCAATCATGTGGCCCATGACTTAGACAGGTCCACCTAAAAAAACCCTAGTAATAAATCTGGACTTTAAATCTCAGTGGTGCCTGAGAACACACTGATGTGCTACGAGTGTGATGCATCCTGACTCTGTGAGGAAAAGAGTCCAGCAGTTCTAGGGTTGGTTCCTTCCCAGGCCTCACCCTACAGTGTCTCTTCATTTGGCTTATATTCATTTGTGTTCTCTATTTAAAAATACAATTATAAATGTAGCACAATCCTGATTTGTATGTGATTCTAACTAATTACTGAACCCAAGGTAAACCAGTTGCTGGTTGGTCAGAAGGGCAGGGAGCTGAGTCTCCCTGCCCCTGCTCCTGGCATCAGAAGTAAAGGCACTCTTCCTGGGGACTGTGCTGCCCTAAATCAATGGACTCTACACTAAGGTTGGGTAGTTTGTATTGGATTGCACTTCAAGGTTGTATCTGAAGTGGCCACCTCTACCAATACGGTCTCACAAATGGCTTTGAGGCCCTGCAAATTCCCATTATAAGAAGGATAACATTTGCATAAGCAAAGTATGTCTGTTTCCAAATTACCACGTGGCCCCCTAAGTTCTCATGTTTCCCCTCTGTTTGTAATAAGCAGTATAAGATTGCCCTTTACTGTAATGGAGGAATAAGTTGTAATAGTAAAGAGCCATGTGGAGATCAGCAGAGGGAAACCACTGATGAAGAGATAACAGGACTGAGTAATCACACGGGGTGTGTGAATTACTTCACTAGACCCTGATCATCTCACCTAGAAACTCTAAGCTTGTCATGCTGCAATCTTTGGAGATAAGGCAATTGTTTCCCTTTGCTCAAGTTGGGAGTGGTTTGAAGCCACATCTACAAGTCACACACCCATAATCTTTGTGCATCTGGATACAGAAAGCCCTTCATATTTTCTGAGTAATTCCCTTTGGGGACTTATACACCAGAATTGAAAAAAAGAAGAAAAGGCACAATTTTATATTTCTTGTTCAAGGAAGCAGAGCCAGAAGGAAGCATTTCAGTCCATTTCCTCAGGGGCAAAGACAGCATAGTAGAAGAAAACAGCATGTGGTTGAGCCTGTTTGGAAGGTTTCCCTTGCTCCTAGCCATCAGTGGAGGCTGGAGTTCTACAAGTGCAGAGTACTTGGATATGTGCCCAGCTGGTGGAGGCAACACACAACTGTCAAACCAAGAAGAGATAAGGCCAGAGAGAGCTCCAGGCAGAAGGTGTGCAATAGTTCTCTCTGCAAGCCCACGGCAGGCAGCCGTTTACACACCAAGGCACTCAGGACTCTCTCTCTCTCTCTCTCTCTCTCTCTCTCTCTCTCTCTCTCTCTCTCTCTCTCTCTGTGTGTGTGTGTGTGTGTGTGTGTGCTGAATGCAGGGTCCTGCACTTGGTAGGTAAGCACTCTACCAAACTATGACTCTCAGTCCATGCCAGTCAGGGCTTTTGAAAACTTTACCCAGAACAGTCTCCTCTAATCGAAAACACTTTTTTTCTTCTTTCTTTTTTCTATTTCTCTTAAAGCAGGGTCCCGTGTAGCCCAGGCCGCCCTCAAACCTTGAGCTGCTGATCCTCCTACTTCCATTTCCCAAATTCTAGAACGATAGGCATACACCACTACACCTGGCTTAAATTATTATTTTTCTTTAGGAAAAAAATGGGTTGTACATAAGTGTTCTTTGGACACACACGCCCATCACCTGCTTTTGCAACCCCATCCTTCACCCCTCCAGCAGGGAGCTGCAGCGCCCTCAGGTTCTCTCAGTCTGTGCTCACGCTACCTGGGAGTTGCTAGGAAGCCGTTACACACTCAGGTGATACCAGCAATGTTAATAAAGATGGAGTATAGGGAGAGCAGAAAACACTGTGCACAGAGCCTCCTGACGATCACGTGCACAAAAGATTTGGCTAGGGGTGTCCCTGTGCAGGAGGTTAGAAGAGAACACTCTTTTCTTCCCTTCCCACAACATCCTCCGGTGACACCCCGCCCACCCCATAAGGAGAGCTCCCAGCTCAGAGGAGGAGGAGGAAATCAGTTGCTTTCCTACATAGAGACTGGTTCTTCTGACACTGAGCAGGCTGGAGCAGGTTTGGAAGGGTCTGGTTGGAGAGCTGTAGCTCAGCAGCTGCTAATATATTTTTCACATGCTGAGCTAATCATTTAGAGCACCTTCATTTCCAACGGTCACACAATCCTCTGGGCTGGCCCAGGAGTCAGCCGGTGACCTACTTTCAATCAAGGACCAGCTGGTGAGCAGCTTTGTGAGCACCTCCATAGTCTCAGGTTCACTAATGCAGCACCACACATACCCAGCCATCCCTGTCTGCACGCGATCTGTTTCCAGAAGAACATGCAAACAGTAGTCTTCGTGTTGTATGCCTTCGGGAATAAAGATAAGGAGAGTCAGAGGGCCTAAGGGTTTGTGGAATGCCCGAAGCTACAGCTGATTGTATCTACACATGACTTCATTCTTCTTACGGTTTCAGTGTGGTGTCTGGCACGCCGTGAGTGAGCTTAAGCTTTGATCTTTAGAACTTCTTGGAATTTCTTCTGAGGGGTGTGCGTGCAGGGGGGAGGCAGGGAGGTTGTAGATGGAGGTCAGGCATTGGCACTGGTGTCCTCCTTTGTTGTTTCCTCCTTAATCTTTGAGAATGAGCGTGGAGGTCACTGATTTGGCTAGGCTGGCTGGCCAGTGAACCCCAGGACCCGCCTGCTGTTGCAGAGTATTTGTTTAACTATGTAAAGATGGGTTGGATTTGCATTTGTTTAATTATGTAAAGATGTGTTGCTGTTTTCCCTTGCCTGCCTAAGGCACCTGATTGGTCTAATAAAAAGCTGAACAGTCAATATCGAGGGAGGAGGTATAAGTGAAACTTCCAGGCAGGAGGAGTAAGTAGGAGGAGGAATTTAGGCTCAGGGAAGAAAGAAAAGGAGACAGCAGGGAGATGCCAGGGGCCAGACAGACAGACATGGAGGAAGCAGGAAAGTAGGACATACAGCATGAAAGAAAGGTGAAAATCCCCGAGACAACACGTAGATAATGAAAACAGGCTAAATTAAGTTAAAAGAGCTAGTGGGACAAGCCTAGCTAAGGCCAAGCCTTCATCATTAATAATAAGTCTGTCTCCGTGTCTTTATTTGGAAACTAGTTGGTGGCCCAAAGAACACTCCAACTACATCCTGTCTCAGCCTCCCCAGCTCTGAGATTACAGGAGTATGCGGCTGTACCCAGCTTTTTAAGGTGGGTGCTGGGGATGGAACTGAGGCCCTCATACTTGGGTGTCAAGCACTTCACTAAGCCATTGTTCTAATATGCAGTTGGATCTGGACATGGGGTCCTCAGTTACAGAGCACATTCTTTACCGCCACTTAAACGAGTATGTGTGTGCACATTAGCCGGGACTCATCTCATTCTGAGCTGTCCTAATTCTAACCACAAAGGACCAGGACCATGGGGAGCAGGTAATCAGTGGCAAGCCATGGGGGTTGGGGGGTAGGGGGAGCACAATTAAGAATTGTTGTTCTTTAAAGTAAGTTAGACCCTTAATTAAAATCCTATCTCTGTAGCTGCCACCACACAGCTTGCAGCCCCTGTCCAAAGGTGGCAATTGTCTCCTTATGCCCACCCTCCTCCCAAAAGAGGTGTGGGATATCACTCCTCCTCTCTATAGCTGGCGTCAACAACGTCTGCTTGCCTGCCGCAATTGCTTTAGAAAACACTTGATTGTGAGCTCATCAGAGTTTTCCAACTGCTACCCACCTCGCCCCTGGGCTGCTGGGGCCTGTTATAGGAGCAGCCCTTTTTTTTTTTTTCTGGTCAGCATCTCCAAAGCCTCAATAAACCCATTATCTAAGAGATCGCTTGTTCTCTAGAATTTCAGCTGGGCAAAGCAGTCCATTTATGTTTAAGAGGTAAGCATATTTTCTACCTCCATATACTAACTTGGGTCAAACCAGTTAAACTCAAGTGTAATGGTCTTAATTCCCACTTTTGCTCCTTTTATCCCCACCCGCTACCTGTTCTGAATAGACTTTTTGTTTGTTTGTTTTTCTAGACAGGGTTTCTCTGTGTAGCTTTGCGCCTTTCCTGGAACTCACTCTGTAGACCAGGCTAGCCTCGAACTCACAGAGATCCGCCTGCCTCTGCCTCCCGAGGGCTGGGATTAAAGGCGTGCGCCACCACTGCTTGACTAGACTTTTATAGTATTATGGGAGGAATCATTTTAAATTGGCACTAGAGGAGTTGGGGTTCAGCTCAGTGGTAGAGTGCTTGACAAGCAAGCGCAAGGCCCTGTGTTCGGTACTCAGCTCTGAAAAACAAATAAATAAATAAATAAATAAATAAATAAATAAATAAATAAATAAATAAATAGGCGCTAGAAAGAACAAGCAGGTGTATGTAGTCCTACAAGCGTTCCGGAAACTTGGGGGCAGGGTAGAGCACTCGAGTAGAAATTAAACTCCCAGCAGGCATTGCAACTCTACCTAAGGCTTTTTCTGTCTACAAACTGGCATAACAGTAAGGGACGCAAGGAATGCTGGGACATTTCTCTGCTTTCCTCTGCCCAAAGACACATTCAACCAGTGGGCGAAGGGTGCTGGTGACTTAGTCACTGTCCCCTCACTTCCTGTCGGGGGAGGTGACTCCAAGGTATTTTCTAGGCTCTTTTCCAGAGTCTATCAGGGGACTGAACCCAGTGTCCTGAGCAGACTTTGAATGGCCGAGCAATCACTACTGATACTCAGTTCCTTTCTCTACCTGTGCTTCTCGACTGGAAACAGAAAACGAAATATGTATATGTTTATGTGCTTGTATGTTTGTGTGTATTAGTCAGGGTTCTCTAAAGGAACAGAACAGATAGGAGAGGCAGAGGAGGGTAGATATGGGCTTTAACAGAGTGGCTTACAGGCTCTGGTCTGGGTAGTCCAGCAATGACTGCCCCCTGACAGGAAGGCTAAGGGTCTACCAGTTGTTCAGCCTAGGAGGCTGATGTCTCAGCAGTCCTGATCCGGTGCTGAGGTCCTAGAGAGCTGCCCATTTTCAACCCACGTTGGAATCCTGTGGAAGTGAGCTCTGACACCAGCAAAGGAATGCCTCAGGAGTAGGTAGATGGACTTGCCAGCCAGGGTGAGGGCAAGCAGGCAAAGAGCAAGCTCCCTTCTTCCACATCCCTTTGTAAAGGCTGCCACCAGAAGGTGTGGCCCAGATTTAGGGTGGGTCTTCCCACCTCAGATGATCCAATTAAGAAAACCTCTCACAGATGTGCCCAGTTGCTTGGGTTTTAGTTGATTTCAGATGGTTGGCAACCGAGATTTAGCCATCACATTGTGTATGTTCTTAAACTTCAGGTGGTGGTTATCTGTGAGATCTAGATTCAACTAGGAGAATTCTGGCATGTCTAATGTGACTGTGTGATAGCAATCGGTTCCTCATGTCACGTCATTAAGTTAGCATACAGTGATGAATTTTATTAGGACATTTTCATGCATGGACATTGTACCTTACTCTCTCCCCAGCCATTGCCCCCCTCATCTCCCCCTCCCTGACGCTTCTCCCCGCCCCTGCTCTCCTCCCTTCCTCCCTCCCTTCATACACTCCTTCTCTTATGCTTTCCTGTCACGTGGACATGAATCCCATCACCCTCCCTTCCTAAGATCTCTTCCTCCCTTCTTGAGGTCCCCTTTCTACACTTATGGCCTGAATACACATACACACGTGCACACACACACACACACACACACACACACACACACACACACACACACACACACACACATTTAGATTCTGCATAAGAAAGAAATCATAGGGTTCACCTTTGTTTATTTGTTTGAGTCAGAGTCTTACTATGTAGCTCTGGCTGTCCTCACTTTGTGGACCAGGCTGGCCTCGAACTCACAGAGATCTGCCTGCCTCTGCCTCCCCAGTGCTGGAATTAAAGTCATGTACCATTATACCTGTCTTGGATCCACCTTGCTTAATCTGGTCTATTCTGCGTGGTATGATGTCCATTTATTTCCCTAAAAATGGTATGTAAAACCAGGGAAGAAGTTCCTATCCCAATTCTGTCTTGATTTCTCCATGTCTTGCAGCCAGAGCGCATGGTGTCTTTAGCAATATGATTTCACCATCTAGTTCTGGCAAGCAGCCACATTGCGGGGTATCCCGTTAAAAGCTATCTTTTAACAGTCTTGCTTTCTAATGGTGTCTTTTGAATGGATAGTAATGAAACTGATCAATCTTTACTCAGTAAGCTGAGCTTTTCATATCTTCTTTAAGAGATTTTTAGGTGGGCGTGGTTACGTGTGTGCCTGAGTGTATGTCTGCATATCACATGCATACAGTACCCAAAGAGACCAGAAGAGGGCATCAGATCTGTGGAATTAGACGTGGGTGCCGGGTAACTCAACCCAAGTTTCTGCAAGAGTGGCAAGGGCTTTTACCTGCTGAGCTATCTCTCCAGTCCCAATTTATTATTTTGAATTTTAATTTTAAAATGACATTTATCTGCCTGGCAAGAGGTGGAGAGCATACACGAGACCATCTGTGTGAGGTCAGAGGACAACCTGTTGGAGTAAGTTCTCTCCTTCCACTATGTGGATTCCTGGGCTAGAACTCAGCTCGTCGGTCTTGCTGGGAAGTGCCCTTACCCTCTGAGCTATCTTGTTGACCCTTGTTTATTTATTCTTTCAAATGAACATGTAAACTATTATTTCATGATGCTTCATTTAGAAGGTCTCCAAGACATACGTCTTCATCATTGTTTAGATGTCTGATAAGCTACACAAACCCAGGCAAGCCAACTCTTTGCCACAGCCAGCACCCCATCTCTGCTGTGAGGATCTGCAGGTTAGATGTAGAAGCACTGTGATGTATTTAAACTGCCAGGTGAAGGTATAAAAATACCCTGGGCTACCATTTGAGATGAACTGGAGAAACCATATTTGGGAGAGTCATCATTATCGATAGATTATCACCCAGTGAGAGCTGTATGGCAAATCAAACATGAAAATTACTCTGTGTGGCTGGGATACGGCCAGGGGAGGGAGGGAGAAAGTGTAGGTGGAGAAGAGGAAGACGGGGAGAGACAGTATTTCATAGTGTGTGTTTCAGTATCACCTACTTACACACGGGGAGATGCCGTAAAGTGCACCGCTGCTCAAGTTGCTCAGAGCCTACCAGGTCCTAGGGGGAAACGGGACCAGCCAATTAACTGGCCCAAGAAGAACTGGGCCAAAACTTGCTTTTGGAATTAGGTAGTGGAGAAGGAGTGAGGGCACCACCGGAATAACTGTAAAGCGCTTGGAGCGCCCTCTGCTGGACCACGTTGCTAAGGGAGCAGTGGTGAAGGACTCCAGCCTGATACTGGCTCCTAAGGCAGGTTTAAAACAGCAGGGGCGCTTTCTGAAGGTCTTACGTCATTTCCGTTGTTTCCCCTCTAGCTTTGGGAGTATTTGACTCATAGCGGGAAAATCTACGCTCTTGATTTCCCGAATAGGCACTAGAACAGGGGCAGCTCTGATGAAGGCTGTAATCTCACCTCAGAATGCTGTCTGCTGAGCAATGAATTACATCCCTGAGTTTCACTCACTGTGTGGCTTTTGCAATGCTGTTTACCGTCTCTGCGTGGCGCTTCATTTCAAATAAAACCACCACCACCAACAACAACATCAGGAAGACTAGCGTGAGGACCTGAGCCTGAGCCCCAGCCAGTCACAATTATGCGCTCTTGCCCCCCCCCCCACCTCTGCTATATTATTGGTGGGGAGACAGGCAGACCCCTAATGCTTGCTGGCCAGCTCCCAGGCCTCAGTGAGAGATCCTATCTCCAAGCTGGAGAGATGGCTCAAGGATTTGCGTTTGCAGTTCTTTTAGAGGACCGGGCACAGGCCCCAGCAGCCATATGGCAACTCACAACCATCTATAATGACAGTTCCAGGGAGAGCCGGTGTTCTCTTCTGGCCTCCAGAGACACCAGGTGCTCACACAGTGCATGAACATGTACGGAAGTAAAACATTCATATGCATAAAAAACGAAGGAACAATCAAAAACAGTGCCTGAGGATCAACACTCAAGGTTGACACCTGGCCTATATGCTCATGTGCATGCACGCACACACACCACCACCACCACCACCAATAACAACAACAACAACAACAACAACAACAACAACAACAACACCAACAATAGCATTCCTATGCTCTTTGATAAGTAGGAATGTAAGTGAGAAGCTAACTGACACGGAACAAAGTGTCCTCCTCCTTCTAAACATCCCAGAATCCCATGTTCCCAGGTGAGCCCTTGTCTGAGTCACAGCCACTGTGAGCTCCCTTAACTGCTGAGCCGTCTCTCCAGCCCACCCCACCCCCACCGTTGTAAAAGCTGGTTTTGTTTCATTTTCTTTCTTTATCTACAGTGCTGTGGATTGAACCCAAGGCTTTGTACACGCTAGGCTAGTGCTCTGCTGGTGAACTAGATCCCAGTCCTTGATGTTCACTGCAATGCAATTTGTATCGATACGGGGACTAGTTAGAATCCTACAAACTTTAGGTATACATGTCTTCTGTCTCCCATGGTGAAGCTAGAAGGATCTTTCTTATACACAGGTTTGACTCTTCTGTTTAAAATATTTGATGATTTCCAATCATGCACAGGATGAGATCCAGATTACTTCACTTGATGATGATCTGCCTTTCATTAATTCATTTTGCCCTCCTTCCTTATTCTGTGAGCGCTGAGAATAGAACCCATGGACTTGTGCCTGCCCGTTGGGTAAACGCTACCACTGAGCAACATTGCTAGTCCTGTTTTGAAAATCAGGCTGGCTTCACATTGGGGAGCTCAAGCTGTCCTGCCTCAGCTTCCTTGGCCGTGGATCACACCACTCTACCTGGTCTAGGTTTATTTTCACCATGGGGTGTTCTGTTCTCTCAGGCCAGCACTGGATTTCTGGCAGTCCCCCAGAGTGCTGCACATTTGCCTTCAAGAACATACAACTTTCTTACCCAATATGGCTCTTTCTCTTTGTGTCTCCCTCTTCTGTTGCTGTCGTTGGAGACTTTGGCTCTTAAACGTCCCTCAAATGCCCACGTGGTAAAGACTCAGTGCCTGCTGTGGGCATATTGGGACGTGGTGGAACTATGAAGCAGCAAGTCTCCATGGGAGTTTTCCTTCACTGGTGATGTGACCGACTGTAAAGGGGATGGCGGGGCCCTGATCTTGTCTTTATCCTCTTTATCATTTCTGGCCACCCAGTGACCAGTCAGTGCCACAACAGACTCACACACCATGATGCCTCTCTCCGCCAGAGAGACATCAAAGCCATCAATCCAACCAACCATGCACTTGTGCCTACCAGGCACATGTGCACGTGTCCACAACCACACTGTACTCTGCCTTTTTATCAGCATTTTGCCTAAGACCAAATTGGGCACTATCATCTAAACACAAGAAGGCATTTAGACATAGGTTTTATTTTGTTTACACTGGTGAGGCTCCAACTCAGGGCTTCCCGTGTGCTGGATGATTGCTCTGTATCCCCACCCCTCAGATGTAATTTTAAATGCAAAAATGAATGCTGGGATGCAGCCAGTAGTAGTGGGCTGCTTTCTTAGCTTGCACAGATCCTGGTGTAAGACCTCTCATTAGTCAGCTGGCCTGGAGTATGCAGTGCAGCAATGGACCAGACAGAGCCTGTCTTAGACAAGGTGAGGACTGACCCTTGATGCCCTCTCACTTCCATGTGTGTGCCCTCACATACAAACACACTTGCACACATCACATGTCACCACATACACATGCAAACACAGAAGGATAAATAAGAGCATGTATATAAATATTTATAAAAACACTATTCATAATAACTGCAAAGTGGAAAAACTAGAATGTTTGTCAACTGGTGGACGAATAAAGAAAATGTTGCCAATTAATTTGTTCCCGAAGTCTGATTGTTTAGCTGTTGTCCTGTCTCACACTGGTGCGAAGCCACTGTGCATTTAAGAGAGCTAGGTGTGCAATGTGATCTTTCTCCAGGCTGTTGACCTGCAGTGTGACACCCTCTGACTTTGCTGGAGACCAGAAGCTCCCAGTCAGTCACTCCATCATTGGGGGTGACAAGTGGCATTCTACGGCATTTCATGATATATCATTTAGCTAAGCTACACTTGGTTAGGCATGTTCAATCTACTTTTGACCTGTAATACTTGCCACTTATGATGGGGCTGTATTGAGAAATGACCTCATCCTAGGATCAGTCCATTACCGTCATGATGGGAGCATGGCAGCATGCAGGCAGATGCGGTGCTGGAGCAGTAGCTGAGAGTCCTACATCTTGCACAGGCAACAGGCAGTCGACTGAGACACTGGGTGATATCCTGAACAAAGGAAACCTCAAAGCCCACCCCCACAGTGGCACACTTCCTCCAACAAGGTCATACTCAGGCCAACAAAGCCACACCTCCTGATAGTGATACTCCCTATGAGATTATGGGGGCCAGTTACATTCAGACTACCACCTAATGCTTAGTGGGAGAAGTCAGAAACAAAATTCCCAACATCCCACTATTCCATTTAAGTTGCTATGATGTCCAGAACAGGTAGACGCAGAGAAACTGAGAGAAGACCAGCTGCTGCCAAGGCCGAAAGAGAACACCTGGGAGCGGCCGCCAATGTGTGCAAGGCCTTTTTGTTTTTCACGGTGCTGACGCGGGTGTGGGATAAAATAGTGGTTGATAGTTGTACAACTTTGTAAATATTCCTTGCCAGGGTTTGATTTTAAATGCCACACTTGTGCATCGTTGGCTTAGTTGCCAGTGGGGGGCTTTGGGGAGTGACTGGGTCCTACAGGCTCTGACCTAGTAAAGGACTTGATCCCTGGATGGAGTTTCACTGTGTTGGCATTACAGGTAGAGTAAGTAGAAGTGGGGCCCTGTTGGAGGGTGTAGGTCGCTGGGGCACGCCCTAGAGAGCTGTGTCTTGTTCCCTACTCCTTCTCTCTCTGTGCTTCTGGCTGCCATGAAGGAGCAACGTGCCTGATGCCAAAAAGTATGTCATATTTCCAGTCATCTTACCCTTGGGACAAGCCCAGGACTTAGCTGTATTCCTAGCCTTAGTGTTTAGAGGATGGACTCTGAGAGGCTAAATATTTTATTCAATGCTGCAAAAATAAGAAGTGGGCAGAGTTGGCACTAACCCCCAAGGGTCTGGTAGGAGAGCCCATTCTTTCAATCACTGTAGTATTTTGCTTGTCTTCATGATTGCAATGAAGGCCCGTAGAAAGGCAAATAGAAAATAACCTTTCTGAAAGGATTCAGGAGAACGTGAATTATTGTGCCTAAAATGCCCCTCTTTTGAAACAGAACAAAACAATTTGTTACTAACTACCTCTGTTTAGGAAAGGTCCCTGGCTGGCACCTACATTTATGAAACTCCAAATCTTCCATGTTATTTTCCTTGGAAAAGTATGTCTTATTAAATCTTTGGGTCCTATTTTCAGTGCTCAATAGAATCAGAGATTTTCACTTTATTTGAAGTGGGAGCTGGAAAATACAGGATGGGGAACTTGGCTCCGTGAGTTCCTTTTCACGCTGCCAACCCAAGCAGGCCCAGTGAAGTTTGTGCTGTTCACAGTGCGATTGGGTTCACACTGCCTGCCAGCCAGGCCAGGGTCTACTTTGTCTCCGCTCAGAGGGGGGCACCTCAGAGCAGGCACTTAGGCCACACTGAAATCAGTCTGCCAGAAGCTTGCTCCTCTCACTGAAAGGAAGGCTATTTGTTCAACCGGCAGAGGGCTGCTTGGCAGCCAGGGTGAACTTCCACTGTGGTAATGGATCCTGAGCCTGGAAAAATGTTGTCTTGAAGTCTTGTCTGAGCACCGCAAGGTCAAGGCCGGTGGTGAATGTGCTGGGTACAACAAATGGCTGCCAGTTTCCACTCTTACCACCCAGTGGAATCACAGTGAGGCTAGGGGAAACCAAAATCAAGATCACAATGGTTTACCTTCCACCCTTAAACATCAGGGCTCCTCCAACGGCCCACAAAGCACGCCCCTACACACAAACCAGTATCCAACCCCTGGCTTCACACCTAACCGTGTGTCCTTGTAATCTCTTCAACTATGAATGGCAAAGAAATATGAGGTGGAGAGAAGAGTACTTTAAAGAAACTTAAGCCGGGCAGTGGTGGCACATGCCTTGAATCCCAGCAGAGGGAGGCAGAAGCTGGCGGATCTCTGTGAGTTCGAGGCCAGCCTGGTCTATAGAGTGAGTTCCAGGTCAGGCTCTAAAGCTACACAGAAAAATCCTGTCTGGGGGGTGGGGTGGGGTGAGGGGTCGGGGGGTGGAGGGGGGTAGAGAAAAGAAACTTGAAAGGCCTTTACAGGAATGGGATGTGTGCACCCTGAGGCTTCTGAAAAGGGGAAACAGATGCTGACATTATGAGGTGACTAGAGCTACTTGTGTGTGGACTGAATATTTATTATTAAAATTACCATTTAAAAAAATTCAGGTGTACTACTCTAGTTTCTGTATACCCCTGCTGTTCCTGAAAAGATGAAAAACAATAATTGGGTAATTGCACCCGGGAACGGAAGCAGGAACAGGAGCAAAGCTATGTTTAGAATGGAGAAGAATCTTTGACTTTAAGCTGTATTGTTAATCTGTTATATGCTGATTGAAATTTTAAATTATTTCTCTTGTTTTTGAGATCATAATATAATATAATTACATAGTTTACCTCTTCCCTTCCTTCCAGACCCTCCCATATACCACCCCCTGGCTTTTCTTTTTCATGGCTTCTTTTTTCATTAATTGTTGTTACACACACACACACTCATAAATGGATTTTTTTTTTTTCCTGAGACAGGGTTTCTCTGTGTAGTTTTGGTGCCTGTCCTGGATCTCGCTCTGTAGCCCAGGCTGGCCTCGAACTCACAGAGATCCACCTGGCTCTGCCTCCCGAGTGCTGGGACTAAAGGTGTGCGCCACCGCCACCCGGCTTGAATTTTTGACTTGGCACTTCCCTCTCCTTCTTCCTTTGTACAATTGCAAGTACTTATAAACACCCTATTGTGTGCTAATGAGTGACTGTCACACAGGGGACACACTAGGACGGAGGAAAATAGGCACGAAAGCCTGGCGGTGTGAAGAAACAGAATGGGTTGAGAAGTAGATGGCAATTTTTGCTAGAGGAGAAGCTGCAGAGACCGTCAGCTGTATATGCAGGGGTGGGTCCTCCTGGTGGTTCAGACCGTTTTAGGGGTTTGTGTTTGATGTGCAATGGGGAGCAAACTGTTGTGATCTCTTTATTTTCCAGCCTCATTCTCAATTGTCACAGTATATGCAAAACAGATTCTGGTGGAAGAACAGAATCAAGCAGAGTTGACGCCACCTCCACCATCCCAGCACTTCCCTAAATCTGACGTCCTACAGCCATGATGTCAGACGGTGAATTTCCTGTCCTCGAGATAAACCAGTAATACAGAAGCAGATTACAACAGAGGTGCATAGGATGTTTAACCCTTTTAATACATGGCCAAAAGTGAAGAGAACCACAGAGAAGAAGCAAATAGCGTGTCCCGTCTCATTAGCTTGTAACTGGGTTGAGTGAGTTATTTGTAGAAATCTCATGGATAGTCCCAAATCCTACAGTTTTAGAGTTTCTGTGGTCAGTTATGGTTGTGATGTGATTCCTGTCATTAGGAATTCTGAACACTAGATCCAAGCCCTTGATTGTATTTTGTATTTTCAAGACGTTCATTTGTCTTCTTTTCTAAGTCATAACCAAGTTTGTTGAGAACCTAGCAAGGTTTTTAATGAAGTGGTGAGGTCCATGAGAATTAGCTGAAAGTCCAAAGGCAAAAAAAAAAAAAAAAAAAAAAAAACAACTGCCCTATAGGTTTATAAGGCAAAGACAATTAAGTCTCTAGGCAAAATGAGGAATCAGAACACACCAATGGTAGGTTATGATGATTCATCTAACTTAGTCTACACTAACACTTCTGCTAACACTAACATCCATAACATCCCACAGACAAAAATTATAGAATTAAACATTTGGGAGTTCACTGGATATACCTGTGTGCACACCATCCTCACAAACACAGAACACAAGTAAAGGTAATAAAGAGATGTTTAACAATTGGAAAATGCATAAGTAGATTGCTTTAGACATGAAACTGTGGTTGTGTGAGTGAGAATGTCCCCTAGTCTGAGATGTTTGAATACTTGGTCCCAGTTGTGGGACGGTTGGAGGAGGGTTATGGGGTGCAGCCTTGTTGGAGGAACTGTGTCAGTGGAGGTGGGCTTTGAGAGCTTGAAAGACTCCTGTGTTTCAGGCTCGCTCTCTCTGCATTCTACTTGTAGTTTAGAATGTGAGCTCTCAGCTCCACCCTCCAGCTGCCATGCCCACCTCATACTGTACTTCCTTTCCATGACAGAGATGGGCTCTTATCTCTCCGGAACCAGATGCCCAAATAAACCATTCTTTCTGTACGTTGCCTTGGTCATGGTGTTTTATCACAGCTATAGAAAGCAAACTAAGGCAGAAATGAAATATATTTTCTAACATTTTACACTTGTAACTAATGAAAATAAATATGTGACAAAGTAGCCCTGGAACTATAAATCTGCTACAAAAAGTTTTTGTGTTAAATAAACAAGTGTAGCTGGGTGTGGTGGTACGTTGTCCATGCTCCTGTAAATAACACCTCACTTCTGCTCTTTTTTTTTTCCTTTTTTTTAGCTGAGGATCGAACCCAGGGCCTTGTGCTTGCTAGGCAAGTGCTCTACCACTGAGCTAAATCCCCAACCCCACCTCTGCTCTTATAAGCAACCAAAATAAATGCATCGGGTCTCTCTCGCGCGCGCCCTGGGCTCAGTCTTCAGCACTATATGAACTGGTCATGGTTGGTACACACTTGTAAACCCAGCACTTAGCAGGGAGAGGCAGGAGGAACAGAAGGTCGGGTCATCCTTGACTACACAGAGAGTCAAAGGAGAGAGTTCAATACATGAACCAACCCCTGCCCCCCCCCCAAAAAAAAATCTAACATTGAGCTAGGCATGGTGTATATCAACCTGGGTGACAGTGAGGCCTGACTTAAAACCAACACAAATAACTAACGCACACTAACATTAATAACACCGGTAACAGATCAGTGAGTCCAGGGTGTTTTGTTTTGTTTTCCTCTGCCATGCTGGAGTTCCAATCCAGTGTCTCATTCTCGAAAGGCAAGTCACGCACCTCTGGACAACATCCTAGCCCATGGGCGGTTGCTTTTGACTAGCATCATTAAACGTATTTATCAAGTACCTCGAATGTGACAAGTCCTGTCCTAGGCACAGAAGGCAGAGACAGTTAGGACAGAGAACATGCTCCAAAGAAGGCTAATGCTACTACATGGATGACACTGGTGTTCTCTGTTCCTTCTGATGGTGTAAGCAGCAGCACACACCCTCATCTGCTCCAGCTCTGTCATGCTTTATAGTGAGACGGACGTACTTGACGCTGTATGTGCTTGGCATTAGAATGACATTTCTGTTTTCAAAGGAGCCTAGTTAGCAGTTGGTCTCTCTGCCAACGCGCTTTCGTCCCTTCCTTTAGCCTCCCAAGGAGACAATCGGTCACAGTCTCAGCAGATGCTGGCTCCAGAGAGTGGGCAGCAAGCCGTGGGCAGCCTGCTCCGTCAATTTTCAGAAAGATCTCTGTGCTTTTTTATTATATTAATTAGTGTCTTGGCAGAGCGGGCCCAGGACTTTCAAGCCAGCAGGGGGTTTGCTGCTCTCTCAATTTGCAGCTTGTGACTGCTGTTTTGTTTTTGTTTAATTTTTCCACTCACTAAGCACTTGAACCCCGGCATTAGCTGGAACCCTCAATAACACTGAGTATTTAGAGACTGATGTGTGGAGACAGATGGTAGCCATGGAGACGAGGGCAACATGTTGTTTGTGTTCACTGCTGGCCTGTGGTGGGCTGCAACCGTTGTCTTACGGCACAGACAGACATCCCGGCACCCAGGATGAAGGTGAGTGTTGGTCACAGGGACTGTGAGCAACATGAGCTTGTGTCTGAGGTGGAGACTGTGAGACTGCAGGGGAGGAGCTGAGAAACGTCCTTCTGGTGCAGCCAATGAGATTTTCTCCCGCTCCCTGAATTAACTTTGAGACATCTCAGCTCTGCCAAGCACAAAGATGACCCCTTTGGTCTCTCATCTGATCAGTAATATCTCAGTTCATGAAATCCAGCCTATTCTAACCTAAGGCTTCCTTCCCAAATTCATATTCCCCCTGTCTCTGTGTGTGTGTCTCTCTGTGCCTCTGTCTCTCTCTCCATCCCTGTCTCTCTCCGTGTGTGTCTCTCCCTCTCTGTCTCTCTCTGTGTCTCTGTGTGTCTCTCTATGTCTCTCTGCACCTCTGTCTCTCTTTCTCTGTGTTTCTCTCTCCATCTCTCTGTCTCTGTGTATCTGTGTGTGTATCTCTCTCTGTGTCTCTCTCTCCATCTCTCTCTTTCTCTCTCTGTATGTGTCTTTTTCTCTTTCTCTTTCCTTACTGTACTAGTGATGGAACATGGGGACTTCCCAAATGCTAGCCACCCACTATACCACTGAACTATATCCCAGCACCCACTATAAATCTCACTGCTCCCTATTCCTAGGGCAGCAAGACCATAGCCTTGAAGAAAATCATGTGGGCAGCTCTTCTATCTCTTGGCCCAACACCCACAAAAGTAAAGATATGATCCAGTGCTTTAAAGTAGCTATTTCTTAGTATTAGTAAATAACCCTAAGCACAGGCCCTGGCAGGAGCTGAAGAAAAAGGAGAGGAATGAGTAAATAAATGCTTCATGGTGCAACCAAACCACCCGCTGGAAAGCAGGTTCCTATCATTTTCTTTAACAAAGGGGCCAGCAAGATAGCTTAGTGGGAAAGGGCGTGTATTGTTCTGGCAGAGGACTCAAGTTTGGTTCCCAGCACTTGGGTCACAATTGCCTGTAACTGTAGCTCTGGGAGATCCAACACCCTCTTCTCGGCTCCAAGGGTGCCTGCATTCACGTGTACATACCACCCCCTGCCCACACACACATACACATAATTAAAGATAAAAGTAAGCTCTTTAAAGAAGTGTTTTGATATGGCTGGAGAGATGGCTCAGTGGTTAAGAGCACTGTCTGCTCCTCCAGTGAACCCAGATTCAATTCTCAGCATTTACATGGCAGCTTACTGTCTGTAACTCTAGTCTAGGGGATCTGGTGGCCTCTTCTGGTCTCTGTGGGTGTCAGACATGCACATGGTGAACAGACATATATGCAGACCAAATGCATATGCACATAAGATAAATAAAAAATTTAAATGTTATGATACACTCTCAATAAGGAGGTATCATGTGAAAAGATCATTACCACATAAATTCTTCCAAAATAAGTATAGATCTAAATTTTTAAAACATACTTGCCTCTTCTGGTTCCATGTAAGGTGGCTGAGATAAAACTCAATGGGCAGTCATATCCCCTTCCCCTCCATGAAGCCAGGTTAGCTGGTTAGAACCACTGGGAACCACGTAAGTAAGGGATGGGAACCCTCTAATCCCAGCACTGAGAAGACAGGAGGACTGCAAGGTTGAGGCTATCCTGGTCTACGTAGAAAGATTTTGTCTTCAATCAAAGCCAAACCAAAAAATCCAAAGACAAAAGAGCAAAAGAAGCCAAACCAACCAACTAAATCCTCAAATGAGACAGAACATAATGTTCATTAGATAAAGCTGCATACGGCTCAAGCTTGATGCCCTGAGTTTGAACCCCAGGAGCCCACAGGAAAAAGGGACAATTAAAATATAAGTATAATTTCCCTCCCCCAAACCCTCGCATATCTGATTTCCCTCAAATCCATGGCCTCTTTTTCTTTGTTATTATTACACACACACACACACACACACACACACACACACACACACACACACACACACATACACACACAGAGCCTGCTGGGTTCATTCAGTGTTGCTTATATGTAACTGATTTTAGTTATTGGGTAACTGTTTATACAGCTAAGTTGCATCCTGTGCAAACATTTACTTTCTCTAGTCTGTTCAATTTTTATTCCGGGACATAATTTCTAAGGAGCTGTCACTTTTGAGGAGTTCTGTGGTATGTGTACATTTTCACCTGTCAATTTACCAAGAATTTCTTAATTTAAGGGACTTAGGATTGGATGTCATCTTTATAAGGGTTTATACACACCATGGGAAAAGACTCCTCCACCGTCACACACAAACAGAATGGGAAAATCTCTGTTAAATGATCAAACACACCTCAGAAAACTGTTGCAGCACACAAAACATTTACTGCAAATACCCTGGGTTCTCTTAAACAAGTCCAGTGAGTCTTCATAGGATTTTGATAACATCTGAAAACATTTGCAAAAATCTCCAAAGCAAGGCCGGGGCTTTGTGTACATGCAATGAGAAGAGAGGGGAACAAATAACACTACTACAACTACCCATCTGTAAATACGGACACCGAAACAGCCAAAAGCGTTGTTGCCAGTGTTTAGGCGACAGATCCTTTTGCCCCGTCTTGGGGGCGCTGTCTGTAAGGAGGTCTATGAGTCAGCTTGTTGCTGCACAGAGAAAGGCTTTGTAGTCACCGAAGGTCTGCTCCAGGCATAGATGATTGTACTTAGACAACAGCTTTTTTCCTCAGATTATTTAAAGCAGCCACTGTCTAAGGTGGCGATTTTCCATTTAAACCATTTACTTCAGCAAGTTATCTGCACTCAGTGTCTTAGAAGTGAGGTGGTGCTAAGGACTACTGGAGGACTGGGGCCCCTCTGCCATGTTCGTCTGGTACTTGGGAGAGGTGGGAGAAGAGAGGAGGAGAGTGGGCAGGGGAGCACAACTCTGACTCATCAATTTTAGTTATCATTGATTTCTGTATCAGTTCAGTGTCTTTGTTAGGATTTCTGTTGCTGGGATGAATACCATGACTGAAAAGCAAGTTGGGGAGGAAGGGTTTATTTGGCTTACAGTTCCATAGCACTGTTTATCAAAGGAAGTCAGGATAGGAACTCACACTGGGCAGGGACCTGGAGGCAGCAGCTGATGCAGCAGCCATGGAGGGCTGCTGCTTACTGGCTTGCTCCCCATCGCTTGCTCAGCCTGCTTTCTTAGAGAATCCAGGGCCACCAGCCCAGGGATGGAACCACCCACAATGGTCCTGCCTGCATTGATCACTAATTAGAAAATGCCTTACAGCTGGATCTCAGGGAGGCATTTTCTCAATTGAGTTCCCTTCCTTTCAGAAAGCTCTAGCTTGTGTCAAGTTGACATAAGACTGGCCAGCACACTGAGATACTCCAAAAGACAGATGTAAAAGTGAGAAACATTAAGGGAAATGCCTAAAAGAAGATGTGATAACAACCAAGAAACTTCGTGAGGGTCTCAGACAGCTGGGCAGGCCTTACCAAGGGCTGGAGAAATGACCGGTGACAGCTAAGTAGTTCTTAGGAAAGTTCAGAAGATCAGTGGGAAGTATGTGAAACTCTCCTGCCTCCCGAGGAAGGGAGCTGCATGCTTCAGCAGTTTTCCACTCTTAGTCATTGGCTGAGCAGCCACAGGAAGCGTGGATCCCATGGGAAGGTGGTAGGACACAGTGACAGGTCCTGTTGGTCAACTATGTTCCCTGTGATTTGGGGTCTGAAGGTGGGGGCATTCTCAGGATGCCACCACTTCTCCTAAGACAAATGACAATTTTAATGGCATTATAGTGCACATCTCTTCCTTCCATAATTCAGTTTGAATCATAATTATGGTTTTTGCTGATTGCTTAATTTCTCTCGTGGTCCGTATCTGCACGTGAAGGTTCTGGCTTACCACTGGGTGAGTCTTGTCCTGCATACAGATGGAGGCCCTCGAGGCCCTGTCCCTTCTGCTCCAGTTGGGAATTGTCATTCTTTAGGTCTCCACAGCCTCATGCCTCTGCCGTATCTGCTTCTCTCTGGGCTTTTGTGGGGGACCAGCCCCCACCTTTACCTGGGTACTCCTGAAGAGTGAGGGATAAGAGATTTAGATAGAAGGATAGAGAGGAGAGAAACAGAGAGAAACACAGGACAGCCTCGGGAGGGCCTGGATCCTTATCCACCAGCCCAGAACTTTATTCAAAAGGACTTTTTATAACAATGCCAAGGGGTGAAGCAAAAGACCTCCCCCTTGCTAGATACAACCAAGCGCAGACCCTTCCAAACACCAGGTACCCAGGCCCGTGGTCCAGTCATCCTCTTATGCAGGCCTGCTGGTAAAGCAAGCTCAGATCTCACTAGGAAGCTCAGATCTCCCACAGACTTTGAGATCAATGCAGCCTTAGTTTACTCTCTCATCTTGCTGAAAACTACCCTCCAGGCACATCCTGACAAAGGCTCCAGAGGAAATTGAGAATGTTCCCCTTCTACTTACATAAGGAAATTGGGTTTCCCTGGCTCTCAATTAATTCGTGTTATAGAAAACACCAGTTTCTAGGCTGCCTTTGCCAAGATTGAGAGGAACCTGGAAGATTCACAACGCAAACCTCTAAAAGTACACGTGGGGTACTTCCAGAGAGGGTTAGTTAAGGAAAGGACCTGTTCTGAATATGTGTGATACCACTCATGGGCTGGGGGCTTGGTTGAGATAAAAGAAGAGAGCCATCCAACTAGGCGTTTATTGTCTTTCTCTGTTTTCAGGCCACTATGTTGTAAGCTGCTCTCCCTGCCATTGTGGAAGCAAACCTCTAAAACTGCTAATCTAGATACATCATTCCCCTCCTAAGTGTTTGTGGCAAGAATTTTGACACAGAGATGAAAAGTCTAGCACACAAACTAGTACCCAGAAATGAGATTTTTTTGTGTGTGTGATTATCTGATGATGTGGTTCAGAAGCTTTCGTAGTTGGTTTGTAGGAAGATTTAGAAGAGTTTGCAGATGCAGGGCAGAGACAGTTGTGGGATGCTATAAACAGTTAAGGGGCAATTCTGCTGGGAGTTCCACAGACCAGATGTCAATAGGAGTATGGGGAGAAAGTACTGAGTTCCCATGGTTTCAGATGGAACAAGGGCTTGCTGAGAATGGATTTGAGACCCTGCATCATTCATCATTGCAAAGAACTTGTCTAGAGTCTGTCCATGGCCAAGACTCTGGGGAAAGGTTGAGTTTAAAGATAACAAACTAATCTGTCAGAGGAAGTTCCGAGGCAGCCCAGCATCCACACTGTGGCCTTGTTATTACTCGCTGTGTTTTGCCAGGTTGATAGTAGGAGCTGGGAACAAAATGAGAGTAGAAAGGTTTTAAAAACTTGCAGTTTGCCAGAAAAGAAAATCATGCAAAATTGGGACCAAGGGAAGTGTGATTACAGAAAAGCCTTTTCCCACTAAAAAGAAGCTATTATTGTTCACTAACACAGTGAGAACAATCCCTTGAAGGCATTTTAGGGACTAGTTGGGCCCCATCTTTTACAGACTTATGGTTACAAAGGAACAAACTCATTGGAAAGACTGTTCTGAGGAGAGGGCTCTGAGATACCATGCAGGCAAATATTTCTTTAGCCATCCAGGCACACAGAGGTCTCTCTAGCCATAGTCCAAGAGAGTCCATGTATTGTTTGAGCTGGCTGCATACCTTGGGATTGTTCACATGATGCTGGTTTTGTTTGCTTGAAAAATACAAGAGCTACAGGGTCATGTATGCTTCCAGGCAGATATCAAAGAAAATCTTTAGAAGCTAGGAAATGCTATTCTGAAAATATCCCCCACATCCTAAGAGGCTAGAACTTTTGCTAGACTTCATAGCCAGAGTTAATAATATACCTTGAAGTCACTCATGACTTAAGACTGCTGTGGTACTGTGTACTCAGGCTATTTAACCTTCCTTTAAGGGAACAGTGTGACAAACTAATCTTACTTTCCTTGGATTTCTCATGTAACCAACTTTTACAACCTAAGCTAATGCATAGCCACACTCTTAAATTGTGTACTCTTCACTGCCCTGAATCCAGATTACATGTCTATCGCATGCAAGCAGAAAATACAGATGTGGAAAGCAACTTACTAAAATCTATCACAAAGGTGAAAGTGACCACTTATGGTTATTGATTGATAAACAACTATGTTTGCTATTGAAATCAACCATTTATAGATATTGGTTGATAAACAATGACATTTGTTTTCTGGGCCAGTTGGGATTAGTCAGAGCCAGTGACTTGTAAAACTGTCAAAGTTTCTGTAAAGTATCCCATTCCTTCCCCCATGTGATGCTTTCTATTCTGCTCAATAAAGACAGAGCAAACCCTTTGTTAGGGACAGACACACAACCACACAGACGTGACAGATACCCCCAGCTCATACAACAAATACGGGAACAAACAGATTCACAAGATAGCCTTCAGGCAGGTCCCAGATTCAGAGTCATGCAACAGATGAAGACAGAAGGTGCAGGGAGCATGAAGGAGAGAATTCATGCTTGTTCTTGGCTAAATGACTCCAAGGGGTAGTGCTTTGCTTTCTTTCCTTAATGCAACACTAGTGCATTACTGGTGACTGGACCTAACCACTAATGCATTATAAAATAGGATTAAATATAGTTAAATATTGTTGTCTCTATAGATAATGTAGTCGAAGCAGTAAGGAGATATTGTCAACACTGAGAGCAAGCATTGACTCGTGAGGTGTATTATTTGAACAGGCTTATGAGTGCCCCCACTCAGTGCTTTTGTCTAACCTTAGTCATGGTAACTTTCCCAGTTGGTGGTTAGGTTTCACCAACACACTGTACTCTCTCTTCCCCATTGGGAAATTACTCCTGAGAGGGAGCCACTGTGTAGACAGGAACCCCTGTAGTCCAAGACTTTCTGACTAACACTGCCTTCTTTTTATGTCTTTAAATTTTGTGGTAAACACACACAAAATATAATATTTACTCTTTTAACTATTTATAAATGTACAGGTCACAGAGCAGCAAGCATGATTACGTTGCTGTGTGGATGTCACCACTACCTGTCCCCAGAACTTGGTCATCATTCCAGGCTGAACCTTGTAGCCATTAAATAGTAACTCCCGCTCCACGTTTCCCGGGGTGCTGGGAACCACCCCCCATCTGTCTCCATGCACTTGACTGTTTCAGATATTTCTGATAAATCCCACAATACTTGCAGGGTTTGTCTTTTGTGTCTGATTTCTTCCACTTAGAGAAAAGCTGGCAACGCTCAGTGGTGGCAGTGGTTTACATTTCTTTCATTTTTAAGGCTGCACAACAGTGTAGTGTATTATTAGGCCGTTTACTCATGGATGGACCTTTCTGTGGGGCTGTTGTTTCCTAAGAAACAGGTGAAGTTTCTCCACTCTCTTTCACACGGTTCACTCCTGAATAACAAGAAAGAATAGAGCTACACCCTGAAGTGTCTATGGGGGCTGATGGTTGATACCCTTGCATTGCTCTTTTGGGTAGGAGGCAAACCTTTGCTACATTAATTAACCATTGGGAATTGGACATCTTGGGTTATCTTCACAATACATCAGGGTCCATTCAATGAGTGTTGTGAGTGCAATGTGTCGGGTAACAACCTCCCCCAAACAATTACATTCATCCCCCTCTTTCTCCTTCCTGCTTCTCTCTGCTTCTAGGAGCTATGTCCTCTAAAAATAAAAATCAAGAAAGCAAATATATATATATATATATTGAAAAGCCTCTTCCTACTCTCCCCCTTGTGAAGAGTAAGGAGTAAGAGTTATTCCAGAACTTACTCTAAAGGAGCCCATCTTGTACTCTGATTCCATCAAGATAAAAAAGTTTCTCAGTGTGAACCCAGATGGTGGCGTTCTTCACACCCAAGCCATTGGATCTCTGAGTGGGCATAAGGTTTTGTTCGGCACTGTGCCCACACAGTCTTGCCAGTCAGTATTTATAACCCTTACTTTTCTTCTCTTTACACAGTTACCGGTCAAGGGAACAGCAACAGTGCCTTTTGTGTAGACAGTAGGGTTACTTCTAGGAGGAACTCAGTGTGGTGCAAGCCACTGATTTACCGAAGCTGGATATCTGGCACCTTCTAAACAAACTTTTTATTGAGTTTATTTCAGGCCGACTGTTTGCCTTGGGTGGTTTATTGGATTGTGTTTTCTTTCATACCTGGCTGTACAGCTTAGAATTTTGTCTTTAAAGACCCACGCTTTCTTAATGCATAGTAACTATTGTGAAGTTGGCAGCTGTCCCTAATTTTTAATATGAGCTGGAAGACAATGTTATGCACTCAAAAGAAGGTTGGGAACTGTTGTCTGCTAAGGTTCTCACTCTATTAGACAGAAGAAATCTGTTAGACAGGCTGAGAGCGGCTCCCTTGCTGTTAGCAGTGAGCCATAAGTGCCGGAGGCCTTGAGCTGTTAGCGTCGCCCTGTGTTCTGAATTCCCGCAGCCCAGCCCCCTCTATTGTGTGGGGGCTCCTCAGCAGCTCTGTGGAACTCTTCCAGCTACAGGGACCTGCAGCTCTTTCAGAGTCATTTGGCTCTCTGGGCACAGCTCTCCCCTTTGCCTTTGCTGGGCTCCCTGCAGCTATTTACCACTAGTCCCCCCTACCCAATCCATCACCTCCATCACCTCCACTCCCTCCATCACCTCCACCCCCTCCCCTGCCTCTTACCCCTCCTCTCGCCTTGGCTTTCTCCTTTTCTCAGCTCTCTACAGCTCTCCCTATTCTGCACTTTCTGCTCCTCCTCACTTTAAGGAACCCTTAGCATCCATAGCTTCAAGGTGTGTTTAGGGCTAGTGGCGCCGCCGATGTTATCTGCTCTTGGTGCAACCAGCTAAGCCTACCCTACCCTACCCCAAAGGATCATGAGTAGGCCATAAAACCACCCAAAAGGCGGTACTGCAGTGTGTGCACAAGTAACAGTGACCACGGCCTGTGGGGCCAGCTTATGTGTCCAGTCACACGTGTGTGCAGTGTCCTGTCTGCTAACAACAAACTCTTCATTTAGTCGTACCGGACAGAACAAGTCACTGGCCCTGTCTATTGTGATGTCCTAGGTGGGGAGAGCTGCGAGTTGGAGAGGGACTCCTGGAGCCGTTAGAGGTTTGGGAGTCACCTGAAGCTGTTGTAGTCATGGACAGACAGATGTGTCATCTGTGTTTGTGACAGTAGCCCACCCTCAGTACAGTTGACCTTGACTCCGAGCCGGAGCAGCTGTGTGTTGCTCTGTCCACCTACTCTAAGCCTGCACCTTCAGAACAGACAACATTTGTGTTTAGGAGGCAGAGTTCATGAACTTGGGGAAAAGGAAGAGATTTTCGTCTTTGGGTCTTTGGTATTACAAGTTGACTGTGCAAGTTCACACTCCTAAGGTGAACCAGACTGGTTTAGGTTGCATTTTATTTCCAGCAGAAGTGTATACGTCAAGCCTTCAACAGAGGTCCATGTCAACCCCAAGCAGTGCTGGGACATGGATTTCCACTGGACCTGAGGTCTCTCTTAGCCCCTTAGATGGCGGCAGAGAAACAAAGGCACCAGAGGCGAGCCCCGTGGCCTCTCTCTACTCCTCTTCCTGCTGAGCTGAACCAAGTGAAAATCAAAATTAAGCACACACTTGTCCTTGGGGATCGTATCTTTTAGATTTCAGCCTTTTGGGGAATCATCAACATGTAGTAACGTTTTGTTACAGAAAAAAATGTTAGTGAGTATGAATATTCCCCTAAACAACTTTAAATATTTACAAAAATACTTATAATTATTTATTTTCCTCTGTGGCACACACCTGCAACTCTACATTTGAGGGCTAAGATAGGAGGATTCTGTTTAAATACTCATCAATAAATCATGATAGTGTTTGTACGGGAACCTAAGACTTCTATGACATATCTCTAAGTACATAGTTCACATGGATGGAGTCTTACTTGGGGATCTGTGCACCCTGGTGGTAGCCTAAGGGGCTGCAATGTTGGCAGGAGTGAGAATTATGAACATGAAGGTTGTCATAGACAAATATTTAGAAATGCACCTGGTACTTGTAAGGAAGATGTCTACACTCAGAATGTGCAGGAGAAGTGGGCAAGAGAGATCATCACCACGTTCTCAGGCATTCTGCCGAGCTTCAGTTAAAAAGGATTAAAACAAAAAGCGGAAATAATGCTGGAGGTTCATGGATAGGAGGTCAGGGTAGAGTGCTTAACCTGTGCAAGTCTGTAGGTTCAGTCCCCACAACAAAATACAAAAGCCAAACCAAACAGCCAACAGACAAAAAACCAGGAAGGTTTTGCACTTCATAATGGGATTTATTTGGGGGAGATTGTGTCGCTGTTAATATGTATACGGTTGAATTTTTTTAGTGATTGCCTAATACAGTAAAAGGAAAAACAAATGTGTTCAAGGTCTTTCTAAAGTAAAGAACAAGGTGTTGAGGTTTCACAGTTGAGAATCTGTACAAATATTTGCTTCACCAAGTTAGGCAAATAAAATTGCTTCATTATTCACTCACATGGTGTAAGAAAAACTGTACACTAAGAAAAATCGTGAAACAAAACAAAATAAAATTCTCCTTTCTAATTTGCCTGGCAAGGAAACAAAGTTTTCATCCTGTCCACACAGAGCAGACCGAGAACAGTACCAGCCCTTCCATCAAAGTGGAAGGGACTATGACTCATCAGCACCGGCCCAAGATTATCTTACCCCTTACATTTCAATATCTGGTAATAATTTATTTTATAAAAACCACACTGATTATCTTTTACTTCTTTGTTTAATAGATATTATCTTGCTACATTCCTGCTGCCATCACCAAACACTGCAGGCTGAGATCTCTACAAGCACAGAAGACCAAGTGGTCAGCTAATCAGTCTTGTTCACTAGGTTAGTGCCCAAACCACATTTTAAACACCAATAGCACTAGGTTCATGTCATTGGTGCATGCACATCTCTGCAGATGTCACTTCATTTTGATTTTGTGGCCCACAATTGCTTCAAATTGAATATTCTGTATACGACTTATAGCTTTTAAGGCACGTTCAGGAAGAAACCTAGATTAAGAAAAAAGATAAGAAATCTCAATGTAATGTTTTGATACTGGCATTCTTACCCCACTCCCCCGCTGTTAATTTTAAAAATGCCCTGGAGCTTAACTGACCTGAATTTAGTTTTCCTCTCTTCTCTGCTTCTTCCTTAGTTTCTCCCCTCACCCCCTGCACTGACCCACACTAGATCACCACTCTTTCATAACAGTAAAATTGTGTGAGATCTTATGCCAGCAATGATCTAAAAAACGAAGCTATGAACTCACTGCTGAGTCGGTGCATTCTGGTGCCAAGAACTCAGAATGCGTGACACACACCCTTCCTCCTCCTCTTACGTTCAGGATACCCAGCACTCTATGAAAGGAAAAACTAAGGAGCCTTCGAAAAGGCTGTTGCCGCTGAGCATATTGCTGTGCCAAGCCAAGCGGCTGCCACAGCCGGCCAGAAACCACCCGCTGTCTACAATAAAATGTGGAGGATTTACGTGGGCTGGATATTGAAGCTCGCCAGAGGGTTAGTCAGTCAACCTGAGCTGACTGACGGGTGAAGGAAGGAGGCAGAAAGAGCACTTTCTACAAAGAAAGTCATATTTCAGGTCACACTGGTATTGCTAATGCAAGATTTACTTCCCTGTCAGCCTCTGGGCAGAGGGTGGGAAGATGGGGGGGGTGGGGGAGGGTGGGGGGGGGGGGGAGGATGAAGGGGTGAGGATGACCCGGCTGTGAGGGAGGACAACAAGAGTCAGAAGAAAGCTTCTGCAGACCTTTGAACAACTCGCCCAAAGACTAGTGATTGCCTCCGACCACAAAACTGTCTCTCTCTAAAAGGAGTTAAATGCAAAGAGCACAAAAAGCCTGTTACCAGAGCAACAAATCACACTGAGCACTCTACAAGGAGGCAAAGGCTTTGAGGAGCCTCCTTGTTCAGGGTTACTGCTCTCATCCCAGGCAGAACAATCAATCACATTTATATCATGGTCATAGACATGCCTGGTCTGGTTTGGGGATTTTTCCACTCTAACGAGACCTGTTTTTTGCTGTGTAGAGGAAATTTGTTTCATGGGATTTTGCTGTCCTTGGGGCTTATGAACCATGCTAAGGTTCTTGGATTCTAAATGAAGTGATGTAAAAATCATGTGGAAGTGGATTGTGAGACATTGAAGACGCACACTGTCACAAAGAACTGCAAACACTGAGCAGAGCACCCAAGTGTTTGGCGGGGACGGCCACACAAATGTGGGGACCTGAGTTTAATCCCCCAGAAACCACATAAAAAGCTGGGCATGGTGATGTGCATGTAACCCCAATGCTGGGGGATACAGCTCATCCCTACTGGTGGACATCGATCCTAGCATAATTAGTGAGTACAGATTTCAATGAAAGACCTTGTCTCAAAAGAAAGAGAGAAAGGAAGGAAGGAAGGAAGGAAGGAAGGAAATCTTGCCTCCTCCTGCATCCACACAAACATCACACACATACACATGAATATACACACATAGCCCTTATGATGTCTCCATAACCTGTATGCTTTAAACTGTCTTTCCTTCAGTTCGCATAGTTTTAAGCAAAATTTGGGCAGAGAGGGAATTGAGGACTCAAGGGCTCATTGTCCTCCTCTGGAATGAGTAAGGCGGTAACAAGGGAAACTTAATTTTCACTCCAGGCATGGAGAGTTTCCATAGCAACAGTCACATCTGAAAATCTCTCTGTAATAACATTTTTGTTTGTGTTTTTAGCATTTCAGGGTTCTATACTGTACTTACTTCTCCAGTACTAGAGAAACATTGATATAGGAGGGGACGAAGATCATTTTCTTGTTGGTAAGTATCCCCTCTATCAGGCTTCTTGCAACTTCACCTGTCTCTAAAATAGGCCACAACCTGATGGAAAGAGGGGGAAAGAGTTCATCTGTGTACACTGTAGTTCGTCATGCCGGTGCTGGGATTGGACCCAGCACTTCATACAAACTAAGCGTGCACTCTACCACTGGGATGAAACCCCAGTCCCTCAATTTTCATTGTTTTAAATTAATGAACAAATTAATTAACCTATCTCTTCACCAAATTCAGAATTAGTCTTTAAAATGTCTCAGGATCCTCCTTATGAATGTTACACCACCACCACCACCCCCTTTCTACATCCCACACTGATATCTTGCCATCACATTCTTACACTTTCAAGTCCAGGATGTGTGTGTGTTAGCTCACCAGGTCAAAATAATTGAATCGTGACAAAGTACAAGGTGGGAAGGAACCGAGGAGGTGGGGCGGGACAAAAGTGTGTGTCTAGGATGAATCACATGATGTTTCTGGGCCTGTTGGATGTAAAGAGAATATTCTACAGCTGAGCACACTCCCCGCTGTATGTGGGTATTCCGTAGAGCTGTACTGTTTTGAGATGTTCAGTAGTTAAGATTTGCTTCTGACTTGTTTCTCCTGCAATTCTATGGGAATTTAAGATTTGTGTAAGTTACAGCTCTTTTATATATGTCACATCTACTGGCATGGCATTGCTTGATGCAAAGGTTGTGCCCATGCATCATTGAGAAGTGCTCATAACCTGTGCTCCGTCCTGCCCATTCATGAAAATGATGAGAGAGAAAAACCAAAGCATAAAAATGGGGTTGAGCTGTCACACCAAGGTTGGCATGCCTAGGTGTGGCTGAGTCAGAATGTCAGAGCGTAATTCCCTGAGACAGTGCGAGGTTTCTGCAGACTCAAGTGTGACTGAGATGTCTGTGTCTGAGGACTAGCAAACCATCACACAGCAATGGACATCAGTCCTTTTGAGACTATTGGGGCTCTGTCTCTTCCCTTTCTAATTTTGCAATGGAGTCTTCAACCCAGACTTAGAGCCACAGCTGGTAGAGTACCTTAATGTCAGTTCTAGTGGAAGAAATTCAGGGTTCAGTAGCCTGAGTGAGAACATCCCCGAGTCCTGGGCATTGCTGTCTGCAGCTATGGTTGCTCTAGGGCGACCACCACTCTTACAGAGTTTTCTTCCCTATTGTGTCTTCCCCTAGAGTGGCAGGGCACTCCTGGACAAGTGCATCAGACTCGAAGCTGAGCACTTGCCAGAATTTTTAGGAGACCAGCTCTCCCGTGTGAGAAAGCTGCCAGGGGCTGAGATGGTGCCACAGGATTTACTGAAATAAAGGTGACATACTGGTTTGTTTTTGTTTGTTTGTTTTTTGAGACTGGGTTTCTCTGTGTAGTTTTGGTGTCTGTCCTGGAACTCACTCTGTAGCCCAGGCTGGCCTCGAACTCACAGACATCTGCCTGGCTCTGCCTCCCGAGTGCTGCTATTAAAGGCGTGCGCCACTGCCATCTGGTGGTGACATACTTGTTAAATACCTATGACCAAGATGCCATTGTCTGGGAGGGCTCCAGCTTGAAGGTCAGCATAACTAACTCCACCTCACCTTGTGCTTGGGTTTTTGGTGAAGCCAGTATTTACGAACACAGGGCACAGACAGGAAGTTTTGATACCAGTTTTCCCCAAGGTTTCGAGTTCTGCAGTCAGCGCTCTGTGGAAGCCAACAGCAGCAAACTTGCTTGAGCTATGAGAGAAAACAGCCATCAGTAAAGTTGTAGGACGGGCTCAGTCCCCTGGAAGAAGACAGCTTCGTTTGTTTAGGGCAAGAAGACCCAGGGCCTGCTACTTATAGTTTTTCTGAGAGTGTAAATGAGCATTTGTTTTTATTTTTTTTATGTGATTAAGCAGAATTCTGAACATGCCCAGTACCTTTTTTTCTTTTGGGGTCCTGGGGATTGACCCCAGGGATCTGCACATGATGAGCATGTGTTCATCCATTGCTACACCCCAGGGCCCTGTTCCTAATTTCTAACTAGCAAGGACAGTAAAACAACCACTTTACAAACAGGCTTAATGTTTCCCATTCTACATGTGTCCTTTTCTATGGTCCTGTCAACCTTACAAAGGGTTCTTAATCTTGGTTTACTACTGTTTTATCTTTAAAGGTATGAGTCAGTAAAAGACATGGAAAACACTATGAAACCAATATTGACAAACTGTTGTGGGATGGTATACATCTCTCCTGTCTTGATTAATGGGTTGATGGCTTCTCTGTTGACACTGGTGGTCTTTTTTGCTTCTTAATTTCATTGAGTATTTGGAGTTAAAGGCCTCTAGATGGTGTGGGTATGGGTGGGTTTGTATGTGCAATCTTTAACACCAGATTCTATATTGTTTCTCTGATTATAAAATGTTGATAATAAAATATAAGGCTGTTTTGGGGATTCAATAAAATAGGATAGGAATAGTAACTTATGATTTACAAGGATCTGTACAAGTGTTAATTGCTGTTTTGATCCAGGTGACAAAAAATATCAGTGTTGAAGGTTCTCTCTCTCTCTCTCTCTCTCTCTTTCTCTTTCTCTCTCTCTCTCTCTCTCTCTCTCGTGTGTGTGTGTGTGTGTGTGTGTGTGTGTGTGTGTGTGTGTGTGTGTGTGTGTGTGTGTGTGTGTGTGTGTGTAATGGAAACCTGAGCTATGTTGAAATGTAACTCATCTGTGAGAAATTGTTTAGTCTGCAGTTAAATTTAGCTTTGAGTGTGCATATAAAGAAATAACAACCTATGCATCTACTGCATCTAAATATCTTGGTAAAATTGTTCCCGGGATTATTATATGGCCGAAGCAGGGAAATCAGAGGCCATTCTTAGACTTCACAGGGGATGTGTTGCAGACATGGCGTGTAGTGTCTGCGTCTCCTGGTGAGGCACAGCCATTCTGTATTCTTTCCCTCACACAGGTATGCACCTAGGCCATGTCAGCTTCTGTGTGCTTTGTTTCCTAGTCTGCTGTGTGTCTTGTCCCAACATCCACTCATTTCAGGATACAATGGAAACAGTCTAAGAATTTTAAAATAAAATTAGAGCCAATTTCCTGGTTTCAGAAGTACTATTACTTAATACATACCAATATGGGATGAGATAAGGAATCACTCCGTGGCCGCATACTGAAGCCACTGTGACAATGTGGCCAGAGTTTCTTCTTAGCATCGATGGCAGAAGTGCTTTTATGATCTTAAGGTCCATGTGAAAAGGGAAGAAACAATGGCCCAGGCATTAGGCAGACCCCCAGGCAGGCCATTTCATTTCTGCTAAGGTAGAGGTGTTAGAAATTAAATAGTTGCAAGTCTGGGGTTCCTTCTACCCAAATGACAAAAGGAAGGGTAGACAGGCTGGCCTGGGACAGCACTGGGAGCTGTGTCCTTTAGTTCACATGCTGAGGACCTGTGCTAACATCCCCCTTCTTCTCTTCAGAAGGCATTAAGCAGCTCCTTTCTGGACATGCCATTTAAGCAACATCATCATCATTTTTTTATAGTGCTAGGGATTAACCAGAGGACTTTGTGCATGCTAGACAAGCACAGTATTGCTGAGCTCCGAGCAACATTTTCAAGCCTTACTATATAGTGAGAAATATCAGTAACATCTTATGAGAATTTTATAGACCTACCCTTCAAATTCTAGGCAAATTCCTGGAGCCCAAACCAAATCCTGAACCAGCTCCTGCCTACAGATCTGTGAGGAGATAATGAACATTCATGGTTGCTCTAAACCCCTATCTTTTGACATATTTTGTGACATAGCTACGATTTGCTATTAATTATTAGATAACTAACATATGCGGTCTCTGTATAGTGTGAGTGGCATAATGGCCAAACCACATTAGCATGCATGAGGGGCTGAGGAAGGATGATCTTCGAATCCATATTTGCTCCAAGAGCTACACTAATATCAAGGCCCCATGCTCTCTCCAAAGGGTTGAGAATCACACTTCATTTTCTAACAATCAACCAATAGTAAGAAATCTCCTGACTCATCTTTCTGTACTCCAGCATTCCATGGATCTAACAGGCTTGTTTGGTCCATAGCCCATAGGCTGCATATGGCTGAAATTAGCTGTGAATACAAAATTGTGAACTTATTAAAACATTTTGAGATTTTTTTTTGCTAACTCAATTGTGAACTTCTCAGCCATGAACTTTATAGATGATAATGTTATGTCAAAATGTCAATTTATCTCAAAGCCTCAACCCAAAGTGTTCCCAACTCCTGCATGCATCTGTTTAGTTATTTCTGTCCTTTCAACTCTAAATTCCTATTAAAGGAGGCCACTAACAGATGTACACGGTATATATTTACTCTAGAGACAACTCTTAACAAACTTTCACAAATATTTTTTTGTTGACCTAGAACATGCCAGGCTCTCTGTTGAATTCTGTTGACAAAACAAACCAGATGGCTTTTATTTGGGCATACTGTGTCCACGTGAACTCTAAATCCTGATGCCAGAGACTCTATGGCTTGTCTACTCAAACACATTACACAATTCCTGACTTAAAAAAAAAAACAACCAAACAACTTTACATTTTCCCACCCCAAAATACAGTGAACTCAATGAGTTTCCAGCACTGAAGAGGTGCCAGACACACACCAGCCAGAAATGTTTCTGACTCACTCACCCAAAAATGTCCTAGGATGTTGACCTCAAAGGTTTTGGTGATCTCCTCATCCTTGGTGCTAAGAAGGTCAGCTGGATATATTGCCCCGGCATTGTTTACCACGATTTCTACATCACCCACTTCTTTCTTTACCTTTTAAAATGAGGAAATGCACACACATAGGGTGGGTTACTCTCACAAGGTCGTGGGACTGATAGTGATAGGGATCGATTGGATGGCTAGAGGCATTTTTATGTTCTATATTATAAGGACATATACTCCACTTTGTAACCAGAACATACACATCATGTATAGCTTGGCAATTGCACACTGTTAATGGGTTGTGTGTTCTGAGCTAACCACTGCACTTCCTACCCTTAGCCCAGAAGCCCCCAAAGGGGTACAAAGGAGGACCAGCAGAAACTAAGTTGATTCAACATTTCAAGAAATGCCTGAGTCCAATAACACACAAAAGGAGGGAGCGGGCCAAGGGATGACAACGAGAGCCACACAGACATCCCAAGTCACAAAACCATGGCTGACTGTCAAGAGGCAGCATGACTGAGCTCCAGAGAGACTGCCTTTGTCCACACCTACTGCCCGGATAATCTGCCGCCTGGGCGTGACAAGGAAGACGGATAGCTAGGGTATCAATTTGCCCCTCTCCTCGGGTTGCCGGCTTTCTGAGTCCAGAACAAATTTAAGATGCAATTTCTGTCTGTGCCCAGTGGCTTCGGTGACAGCTTGGTCACAGTACCATCTAGGGATTAGGGTTTTATTTTTCTGTTTGTTTTTTTATTCCACTGCGTGAGGTCTCTCAGAGTTCAGACAGGAAGAAACTGGCTCAGACAGTGACACAGAATTGTCATTTAGCCAGGCTAAATGGGTGGAAACCTGTAATTTTGTGTACAGCATAGCATGGGTGGCATGAAAGCTTATGAATTTAAGGTTTTAAGTAAATAAGAATTAAGTATTAGTTTACCAGCACAAACATTAAGTTCCGACAAAATGTTTTTTAAGTGTTAAGTAATTATTCTTGGTTCTGCTATATGAGGCCACATGATCATTGTCTGGGCCAAACCTTTTATTTATTTATTTATTTATTTATTTATTTATTTATTTATTTATTATGCATACAGAAGCGAGTGCCAGATCTCATTACAGATGGTTGTGAGCCACCATGTGGGTGCTGGGAATTGAACTCATGACCTCTGGAAGAGTAGTTGGTGCTCTTAACCTCTGAGCCACCTCTCCAGCCCCTGGGCCAAACCTTTCAAGCATGTATTTACTTATCTATAGAGAGGCTGGTGGGGTTTTAAAGTTAAATTAGGTTAAAGAAGATGGTAGCTTATCAAAGGATTTGGTTCAATGAAGCATCTGATGCTTACTTTTTCTTAAAAAATGGTTATACTGGGATGGTGAAGTGGCTTGATGGGTAAAGGCATTTTTTCCTTATTTGCCAGACCAGACAATCCCAGGACCCACTTTGTGGAAGGAGAGAACCTACTCTCAAAAGTTGTCACCTGAATTCCACATACACATTGTGGGGTGTGCACCCCCCCACTCACATACACATATACACACACACGCACACACACTAAATAAATACAATGTTTAACTTCATTAACTGTATGTTTTCCATAAAAGACTAGATTATACACAAACCAATAAAATCTCAGAGAGGAAATAAGTAAAGACCTAATAGAACAAAATGTAATTTAAAAAAAAGTTAGGGGCTGGAGAGATGGCTCAGAGGTTAAGAGCACTGACTGCTCTTCCAGAGGTCCTGAGTTCAATTCCCAGCAACTACATGGTGGCTCACAACCATCTGCAATGAGATCTGGTACCCTCTTCTGTATACATAATAAATAAATAAATCTTAAAATAAAAAAGGAAAAATTTCTGAAGATAAATCTTCTGTCATAGCTGCCTGTGGTGGCACACACCTTTAATCCCAGCACTCAGGAGGCAGAGTCAGGCAGAACTCTGTGAATTCGAGTCCAGCCTGGTCTACAGAGCTAGATCCAAGGCTGCCAAGGCTATGCAGAAAACGCCTGTCTTGAAAAATCAACCAACCAACCAAATAAACAAATATATAAACAAACAAAACAGAAAGAAAGAAAGGAAGGGAGGGAGGGAGGGAGGGAAGGAAGGAAAGAAGGAAGGAAGGAAGGAAGGAAGAAAAAGAAAGAAAGAAAGAAAGAAAGAAAGAAAGAAAGAAAGAAAGGGATCTGTTATTTCCTCTGGGCTGTTGCTCAAACTTCTGATGGAAGCAAATTGGATTCAGGATACAAAACAGCCACAGAGGCCAGAGCTGAGTAGATTTTAATACCAAGAAAATCTATATATGTTCTCCTTCGGTCACACAGCAACTTCACTGAGCGCCTGCTGTCTAGGCAGTCCTAGACCACCTTTTCACTCCCCAGCTCCGATTCAGCTGATACATATGGTGATGTGCAGACACCTGCACCCTGGTTCTCACCTGATCCACAGAGTTGTAAATCTCCATCCGGTTGCTGCAGTCCACCACAAACACGTGCACAATGGCCCCCAGTTTCCGGCATTCGGCTGCAGTTTCTTCAACACCGCGCTGGGGGATTGGAAGGGAGGGAGGCAAATTCAAGGAAAGATAAGCGCTGGAGGAGAAATACTCTAAAATCCTTGTCCCATAAATCTCCTAAAGTGTAAAGGAATTTCTTGAACTGATTACAGCGACTTTACCACCAGACCAGTATCAGCAAGAAGAGAAACAAGCCTTTCCATTTAGGGTTTTTGCAGCTTTTCGTCCTAGCCTGGGGCTTGCGTGTAGATGATTCATCCAGAGGGAGACTGTCATAGTGTGAAGGGCATCCTCACAGTGTCAGGGAAGATGTCTGAGCACAGGGCAGAAGGTTCCTGCATTTGTTCAGCTCATACTTGGAGGCAGCTGGCCATAAGGTGCCGAGTTCACCTGTCCAGCAGTCATTCCAGATGGGAGATTTTTCCTGACAGGCCTCGACAACTTGGATTCATCTTCCTGGTGCGGGGAGAGGAGAGACTCTTACCTGAGAGAGGCTTCCATGGAGAAACTGTTACTACACCAGATAATCTACGGGGTGTTTATTCTTCTGGCGCTTTGAGTGAAAAGGGCGGAGAGCCAATGGTTGAAATTGTGCAGGACATGAAGGCAGCTTATTTTTAGACTAAATTCAGAGGCCTCTTACCTGAGATGAATTGTCCTAACGGTGTGTGTGTGTGTGTGTGTGTGTGTGTGTGTGTGTGTGTGTGTGTGTGTGTTTCTCTGTTGTTTTAGACCCGTTGTCACTATCTATCACTTGCTTACTATGTGTACCCCAAGCAAGTCTCCGACTCCGGCCAGTCTCCTGCCTCATCCTTCTAAGTGTTGCGATCACGGGTGTGAGTCACCACCCTTAGATGTCTTAATTTTTTTTTTTAACCTCTATTTCGAGAAAATATGAATTCTTTCCTAGTTTTGACATCTGTTGATTTTACAGAGAATATTATGAGGTTTAAAATAATTTTTTAAAAATTATACCTTTCCCTCTCTGGGCCATCCCCACTTCTCTGTGATGGAGTGAGGATGCCTAAGAAGCCCTCTCCTGTGCACTCTGGGACAGAAGTGGTGTCACCATCTTGTGGGTTTGGCTGAGGCTGGCTGCCTCCCTTGGGCCCCCTTCGCATTTCTTTATCTTGAACTAAACCACAGAGCAGTCTCAAAGAACAGACTTTAACCAGGATTAAGAAGTCACTATAAAACCACTGTCCCTGCAGAGAGTCTTGGGGGCTGCAGCACACCGCAGCGGTCTGGGTGGGCGAGTTTTCCACTGACTTTGCTGCTTACTGTGTGGAGGCCCAGCTGCCCCCTCACGCCTCAGACCTCTAGATGCGAGGTCTGTGGAGAGTGGCAGTGACCAGGGCTTCAAGCAGGTGCTCTGAAGAAGAAACGATTTATCACTGTTACCTTCTGTAGCAGCCTAGCCACTGGCGAGCTGTTCGTGCTCCTGTAATGAACCCTCGTCCCAGTGAGCTCATGGTAGCAATCCTAATGAAACTTGCTAGCACACACACACACACACACACACACACACACACACACACACAAAAGATGTGAAAGCAGAGGGGAGGAGCTAGAAAGGGGGTCAGCAAGAGTGGGAGGGGGCAGGAGATAATAATTGGGGTGATGTGTGACTACGATCAAAACATACATGTGTATGATGAAACCCATTATTATGTATGACTGATTTTTGCTAGTAAGAGCTTACAATGCCCTCCCCACCCCTGCCCCCGTGTTACAGTTGATTTGGAACATGGCAGAATGTAGCTCTATTTTGCACATGAAGCACCTTCTGTAGGGTCAAGTCCTCTGTGCCCCATGCTTTGCTCATCTCGGTGTTCTGGTTTTATTCGTGTACAAAATAGTAGGTTTCGTGATGGCATTTCCATAGACACACACGAGAGATTCTGACAGTCGCATGCTTGCTGTCCTCTCCTAGTCCCTGGCAGCCCCCCTCTCCTGTCTTTGTTATAATTCTATCTGTAGCTGAGGCTGGCTTCAAGCTCGCAGCAGTCCTCTTGCTTGGCTCCTCAGGTCTGGGACCACAGCAGAGAGACAGTGCCCAGCAGAGCCTTCCTTCCCTTTGTGAGCCTGGGCTTGTTTCACCTGTCATCATGACCTCCAGTTTCACCATCTTTAGTTTTATCTCAATTGTAGAGATTAAAAAAAAAAAAAAATGAAGTTGAGATGTGATGTGGCTCGCCTAATTTCAGCAGCTTGGAAGCTTCCGAGCTCCCGTGGCTCTTGTTATCAAGTTGTACACCATGGTAGGAACAAACAAAACAAAATAACCCTCCATGACAGTCCTCCAGCTTATTAGCTCCATCTGGTCAACCTGTCGCATGGATCTAGCAAGGCTCTGGGGGATTTATTAAAACTTCAAAAAAGGAAAACAAACAAGAAAAGCTAAATCAAATAACTAAAGAAATACATGGTGACTTTAAAGGTTGGCAGGAACACACATTACCTTATTGATATCCCACAGGACCAGTCTGCTTTTCCGCTTTGCAAATTCATACGCAGTCAGTCTGCCTATTCCGTGCCCAGCCCCAGTGATGAGAACAGTCTGTCCGGCCACAGATTTTCTTCTCCGGGGAATGAAAAACTTTACCAGCGACTCCAAGTAGGAGTAGATGATTATGCCTACCAGCAGGAGAAGTTCTAGGACAATGTGCATGGCTCCGCACCACCCTCTCCCTTTGGCTCTGTGCTCAAAACAGACACCTCTGCATAGAGCTCCACAGAGTCCTGTCAGGTATTATGGGCTGCAGGAGGTGAGGCAAGCTTTGCCTTCTGCCCTGACAAATCAGATACACCTTTGGGTTTTGAAATGATGCCAGTTTCTAACGAAGGCTCAGCATAGGTCAGGGAACCCAGCAGTATGTGCCCTTTGGACCAGCTTATCAGAGAAGCAGTGTTCCCTGTTTCAACATGAAACTTTACCTCTCAAAGTTATTCTGGAAATATTGCATCAGCTAATGGTCTAATATCATGGAAAGAACCGGCTGTTTCATATAACCTAAATTTGCCTCAACCTCAGGGTTGCAAGCTTTGTCACCTGAGTCTGAGCCCCAGAGTCCACAGTGGAGGTGGAGAACCAGCTCTATACCCACCCCCAACACGCCATAAACTAAAAATGAGGAACCTAAAATATGGTTCAACAAAACTTAGCTATTCAACTCATGTGTTCACAGAAGTTCAGCATTAAAGTTGTAACCTTCCCCTGAGAAGCCTCTGAGGCTGAGAAGAATGTTAGCCTATAGGAAACAGTTTTCTCCATGATAACACTGGGAACATCAGGATACCAGGTGTTACACACACACACACACACACACACACACACACACACACACACACACACAGAAGGGTGGTAATGGTGCATGCCTTTAATCCCAGCACTGGGGAGGCAGAGGCAGGCGGATCTCTGTGAGTTCAAGGCCAGCCTGGGCTACAGAATAAGTTCTAGGAAAGGCACAAAGCTACACAGAGAAACCCTGTCTTGAAAAACAAAAACCAAACAAATAACAAACTACAACAACAACAACAACAACAACAACAACAACAACAAACCCAAATCTCGACTTAAAAGTTCTGGGACCTCTGTCTTGGCCCAGGATGTGCTAACTAATACTGTGGGCAAGGTGGCTTTATTGCTCAGGGTCCTAGCGGCTGTGTAGCCCAAGGTGTAAGTGGGTTGTGTGTTGAGTAGGAACTGGCTCCTTGGCTTACAGACAGCGGTCACTTCACTGTCAGGACACATAACAGAGTGAGGAAGGGGTTCTCTATGGTCACATTTATAAAGGCCATAGGTGGTCATCGTGACTTAATCACCTCCCAAAGCCCCTACATCCTAATGCAATCATATTAGGAACTAGATTTCAGCATATGAAATTAAGGGGGACTCACTCAGGCTAGAGTCATATCTACTAATAAAAAAATTAAAATAAACCCTGCCCATCAATAAAAATATATTGGGCATATATGGAACGATATTCTTCCTTTTAAGGAAGAAATTCAGGTACATACTACAACATGGTGATCCTCAGTGATAACATACAAAATGAATACGTCAGACACAAAAGCACAGATGTTATGTGACTCCTAAGAGTCACATATAGAGACAGAAAGCAGGAGGATGGCTGATAGAGACAAGGTGTAGGGGGAATGGGGTGTTATCATTTAATGGGTACGGGTCTCAGCCCCGGCTGATGAGCGTTCTGAAGTGGACCGTGGTGGTGGCTGCAGCAGTGGGAATGCCCTGATAGCCCCTTAACTGCACATTAAAGTATGGTCAAAGTGGTAAACTTCAGGTCACGCATGTGGGACTCCAGCCATCCCATTTATTTTCTCTGTGTTGCATTTCCCTTATCTAGACCATACTGGTAAGAATAAAGCATGCTTTATCAAGCATGAACTTTCAGCACATACCATGAACTCAAATGTCCCCCAGCCACTCACACACATCCACACCAGAGCTGTATGAAGCTGGGTGCATGGCACTTCCTGTAATTCCAGCCTTCAGGATGTAGAGACAGGAGGATTGAAAGTTCTAGACAAGCTGGGAATAACAATGAGATTCTATATCTCCATCTGCAAAGCTCCCCAACAAAGCCAAAAAGCAGAAAAGAATGAAATAAAAAGCGTGCATGCAGACATGCAGACGTACATAGACACCCATGCAGTAAGCAAGAAATTTTGCAAGTAGTAAATGGTTATAGAAATCAAATAAATAGCAATGGTTTGAATTTGTCAAGCACATTTTTAGGCATGTATTTACTTCTCACAGGATGTGTTTGGTGTGATATTATTAAAGTCTGCAGTGGGAGCTGGAGAGATCCTGTTTCAAACAAAACAAAACAACAAACAAAACCTTCTACTCTATGTCTTGGAGCTGGAGAGCTAGCTCAGATGACAGGAGAGCCTGCCGCTCTCCCAGTGGACCTGAGTTCAGTTCTCAGTACCTACATTTGGCAACTTACAACCTGGAACTCCAGCTTCAGGGTACCTGACACCTTCTCTCTTCCCTGCTCCTGGTTCCTAAACACACGTGTCACAGACACACACAAACACATAAGTAAAAATTATAAATCTTTTTAAAAAAATTCACAGTGGCTAGAGAGATGGCTGAGTGGTTAACAGTGCTTAGTGGTCTTGCAGATGACCTGGGCTCAGTTCCCAGTACCCAGATCAGGCAGCTCACAACCTCTTGCAACTCCAGTTCCAGGAAATCTGGTACCCTCTTACAGCTCCCTCTGACACTTGCAGGGACCAGACCAGAGGACAGAAACCATCCAAGTTCACATAGTCCTCATATGCTTCAGAAAGGCAGCCTTAGATTTATAGCGGGACCTATATTTTACTTCTAGAGGACATGTGGTATTCAAGAGTTGAGAAACACTGAGAAAGTGCAAAGCAGTTAATTTTTTCTCAAATGGCTGGGATGCTGCAAACAGTCAGTCTGAGGGAACTTGGTGCATCATCTTTCTCTCTCTCTCTCTCTCTCCTCATTTTCTGTGGGCCAGAACATATATGTTCTTCATTTATCAGATTTTAACAGTTAAGAACAGATCTGCCTCCTGATTGAAAAAAAATTTTTTTTTGGGGGGGGGGGTTGTGTGTTTTTATTCATTTGGAGACAGAATCTACCTATGTAGCTCATGCTGGCCTCAAATTCATGACCTTTCTGCCTCAGCCTCCCGAGTTCTGGGATGACAAGCATGCATTACCATATTCGGCCAAAATCATTGTCTACAATATATTTTCATTGCAAGTTTAGTCTGGCCACGATTTAGATCAGTTGCTTGATTCTGACTTGAATCTGGAAGCTAAAACACTAATTTTCTTCACGGCACATCCCAGGCAAGTTACTCTGTAAAAATTTCCCAGCTAAACTGGAACCATTTCCATTATTTAGAGTCTTATTAAACTGAAATACTTTCTAAACTCTGTTATTGTCTTTTCTTGCTGAAAGGTCCCTGTTGGCAAACCTGTAGAGACACCAAGAAGTCACTTCGATGTGTCCCTGAAGTTCAGAGGAGGGATCCAGGCTGGAAGCAGCCTCTTGGGGCATGGTGACTGACATGGAATGTGTGAAGAGAAATGAAGGAAATTATTCTGCGTTTGCTCTTGGACACTTGTCAGAAGTGTCATTCTGGGGGACACCAGTGAGGTTGAGAAAGGGCTACCTCTCACTTGCTTTGACTCAAAGGCATGTTTTTAACAGCACAAAAGGTCACGGGGAGATTATGTGGGCTGATTTAGTCACTTCATAGACAGGAAATTGAAACTCATGACCATCCAGCCAAGTGGTTCTCTACCTTCCCAATGCTTTGGCCCTTAATATAGTTCCTCATGTTGTAGTGACCCTTAACCATACAATTATTTTCATTGTTAGTTCATAACTGTAATTTTGCCACTGTTATGAACTATAATGCAAATATCTGACATGCAGGTGGTCTTAGGTGACCCCTGTGAAATAATCATTCGATCCCCAAAGGGATCATGCCCCACAGATTGAGAATTTCTCAGCTTCTGCTAGATTCTAGCTTGTACTAGGCCGTCCAGTGCTCTCTACACTGCTGGGCACCTAGAACTGGACAGAAGACCATAAAGTAAGAGGTTCATCTCCCTCAGTCTTTGAAAAAGGATGACGAAGTAAAGCAAATAAACGCTCTTATCTATTTTGAGGAAGATTTTGTGTCCTGAGAGGAGTAAGACCACACTCCATTGCTGACCTATGTTTATTTTAGTTTCAGGATAACTTACACTGTGGCAGCCCAGGTCCCACACTTCCAAGTGAAGGAACTCAGTGTCTAAAACTGTCGTGTTTGTTCTAGGTTAAGCAGTTTCCTTCCCATCCTGGACATCTATATGCTGACTTTCAAATGCATTTTGAATTCTGAAGAAAGTATGGATAAATAGAAGTGGAAGCAGAGGACCTTGAGGGCAATAATCTATCCTTGGGACTTACACTGAGGTTATACGGTCAAAGATCAGCAAACTTGGGCCAAAGAAAAGGGCCTGACTTCCCACCATTTCTAGTCTTTGTTTCCAATAAAATGTTAGATTCTGGCAAGCCAGCAGGGCAGCTGGGAGAAGGCAGACACTTAAGTAAGCAACTCAAGGGAGGAAGAAGTGACTTTTCCTCCTGAGGTTACAATCCGAGACCAGCTCACCTGATGATTCTGACCTGTGAAGAAACAGAGGATTATGGCAGAAGAGCTGGTGGGCAGGGCTGTTGGACTGTGGTAGTCAGAGCATGGAGCACACCTGGGCTCTGGGACACCCCTCATTACCCCTCTGTCCCACCTGAAGTCCCAGGCTATAGGACAGTGCTGTCATAGCAGGGAGACATTCCTTTCTTAGTTACTGTCTCTGGAAAGGACCTTGCTGGTACACCCAGTAGTGAGCATTGCTAATTCCCTAAGCATTCCTTAATCCAAATAAGCTGACAATCAGGATTAGTCATCACATGAAAAGCTCCCCTAGTGCAAAAGCACAATCCTGGCAGCTGGCAATCAGCCTCTCAGTTCTTGGATTGGGGTGTGACCTCAGAGGCAGCCAGCCCTACTGATGAACAAGGAGGATTTTCTCATCGAACTAGTGAGAGGCAGATTTCAAGTGAGGATTAATTTCAAACAACATTGAATAAGCCTCAGACTCTGAGTCAAAGGAGCCACTGCCTAATGTTGGTGACTTAGAACAAGCTTTTTAAGAAATGCAGAGAGAAAAACAAGGTCAGACGTCCTTCTCCATCCTGTACACATTTACAATCCCCAGAGTGGGGCTCTAGACTCAAGACTTGCTCTTCTGGGTTCCTGTGGCTCCTGCTCTGTCCACAACCAGTTTGAATCTTAATGGTCCCATTGCACAGGACTGCTGTGAGATCACGTATAGGTTTGACTTTCTTTTGGGACCACCAGCTCACAAATAATGACACAGAGACTTATTAATTATGAAAGCTTGGCCTTTAGCTTAGGCTCATCCTCAATTAGCTCTTATAACTTAATTAACCCATATTTTTAAGCTATGTTCCGCCACGTGGCTCAGTTACCTCTCCTCTATACAGCATGTCCAACTTGCTCCAAGCTTGCTAGTGAAATTTCTGTGCCTAGATTCCTCTTTCCCCTTTCCTCTCTCTGCCTGGAAGTCCTGCCTATCGTCTCCTGCCTAGCTATTGGTCATTTAGCTCTTTATTAAACCAATCAGAAGGTGCCTTGGCAAAGACATATCTTCATAGTGTACACAAATATTTTACAACACTCATGTGGCAATCTCTGCCTGGTATGTGTCTTAACATTAAAGAAATGAGTTTCCATAACCTAGATGCCCTTCAACAGAAGAATGAATTAAGAAAATGTGGTACACATACACAATGGAGTACTACTCAGCAGTAAAAAACAATGACATCATGAAATTTGCAGGCAAATGGATGAAACTAGAAAAATATCCTGAATGAGGTAACCCAGACAGAGAAGGACAAACATGGTATGTACTCACTCATAAGTGGATACTAGATATAAAGCAAAGGATAACCAGACTGCAACCCATAGCTCCAGAGAAGCTAGGAAACAAGGAGGACCCTAAGAGGGACACATGGATTGCCCTGGGAAGGGAAATAGATGAGATCTCTATGGGTAAACTAGGGATGGGGAGGCAATGGAAAGTAGATCATGGGGGATGAGAACATGTGGACAGGATGGTCGAGCTGGAACAGGGACTGAATGGGAGAGCAAGGAAAGAGTTACCATGATAGAGGGAGACATCATGGGGATAGGGAGAAACTGGGTGCTAGAGAAGTTCCCAGAAATCCACAAAGATGACCCCTGCTTAAACTACTAGCAATAATGGAGAGGGTGCCTGAACTGGCTTACCCCAATAATCAGATCATTGAATACCCTAACTGTCATCATAGAACCTTCATCCAGTAACTGATGGAAGCAGATGCAGAGATCCATAGCCAAACACCAGGCTGAGCTCCAGGAGTCCAGTCGAAGAGGGAGAAGAGGATTCTATGAGCAAGGGACATCAAGATCATGATGGGGACACATACAGAGACAACCAGGCCAAACTAGTGAGAACTCATGAAATTTAGACTAACAACCTGAAGAGCCTCCACAAGACTGGACTAGGCTCTCTGCATAAGCCAGACAGTTGTGTAGCTTGATCTGCTTAACACCCCGGCCTCCCTGCCACAGTGGGATCAGGATCCATCCCTGGTGCATGAACAGGCTTTTTGGAGCCCAGTGCCTATGGTGGAACACCTTACACAGCCTTGATGCAGGGGGAGGGGCTTGGACCTGCCTCTCCTAAATGTACCAGACTCTGCTGACTCCCTGTGGGAGGCCTTTTACCTTGGATGAGGTGGCAATGGGAGGTGGGCTTGGAGAGGAGAAGGAGGAGGGAAAAGGGGGACATGTGATTGGTATGTAAATGAATAAAAACATTTTTCTTAATCAAAAAAAAAGTGAAAGGAAAATCTACGAAAAGAAATGTTTCTATTTTGCCTGCTTCATAGGTCAAGAAGCGGGGCACATGCTGGTCACTGCTAACATTCATTTTTGCATTAATTTCTGATGATGTGTTTAGTGGGAGAAGGGAAATGTTATCAGTATACTGAAATTCAGAGTGAATCCTCTTACTAAAGTTTCTGGAGGCTTCCGCCATGCCCGCTCCACTGGCAGCTAAGGTTGGCAAGCCTATGGTACATAGATGTTAGCCCAGTGACTAAAGCTGTTTCTAAGGGAGGTGGGGGCTGCCATAGTGGAGGTGCTTCCCCTTCAAGTGTCTTTCTTTTTAAAACAGGGTCTCAGGTATCCTGACTCCAACACACAACATAGCCGAGTGTGACCTTGAACCTCCTCCTGCCTCCGGCTTTAGAACCCCGGCATAGGTGTGTGGGCTACCAGGCCAGATTTGCAGAGTGCTAGGGATGGAACCCAGTAGTGTGTGCACGTCAGGTTTGTACTCTACCAATAGAGCTACATGCCCAGCTCCACCTGAAGCCTGATGATACAGTTCCACCTCACCGAACTTCACATTCAAGAAATTTCTGGAGACAAAAAGCAAAACAAAACCAAGAGAGAGAGAGAGAAAGAGAGATACTTTATTGCATCATCGATTTACCTTTAAAGTTCAAGTCATGTTCTATGTGTAGCCGATGGAGACACTGAGAACTGAAATCTGGTCCATTTATTATTATCAGTTGTAAGTATTCCCCTGTACTTCAGCCTGAAATCCTGCAGATGCTTTTATCCCTGCCACGGCACCTACTCCCAGCTTCCTTGGACTGGTATTTCAGGAAACGGTATTTGATAAATGGGATGGAATGTTTCAGAACACATGAAACCATTGTGAAATGACACTGGACGCAGTCCTTCATTCGATCTAGAGATAAAGGTTTCTAATTTTATACGGAATAGAAGAGGAAATGTGAATTATATAAACTGAGAGTGCAGTCACAAATATCGTAGGTAAAAATTGACAGTACAAGCCCTGAACAGTTGGTGATGAGCTACAAAATCTGGGAAAAGTGTTATCATGAAATAGACTGTCCTCCCCTCCCCGTCCCCTTGCAGTAAGAGCAACTCTTTGTTGTTGTTTTGTTTTTTGTTTTTCGAGACAGGGGTTCTCTGTGTAGTTTTGGTGCCTGTCCTGGATCTCGCTCTGTAGACCAGGCTGGTCTTGAACTCACAGAGATCGACCTGGCTCTGCCTCCCGAGTGCTGGGGTTAAAGGCGTGCGCCACCACCGCCCGGCCAGAGCAACTCTTAAGGCCACTTGGTTCTAGGATGTGAAACTGGCTTTCATGAGCAAGGTCACACTTCAAGAGGAGACAGCGAAGAAGCAAGATATCGAGAAAAACCAAAGTTAAAAACATTAAAATCTTGATTAATGTTGGAAGAAATCAACTTGAGCCTGGTAAATCAGCTTTCAAGAAAACCAGGTCGTCTTCATCATTTATCTTTGTATCCAATAACTGCATCAAACTTAATATTGATCTTGTGTTTTAAAACTGCCAGGAATCGCTCAGGAAGGATCCTAGAAGAGATGTGTAAACAGAATTAGGGTCATGATACTAAGTACATTTGTAAAACACAGTCATTTAAAATACTTAATATTTAATTTATGATGTAGTGTGTCAGATTCATTATAGGCATGATGAAGAACCTTAACTTGAACTTAGATTTTCCATTTCAATTCACTTCCTTCTTAAATGAGGAACAAGAGTTAACTTTCTCTAGGGCAGGAGTGTCCCGAATAACATTTGAAATTCACACATATATGTATTTGTTTACTTTTGAAATCAACATATTCCTCCCTTTTTAAAAAGAAAAGATCTCAGAGAGGAGGGACACAAAGCTGAATAGTTGAGACGCTAAAGGGTTAAAAGGGACCTTGAAGCTGGGGAGTTAGTAAAATGCAGAGCTAATAGGATGCTCTTCAATGGAGAACTTCACTGAAATGTTGCGCTGAGGCCCCGAGAAGGGAGCTGCTAAATGCAAACGCAGGCAGTGCCCTTGATTTTGAGCACAATGTTGAGCAGATTTAATTGACTTTTGAGTTTAAATTTCCCATGTGTATATGGAAAAATTTATGCCTAATTGTTCTTGTGAACAATCTCTGGGAGTATTCAAGGTTACAAATGGCGACAGACATGCCGCTCATCTCATTTTTTTCTCCCCAGAGTACACACTCAAGAATATTCTGAAACTTGTCACACAGTCCAGTGGGTCTGAGGGAAAGTGAATGGAATATATAAGTCAGTGGAATGACACAGAGTGATCGGCTGGACAACATCCAGTGTTTGGAAACTGCACACCCTATACTGTTCATAGCAACAGTAAGTAGTAAATCGTGGCTCACAGTGAACTTTAGATTGCTTTAATGAAAGATTTTCTTTTTTATTTTATGTGGGTGAGTGTTTTGTTTGTATGTTTGTAAGTGCACAGTATGTATGCCTGGTGTCCTCTCTGGCCAGAAGAGGACACCAGATCCCCTGGAATTGGAGTTATGGATGGTTGGGAGTCACCATGCTGGGAACAGAACCCTGGTCCCCCTATAAGGGCAGGAAGTGCTCCTAACTGCTAAGCCATTTCTCTAGCCCTTCCCATGAGCTTTTTTATCTAAACCCGAGGGCATGTTCAACTGGGTTTTGAGTAGAAGGGGATAGAATGCTTGTCATACTTAGATATCTTAAGTTTTTTTTTTTAAGTCTTTAGTTCAGTAATCCTTAAAATATGGTTTTTTTGGACTAGTTGCTCATAGCAGTTACCTGTTAAACTACAGATTTCTGAGTCCAGATTCAAATACCCTATATTGAAATATCTAGAAGATGGTGGAATCTACTTGCTAAGTAGATTTCTCAAGGAACCCCATGCAGCTGTGGAAAGTCTCTATCAGAGGGTAAAGGCAGCTGTTTCTCCCAGCTCTCCTGAGGCTCACTGTTTGAACAGCCTTAAAGGCCACGCAGATTTCTCAGGTAGGGAATGAGGGTGTGTGTTTTCAGGCATTCTTAGTACAACCAGTTTCTAAATTCTGCTGTGCCCCAGGGTCAGTGGAAGAGCTGGAGAGCGGGTCTCTGACACCAGCACTTTCTCAGCTTCTCTGCGGGACTTCAGTGTGCAGACAGTGCTGCAGACTTTACCACGCATCTTCTGCAGAGTCAGAGGGAATGCAGATTCTCATTTTGTGTTCCGAACAAACTCTCAGGGGCATGGATGCTCATAATCCAAGGACCACACTGCAAGCAAGGCCAAGATCTCTAAAATTACAGATTATCCAGTGGCCCCTATGCTTCAAGATGACTTTTCTGTAGCATGAAAACTCCCATGAGATCTGTGAATGAGTATCTAAAAATGTAACTTTGTTACCAACTGAACAGAGACAATGACAAATACATGAACTGCTTCATTCAAAACTTTTCAAGGCCTCTTGCTAGTATTTCTTCCTTCATTACAGATGATGAGGTTTTTTTTTTTTTTTAATTTAATTTGCTCTCTTCTAAACTATCCTTTGTCTATGGTTCTATATATCACTAAAGGTCTGCAAATCAAAAAGGCATTCAAGATTGCTGGAAGTAAGCTTTGTAGAGAGAGGACGACCATCCGTTTAGCTGATGCAGGTTACAGCAGACAGAGCAGAACTACTTCTTGGACAAGAATCTGGAGTGAGAAATCCTGGACTCCACGGACCGGTCCCCACATGGGAAGCTTCTTGATTTGGCATCGCCTCCATTTGGAAGCCAGAAACAAGAGCTGTTACTTCCGGGTGGGCACAGTGACAGCTTTCTCACACCACCATCTTTGCGCTGTCTGTTATAGAATTTAAAACCCAAACCAGTTGTCATTGGTAATGTAAGATCGTGTCTCTCAGAGTTCCTTGAAACTACAAATTGGGCTAGAACCAAGTATTGATGATAATAAGCATTTCCTTTACAAATGACAATAAGATTAAAAAAAAAAAAAAGCCAGGTGGTGGTGGTGCACGCTTTTAATCCCAGCACTCAGGAGGCAGAGGCAGGCGGATCTCTGTGAGTTCCAGGCCAGCCTGGTCTACCAAGTGAGTTCCAGGAAAGGCGCAAAGCTACACAGGGAAACCCTGTCTTGAAAAACCAAAAAAAAAAAAAAAAAAAAATTAAAAAAAATCTAACCTTGATCTCCTTTCATCCTACTTAATTATTGGACAGTAAACATGCTGTAAACACCCTTGCTCATTGAAAAGAGGCATAAACTTCTTAAAAAGAACTCTAACAAACCTTAAAAACACATGAAAATGTTTTAGTGACCATCCCAGTCTTCCCTCAATGATTAGTACCCTCAGTTTTAAAAACTCAGAATCTCTTCACCTGTTATGAGCTTGTCAGCTTACTTCCATATAACTGTATTTTATCAACTGATTTTTTAAATCTAGTAGGAACATGTTGACTTCCAATGCCGACAAACCAACTGTCACTCACCTTTCCAATACCATCAAAAACGCTATAGTCCCTGGAACAAATATCATTTTCTTCTCAGTGAGGATCCCATGCATGAGATGTTCTACCACTTCTTCAGGTTCCAGGTTGGGTCCTAAACTAAAACAGAAGCAGGCTTCAGATGGGTGATGGTGACACACACCTTTGATCCCAGCACTCGGGAGGCAGAGGCAAGTGGATCTCTGAGTTTGAGGCCAGCCTGGTCTACAGAGTGAGTTCTAGGACAGCCAGAGCTACACAGAGAAATCCTGTCTTGGAAAACCAAACCAAACCAAACCAAAAACAACCATATGTCAATAATATGAGCCAATCTGTTGGGATGGGAAAGAGGGCATGTTGGACAAACAGGAAGACTGAGGAGGATTTCCAGGCCAAAGAATTGGGTTTGATTGATTTATCACTTAAGTAGCTGAGGAATTGGGTGCAGAAAACAAATTCAATTGCTTACAACCAAAACTCAGGTTTGTTGTAAAAGTTAATGTTTGTTGTTCCTTAATTTAAAAATGGGCTCAAGGCAGCAGTGTGGTGGCCAGTCTCAACAAATGGCTCTCCAGAGGACAGATTTCCCAGTTTTGCAGGACTTGCTGATTTCCATGGCATTAATGCTCCCTCCCACAGCAGGTTTCAGCTACTCATGGGGCATCGCTGAGGTGAGCACAAGCCAGCACCAGCGCCCCCTGGGGATGCCATGGTGAAACGGATGTATGCAGCTCAGCTCGCTCTCTCTCTCTCCCTCTCTCTCTCTCTCTCTCTCTCTCTCTCTCTCTCTCTCTCTCTCTCTCCCTCTCTCTCTCTCTCTCTCTCTCTCTCTCTCTCTCTCTCTCTCTCTCACACACACACACACACACACACACACACACACACACACACACCTTGAAAATAATTAGAGAAAAATAGAGCTATATACAAGAAAAGTAAATGTTTTCAAAGTCGGCTAGGAACAAAAGGACGACACTTACACTGTGTCTCATTGTTTAGATTATGCTGCAGTGTTTATAATACTAATTGAACAGAAAGATAAAAATTATTTCAAAAAGACTTTTAATTAAAAACAGTTTGTTCTTGAAACAACAGGGTCTCCGTGGGGGTCCTGTGACCACCAGGGCCAGCAGAGTGTAGGGAATCCAGTTCAATACCACTCAGTAGCTGGTTGGTTCAAACTTCTAGAGTCTGACCCTAAGTAGTTTATTGTGAGCATATTTTAGCCTGGCACAATTTGGAGAGAAGTTTTCTGGTATAATGCAATCTCCTGTGCACAAGGAGGCATAATCACATCAAAGCTCAATATAAAGTAATTGTCACTTCCTCCAAGAAGATGTGTTCTGGAGATAGGGTACCTGAATTCACTTATGGGCCTAGGGGAGGGTCTGGCATGGTCTCAGTCATACAGATAGGCTGTAGAGGTCACTTGGGCTATTAGTCACCTCCGGTCCTGGCTGTGGGAGCTTGAGGGAACCCTTGGTCATACAGATAACGCAGATCCCCAGACTATTAGCCACCTCCATTCCCAGCCTTCCGGCTTGAAAAATGGGTTATAAAGCCTTTTCTTTGAAACGACAGCCCTATGGATATAACATCCCTGGTTTTCCTAGCACTGTCTGTAGGCCCAAGGACCTCTGCTCCCAATAGGTCTCAAACCATGTGAAGCTAAAAGTGTCAGAATTGAGAGGAGAAAATAGAGTTGGGCAATTATAGGTGGAGATTTTATTCCCCACTTTCAAAAGTATATGAAACAATGAGACAAGACTAGCAAGGAACAGAAGACTTCAGCAATACTAGACGTCAGCTAGGCTGACCCAATGTGGATAAAGTCTCCCTTCACAGCGGCAGACTACATATGCTTTTCAAGAGCATACAGAAACATTTTCTTTAGGGTAGGCCATGCATTAGACCACAAGACAAATCTAGATAAATGTAAGAAGATTGAAATTGAACAAAATATGTTCTGGCTATAGTGGATAAAGCCTACAATGGATTGAAATAAGAAATCAGCAACATAAAGGGAACTGGGAAGTTCGCAATCACGGGGAAGTGAGCAGCACACACGTGTGTATCCAGTGGACTAGAGAAGAAGCTGCAGAAAACCAGATGCTTTGAGATGAAAAGAAGGCAGGCCACAGCAAAATGTATGAGACGCAGTGTGCAGAGGGGAGCCCAAGGCTGGGAACCTACTTAAAAAAGAAGAAGGTATCAAATCAATTGATGTGAAAGTCCATATTGAGAAGCCATCCAGACTTCCAAGGGAAGGAAGCTACCCAGCTATGATGCCTACAAACCAGCACGGCGAGGTAACCCCAAGGGTGCAGTAGCGGTTAGTGCCTTGGTAGTAACCAACAGCCCTCTGCTTGGACTTAAGTCTCTCACTCAACAAGAGGGAATCACAATGGTACTGGAAACCTGGCCAACTACCCAGGGCTGGTGAAGTCCCGGATCTTATAAGAGAACCCACAGCTGTCACTCCACTAAACCATTATGGTCCCTCACTATCTTCTACACAGTTATCCTTTTGAAGTTCTTACCCCCATCAAGGAAGCTTCTCTTTGTAACAGATGGAGACCACCGCACAATTCACAACCCATCAAAAGGCAGAGTTGAAGAGCCCAGTCCAACAGATACATCGACAACACAACCCCTGAACCCGAGGCTTGGGGTCATAGCAGAAGAGGGGAAGACCGTCAGAGCCAGAGGATCAGACTGTGTCCCCAGGAGTGTCAGAAGCTACACCCATCAAATCTCACGAACGGGACTGCTCAAACATGAGCTGAACAAGGACAATGACAGACATGCTAACAGGAAAGGGAGAAGGCTCACCGGGCCTAACCCTTAGGCGAAGAGCTATAGGTGACTAAGGAATGAACGCTGAGAGCAGGAGGAACAGTCTTCCTAGGGAAGAGCACACCAATGGTTATCCAATAACAAACGGTCAATCCTGAAGTCATAAACATACAGGAAACATTATATGGACTAGGAAGGTTGTATTTATATATTAAGCACACACACACACACACACACACACACACACACCACCACCACCACCACCACCACCAACAACAACAACAACAACTTCAATTAAAGAAAAAGAGGCTACAAAATTTGAAGGCGCGGGGGTTGGGGGAAGAGCGGTACATGGGAGGGTTTGAAGACAGGGAAGGGAAGGGAGGAAATAATATAATTATTTATAAAATATAATATAAAAATAAGAAAAACATTAAAAAAATAAGCTCCAAGTCAAAAGTAAACCAAACACAAAGCAAAGCAAATTGAGAAATAGTAAAGATTTAATTATAGGTATCTGGAATAGAGGCCAGGAGAGAGAATCCATAAAATCAAAACTGATTCTTTAAAAAGAACCACAAAATTAATGTTTTAAGCTAGAATAACTAATGAAAGTAGAGGACATAGAATATAAAAGCGGGAATGAAAGCAGGGCCATCTCTAGGACCTCACAGAAATAAAGGTTCTGAGAGCACCATGAACAGCGGTATGCCAGTTAGAGCACCATGAACAGCGGTATGCCAGTTAGAGCACCATGAACAGCGGTATGCCAGTTAGAGCACCATGAACAGCGGTATGCCAGTTAGAGCACCATGAACAGCGGTATGCCAGTTAGAGCAACGTGAACAATGGTATGCCAGTTAGAGTCCGTGTGAAATGCACTGACCCAAGAAATAGCAACCACGGAGACTGACTCAACCAAGAAACTGAGAAATGAACCAGGACTTTAATAAGAAATTCAGGGGTTGGGGATTTAGCTCAGTGGTAGAGCACTTGCCTAGCAAGTATAAGGCCCTGGGTTTGATCCTCTGCTCAAAAAAAAAAAGGAAAAAAAAATCAATAAATACCCAAGACGGCTTATGGAAGACAGGATCTGATTATATAGCTCAGGGAGAACAGACAGAAATCGTTGGGTCTTGGAATTTAAGCCCAAGATGGTCTGTAGCCTGAGATAACCAGCTTAGGAAGCACCAAGATTAGAAGTGTGAGGTGCTACATCTGGTTTACAGGCTGCTGCCTTGATATGCTGCCTTGATATGGGCCCTAAAGTGTGAAGTCAATCAATCAATCATAGGCCGGAACCTCCGAAACTGTGACCCAAAATAAATGCTTTCTCTGTGTAAGTTGATTATCTCTGGTATTTTTCTGTCAGAGTGACAGCAAGCTGACCCATCTCTTATAAGAGTTAGAGCAAGATCAATTGGGTGGAGTGGTTGACACATGCAATCCCAGCAAGTAGAAGGCTCGCTCATCGTGAGTTTGAATGCAGCTTTGGCTGTATGAGATTGAGAAGACGGAGACAGAGAGAATATGAATATGGCCAGAGGATCAAACCTGGCCATCCAGGATTAGAGTACAGTATAGAGGCAAATATAAAGTATATAGTGCAGCTTCTGGCATTCAGCAGGTGAATGTTGTGAAATAATGCTAATGCTATCCGTCTTAGCATTTCAATTGCTGCGACGAAAGACCAGGACCAAAAGCAAGCTGGGAAGGAAAGGGTTTATTTGGTTTATACTTCCATATTGCTATTCAGGACAGGAACTCAAACAGGGCAGGAACCTGGAGGCAGGAGCTGATGCAGAGGCCACGGAGGGGTGCTGCCTATTGGCTTGCTTCCTCTGGCTTGCTCAACCTGCTTTCTTACAGAACCCAGGGATGACCACCCAGCCTTTGCTGGGCCCTCCCCCAGTGATCACTAATTGAGAAAATGTCCTGCAGCTGGATCTTGTAGAGGCATTTCCTCAACTGTGTCTCCTTCCTCTCTATGATTTGTATCAAGTTGACACACATAACCAGCCAGTACATTATCCCAGTTTATTTAATAAAAATAATTCTTAGTTCTCAAGAACTTAATTGGAATGCATGATAATATTTAAATCCCATAAATTTAGACTACAGTGACCTCTAGCTGTCATGCAAAGCCCGTTTCTTTGGAGTGTGTTACGTATATAAACACAGAGGCAAAAAACTACACCTGAGCGCCCTTTAGAGTGAATTTAAATACCAACATGAATATAAGACACATCATTTCAAATTCAGCCACTTAGAAGTGGTTCTAGTTTCTTCAGTGAGAAATCTGGCTTTGTGTAACCAGGTCTGAGGTTCCATTCCACTTCTCATGGGTGAGTTGCTAGATTATCTGTGAGCCTCAGTCGACTCATCTACCAGATAACGAGACAGCATCTGCCCCAGCACTCAAGGTGTAAGAACAAGGATTAAGTGTTTGGCTGGGGTACACATTTTTAAAATGTCCTGTAATTATTTCTTGTATGGATACAGTTTTGCCAGAAGAGGGCACTCTTGCCTTGTCCAGCCCATCCTAGGGTGAGTAAAACCAGCAACAGCTTTAAAATGTGGCATCTGATTTTAATAACTGAGAGAGAGCCGGGGTTTTTAAGAACACAGATGCCAATATGTTAGTTTAGCATCTAAATCCTGAGTAAGAGAGGAAAGCAGCAAGTATTATTTCGGCACACCTGCTTTTGGATTTAATGAGCAAGATTCCCTTCTCAACTGCTCCGCAACCCCAACTGATCTGTTCCTTCCCTTCCTTAAGAGTCAAATTAGGGTTTTATAGTTAATTCAGATGGAGTTAAGAATTGGCTTTTTGAACTAGACAGTCTTGCTTTGGGGCTTTTCGTTTGCTCCTGGATTTTTGTTTTTGTTTTGTTGAGGCAGGGCTTCCCGTGTTGCTGAGGCTGGAAGAGATTCCACCTTCCGAGTGTTGGGACTGCAGGAGTCTGCTAGAAGACCTGGGTTCGTTCTTGCTTTTGTTTCCTGACAAAATTGTGTTGTAACTTAGATGATTCGGGGGTGAGATCTCATGACACTGAAAAGCTTCTGCACAGAAAAGGTCATCACAAGTGAAAACAGACTACAGACTACAGACTGGGACAGAATCTCAGCTTGCTGAACATCCGACAGAAGATTAATATCTAGATTGTACAAAGAACTAAAAACCTAAATATCAAGACACCAAATCCAGGCAAGAAGTAAAAGGAACAGATAGTCCTCATAAGACAAAGTACAAACGTCAATAAACATGGAAAAGACGCTCAGCTTCAGCAGCCACCAGAGAAAGACGACACACTACCCTGAGCTTCTGCCTCCCCTAGTCCGCGTGCCAGCGCTTCCGAAAGCAAATCAGAGCTCAGGTGAGGATGTGTCAGCGTTAAGAATACCAGGACAAGCTCTGCTTTTCCTCTCACACACTGCTGATGGGAAGTGAACCGGAAGGGAGATCAGGATGGAGATCTACCATAAGGTCCAGCTGTACCATTCCCAGGATGATGGGAGGGACTCCACACCAGCCTGACTCAGAGACACTTGCACACCAGTGTTTATGCAGCTTTAGTCACAGTAGTAGCTAAGTGATGGAGAGGATTTAGGTGTCCAACAACAGGGAAATGGGTAAAGAAAATGTGGTGTACACACAGTGAAATTTTCTCAGCTGTAAAGATGAAGTTATGCTCTTTACAGGAAAATGGATGGAGCTGGAGATAGTATTATTAAGTGAATCAAGCCATGCTTTCGCTCATTTGTGACTCCCAGGATGTATATAGATACATACAATTGTGTATGTACACACAATGTGAACGTACAAGCAGGGGCTGGAGAGATGGCTCCATCAGTAAAGTACTTGCTGTGTGGCATGAGGATGTGAGTTCCATCTCCAGCACCCAGTAAAAATTCAAAAAGCAGATGTCTGTAGCGGGGGTGGGGCATGTAAAGTGTTTGTTACAAATTCAAGCTGTAACAGTAAATATACTTTCTTATGCATTTTTGAAGTTAACGTCCTGTAAAATGTATCTATACGTAGTCCTGACATTATAAATTCACTAAATGTGCATCAGCCCATGGTTCTAGGAAACTTAGTTGATCTGACTAAATGTTATTTTTATAACCATTTCCCTGCAAAATATATACTTCAAGATCTTAGCATTACACCCTAAGACAGGAGGGCTCTTTGATTGTCAATCAAAACAAGGTTTCATTACTAACTTCTAACCACACTGTAACTTACCATGATGAATTTTACTTTCCTTTTTCCCCCCTCAAGACAGGATTTCTCAGTGTAACAGTCCTGGCTGTCCTGGAACTCACTCTGTAGACCAGGCTGGCCTTGAACTCACAGAGATCCGCCTGCCTCTGCCTTCCGAGTGCTGGGATTACAAGCCTGCGCCGCCACCACCTGGCGAATTTTACATTTCTAACTCTGCCCCAATCCTAACTGAATCATCTGGCATCTGTTATTAGTATACATTGCATCAGTGTAGAGATCTTCATGAATTGTTACTAGTTTGGTATCACTGGCAAATTGCTCTGTGAAACAAATCGATTCACTTAGCGGTTTCAAAGTAATTAATTAAATACACAAAACAAACATTCCCAGGTTAAAAAGAAAAAAGAAAATGTCCTTATTTAATGTAACCCCAAGGACAATGAATACGCATGGATGGAAAAACTACAGCAAAAACAATTTTTATACTACAAATGGTCTTGGGAGGGTTCACGGCTCAATCATGATCTTTTAGCTCTACAGTGGCTATACACTCTGACACTGCATTTCAAATGTTAACTTCAGCATTTTTCTGGCTGGGCAGCCCAGCTTCCAGAGAGCACAGCAGACACACACACACACACACACACACACACACACACACACACACTCACACACACTGTGCTGCTGTGGTGTTAGGTAGGGCGGGTAGGTCACACACATTTCGGCTCACCAGGCTCTCAGCTGTGATGGTGTCACCACACATGATCCTGCTGTAGGTGGGAGCACCTATGTATGACCGGCTCTGGGGGACTTTTAAACAGCTCCGTATTTTGGTCCAATGTTGGCTTTCCATTCATCCCATAAATTTAAGAGAGAATGTGCCATCTCCCTAAGTGAATTACCTACATATTCCTCATTAATCTCAGATACATTTCACAAAGAACAGCCAAATTGGAAGAGAGCCAAACAAAATGTGAGGGGGTCAGAATAAGCTAAAAATTTCCTGTTACCAATATAATCAAATCGGGAATCCAAATGCATCGCCAAGTACATACATGAATTTATGATAGAAACTTAAGCCAGTGAGGGAAATAATGAGTTAGTACACAATAGAACAGAATAGCTAATGAACTGTTTGGGAAAAGCAACTAGGCTGTGTTGTAACCTCAGTTCTTTCTCAAGCCAAAGTAAGTTGAGGTAAAGATTTAAATGTAGAACGTACAGCCATAAGAGTCTACCGGAAGGACTGGAAGGTGACGTTCCCTGGAAGAGCACCTGCCTGGCATGTGTGCAGAGCACCGAGTCCGGTCCTTAGCACTGTCACCCCCACTTCCTCCCACCCGAGCTACTAGAAAGTGGTTTGGGTAGATATAAGTGTGGCATGGTATCCTTTCCAAATACCTCATGGAGCCTAAAGGCCATGAGGGGAGCAACCAATGTGACATGTAAAGGGATCTCAGATACAAGAAGGGCGGTTTGCTTGAAAATGCTGTAGCTCCCTAGATAAAGGAGCAGATACCAAGAAACAGATGAGCCATGAAAGCAGTTATTAATATAAAGATTACTCATGTATAGAGTTGGCAATGAGTTAAAAAGTGAGCAGAAAGGACGCTGATGAAGAAGTAAGATATCTATCTGCCTTCACTGTGCGTAGACTGTAAACTAGTGCCTCGCTTCTGGAGGGGCACTATGTAGGAATAATGGTAATTTCTAAATATTTGATTTGATATACTAATGACCCTTCATGGATTGACCTGAAGGAAATAATTACCCAAATTTGGAAGTATCCATACACAAAGATACTCATTGCAGTTTTGCTATTTTAAAAATCTGAACAATTTAGTTAATCCTAAAATCATCACCAGAAGACTCTATTATTCTAAAAACTACTATCATTTATGTTAAAGCTCTGAATTTTATGACTCTGAAAATAGGCTCTAATCAGCATAGGGAGACTAATGCAATGCACACAGTCAACGGCGCTGGCAAACTTCGGCATGCACTGTCCAGAAGATACGTTCGGGACATGATGCTGCTTCCTTATGCGTATATAAAGTTCATGAGTGTGACTTAAAGTTTAAACTCTGTCAGGCACAGTGTCTGACACCTTTCATCCCAGCCCTGGAGACACAGAGGCAGGTGGATGTGTTCAAGGCCAGCTTGGTTCACCTGGTGAAATCTTACATCAGTTAAAAAATAAAGCTTAGGGGCTGGAGAGATGGCTCAGAGGTTAAGAACACTGGCTGCTATTTCAGAGGTCTGGAGTTCAATTCCCAGCACCCACATGGTGGCTCACAGCCATCTGTAATGAGATCTGATGCCCTCTTCTAAATAAATAAATCTTAAAAAAAATAAAGTTTATACTTTTATTTAACACATGTAAAGCTGTCTAGAAAGATGTTATTTGATGTTAAGAGAGAGTCCTACCAATGAAGGAAATTTGAAAGAGGTTATTTTCCATTAGTATTTCCTATAATGTTTGAATCTTAAAAATATGCATTCTGGGCCAGGTATGGTGGTGTACATTTTTAATCCCAGCACTTGGGGTAGGGGTGGGGAAGGCGGTGAATATCTGTGAACTAAGCCCAACCTGGTCTACATAGTAAGTTCGAGGCTAGTCAGAACTACGTAATTAGACCTGCATTATGATCCCTAAGACATTAAAGCTAATGCCAAAGAGATGAAAGATGAAAAACCATCCCCAGCGCTAATTCTCTAGGATTTTTTTTTTTTTTAACCAAAGAAACAGTTTGGTCTAGAACTCATTTTGGAAGATAATCTCTAAACACACCAAGGGAAGAATTTTCACACCGTAGCACCAGAGTCACCTATGTGGCTTTTGACCAGGGATCCAGGAAGCATCCTCACCACTACCCTACCTCAACCAAACAATGTAAGTCATCTCTGGGGTTGGAGAGACCAGCGTTTGTCCCAATTACTCCGGACACACGAGGGTCTACGTGAGTCTGGATACCGCTGATCCAGGGTGGCAGAAACAAAGCAAAGTTTAGACAGTTCACCTGTGTCATCAGATCTGCGTTACAATCACGCTCTCCGCACTTCCTTTGTTTCCACACCTGTTTTCCCACAACCTACAAGACCTGAAAGCAAGGTGAACTGATAGCATCGGATGTCAGCTATTTCAGGGATTACTCTGTTCAGGAGCCCCTTCCACCCACCAGAGTGAGATCCATAGCAACCGCTCGCACTGCGCTCTGGTCCCAGCTTACTTGGTACTCGGGTTCTTGATGAAGCCGGTGTTGATGAAGTTAGGGCAGAGACACGATGTTTTGACGCCGGTTCTTCCCAGGGCGGCCAGCTCGTCAGTCAAGGCTCTGTGGAAGCCAACAGCGGCAAACTTGCTAGAACTGAAAGAAGGGAGTTTGCAAGTAGACTCAAGAACACTGTGGTCCCGCAGTTAGGCAACCCTTCTGACCAGCTGCGGGGGCACCCCTCCCTCCTCACAGGCCTGGGGCAGATTCAGTGGCGCACGAAAGCCTCAGGCACAGGGCACGCAGTATTTCCCACGTTACATCCCTAATCGGCTGGATTTCACTGCGTTAAGTGAGCTGACAGGAGACTTGCTTTCACTGGTGCTGTTTCCATGAACTCCAGGTCACTGTAAATCTGTTCATTATTTATTCTAAAACAGTCATGGGATTCAGTGAGAAGCTCTTCTGTACACACCCATTCTTCCTTTAAGTCACAGCTTAGCTTCCTCAGAGTCTACTCCCCAAACACCACCACCACCACCACCACCACCCCCGCATTATACAACACTCTTAAGCTTTCTAGGAAAGAATGTTTCAGACCTGTAATGAAACACTGACTGTATTTAATTTTTTGTATATATAATTTAAAAAAATTATCTGTTCCTGAAACTGTATGCATGCGTGTGTGTGCAAGTGTGCTATGTGTATATATTTGTGTAAAGGCAAGATTTTAACATTTTTTTTTTTTTATTAATGCACTTCACTTTATTTTTTGAGACAGGGTCTCTCTCTGAACCTGGAGTTTGCCCACTGGCTACTCTGGCTGATCAGCAAGCCCCAGAGATCCTCCTCTCTCTGCCTATCCAGTGCTGGGATCCCAGGCATAGGCATGTGCTGCTGGGCTTGTTGGGGAGGTGGGGGATCTGAACTCGGTTCCTGAGCTTGTGTGGTCAGCCCAGCAGCTGACTGACAGAGCCATCCCCCAAGCTCCTTTTCTCTTACACCTTTACTATACTCTCTGTGACTCTATTGGTGACAAATGAGTCACCAGGGCCTCGCCTAGGACTGGCTTCTTAATAGGTACTCAGTAAATATTTGTCAAATAAATGAATCATAGTGCAAAGCAATTCTTACAAAAACATCTTCATTTGGAAATATTGCGAAACTACTCTAAATGGACTTTATTTTTCCAGGTAGCTTTAAAAAGAGCTTTATTGAAACATAAAGTATATAATACTTTAAATTTTATATTAAAGCATATAATATTTTATATTAAAGTATATAAAGGTATATAATTCAATCATTTGTTGGCATCTTACATTACTAATTTAAAAACTGTCATAAGAGACGTATAACATAAAATCTGTCACCTCAAGTGTCTAGTTCAGTGACATTAATAACCACATGGTTTATGCTTTTAAATCTCTATGAATAAGAAATTAGATAAGGTTTCCATACATGCTTATTAATTAAGTTGTACTTCGAGAAACAGAAAGCTGTAGGGAGGGTTTTGTTTTTTTTTAAAGCCTAGAAACATACTGAACCATAAATAAAATACTGTTGGTTTCAATAATGAGTTGGAAAGTACATTGAAAAACGTCACAAATAAAGGTGATGACATCTAAGATTAATTAATGTAGGGCAGGAGCTGCTCCCAGTTAATCAGATGCTTTCTTCCACTCAAACTTCACAACTCCGTGATGGAGGTGTTTTTATGAGTGTGGTTTACCAAAGCGGAAGTCAAGGTTGGAGCCGCAAAGTACAGTGGTAGAACCACACTGGAACTGGGGGCGAGAGCAGAGGCCGGGGTTCAGTTCCCGGCATCCACAGGACTGCTCACAGTTGCCTGTAACTCCAGTTGCAAGGGATCGAACACCCTCTCTGGCCTCCACAGGCACCAGGCACACATGTGGTATACATACAAACAGGCAGGCAAAACAGTCACACACACAAAATAAAAATAAAAAACCTTAAAAAAAAAAAAGTAATCCATAAATCAGACCCGAATATCCTACAACTTAAAGGTGATGTGCTCCTGGCCAAATCATCAAGTAAAAACAAACAAACAAACAAAAACAACAACAAAAACAAACAGCTGAACATCTGCAACACATAAGCAGGAGAAAAGGTTAAAATATAGCAGCTTGGGTGAGGAGTGCTGGCCTGGCCTGTGGGAGGTACTGAGTTTGATCCTCAGCGCTTCAAAACAAAACAAAACTCATTGAAAAAAATGAAAGCTTTAAGACTAATAAGAGGCTTGTTCCAATAGAAAAAGACTCAAGGAAATTAGAAGAAAAGCCACAAAATAAAATATCAACAGAAACAGATGTATAAACAAGCTCATTTAGGTCATAACCCATAGAGTATACACACTAGCATTTTTCTCTAATAAGTAATGGTCAAATAATGTGAAACTCATACTTTCTCAGTTTGTCTTTTGATATACAGGTGGATTTCCTCATATTGAGCCTAATAATCTTTTAAACTCTGGATCCTAGCTTTTAAAATAAATTGAGATTACAACAAACCTATCAGAGCTTTCTGTTTTAAACCAGCCCTATGTGAAAGGCAGTTTGACAAGGGCGTCGAATTCATTGACGTTCAACAAATTCACGGTGCCCGCCTTCTTGATTCAGAGTCACGTCCAAGAGTTTACACCACAGAAACCATCAACTGTGTTTCTAAAGGTTAATGTTGGGGGAAAGCTCACGAAAGTGAACAGCTGAGAACAAGTTAAATTGCCTGTGATGGGCAGCTTCGGATCCCATGCTCAGGTCACTCCAGTTATCAAGCAGTCAAATCTGTACCACTGGATCCAAGTTGGTGTAGACATTGAAGCCTAGAACTCACTTGTCTGAAGGCACTTTGGGGACATGATGGTCTTGCTGAGCTTGAGGTTTATAGGGGGTCGGTTGACCTGCTGGTGGCTAATCCTCAAAAGGGAGGAAGCCTGCCAGAGATTGGCTGTGGCTCCTCCCTGGGTCTGGAGTTTTGCTATTTCTAGTAAGTGAAAGAATCCTGAGAAAATCTTGACAATAATGAATAATTAAGTGGTGACACACATACTATCACGTCACAGAAAATGAAAATGATGCTGGCGGGTGGGGTGTGGTGGTGCACGCCTTAATCCCAGCACTTGGGAGGCAGAGGCAGGTGGATCGCTGTGAGTTTGAGGCCAGCCTGGTTTACAAAGTGAGTTACAGGACAGCTAGGGATACACAGAGAAACCCTGCCTCAAAAAAAAAAAAAAAAAAAAAAAAAAAAAAAAGAAAGAAAGGAAGGGAGGGAGGGAGGGAGGGAGGAAATGATGCTGGCATATATGATGTACAACCTAATAATTTTAAATTAAAAATGCAAGACTATATTGCAGTTGGGCTTTTGTTGTTGTTGTTGTTTGTTTTGTTTTGTTTTGTTTTTGTAGCTTGTTTGTTTGTTTTGAGACAAAGTCTCACTATGCTCCACAGGTTGGCTTTGAACTTGCTATACAGCCCAGGCTGGTCTTGAACTTGTAATCTTTCTGCCTCAGTGACACTAGACAGGGCTAACTACAGATTTCCTTTCTCTCTTTCTTTCTCCCCGCTCTTCCCCCTCGCCCTCTCTTTAAACTCAGGACCGAGTACAGACTGGGCTAGTACTCTCCCGCTCCAGCGCTTGTTCTTTGAAAGTGTCTCTCTGTACAGCCCCCATGGGCCCTGAACTCACAGCCCCCGATGTTCTTGCTTCTACCTCCAATACCGAGATGCAGGTGCACACCACCACAGCCACAACTAAAGGCAGGTGTTTTTCTTACATGTGTGACTGTGTTTAAAGTGTCCAAAAAGTTGTACCAAATGCTTAACTTGGTTATCTGAGTTTGGTGAAATTATCAATAATTTTTTTTTTTTTTTTTTACTAAAATCTGTTTTCTGAGTTTTTCTCCTTAAGTGAATCAAAAATGCAAAAACAGCTCAGAATTAACAGTTTCAAGTGTCTAAAAGAAGAAGGGTATGCATGGATTACATGCATCAATGATTAACTCTGAGCCACCAATAATGTGTCAGTGTGGCTTTAAGACATGGTACTTCCCCTTGGAGTCTGTCAGCCAAGATCAAGCCCAGATTTGGATTTTCTACTTCCTGTTCCTCCTGTCTCCTGTCCTCTGACTGTTGTATTAGTCTGCATCTGCCTGAAGGCTGTGAACTGTCCCTGAGTCTATATCTTTCTGCCTTTGAGTAATTGTGTGTGTTTGTGTCTACCAGAGGGTCTGCTCTGCATTCATTGAACAGCACAGAAAGCTGTTCACATGGGGAAGGGATCAGATACTCTACAGAAACCTTTAACATACATTTACAAGGGATTAGGTCGCAGCCTCCAACTAATCCCAATTGACCCTGACTGACCCAGATAACAAACATCATTGTTAATCAACCACGTCCATAAATAGTTGTTTTAGCCTTTATGGTAGATTTTAGGAAGCTGCTTTCCATTTCTGTATTTGTTGCTTTCAGCAAATGATTCATATGCATTGCTCTGGATCAGGGACATGGAAGAGTGAGTTAAGATAGCAGCTATGCATTAGCTTAGGTTGTACGAATTGATTACATGGAAAATCCAAGGATACTAAGGTTGGTTGGTACACTGCTCTCTTAAAGGAAGTGTACCGGGTAGTTTTATGTCAATCTGACACAAGCTAGAGTCATTGAAGGAGGGAGCCTCAGTTGAGAAAATGTCTTTATAGGATTGAGCTGTAGGCAAGTCTGTAAGGCATTTTCTTAACTGGTGATTGATGGGGGAGGACCAGCCTACTGTTTGTGGTGCCATTCCTGGGCTGGTGGTCCTGGGTTCTATACCACAGCAAGCTGAGTAAGCCACAGGGATCAAGCCAGTAAGCAGCATCCCTCCACAGCCTCTGCATCAGCTCCTGCCTCCAGGTTCCTGCCCTGTTTGGAGTTCCTGTCCTGACTTCTTTCAGTGATGAACAGTGATGTGGAAGTGTAAACAAACCCTTTCCTCTCCATGTTGCTTTGGTCATGGTGTTTCATCACAGCTAACAGTAACCCCAATGAAGACAGGGAGGTTAAACAGGCTGAGTCCACAGAAGGATGGCAGTCTCATATGACCTCAAGCTGTGTTGTTAACTCTGGCTGTGAGGTCCTGCCTAAGTTCCAGTCTCTGAGAATGTAAGAGAGATTTTCAGAATGTTGCATCAACATAGAGTAGGTTTGCACTTTAGGGTGAACTAGATACGAATATAGGAAACCTAAAAGTGAGCAGACTACCCATACCCTTTGCAACATTACCTCTATTCTCCACTACAGTCAGGATTGTTATTTCTGACTTCCAGTCATGTTTTAAGCAACATGTCATTGTAAGCTAATGTTCACATTTAGTTTTACTGAGTATTCCAATACTGGCTATGTGCGTTGACAAAATATATTTCCAAGCTAACTGTTTTCTTTTAAAAATCAACTTTGAAGTTGGGGGCAGGGAAGGAGTATTGGGTCTTAAACACAGGACAAACAGCTTAGGTGCCTATTTAACATATCAGGACAGATGTTGGTTGCCAAGTTCTCCCAGCATCCCTCAGTCCTGCCTGTTACAGGGCATGGCTGGCATACCCCGCCCCCTACCCTAAACTTCTCCAGCCCAGGGGCTGGGCTGCCCTTCCCCCAGCCGCCCTTCCCTATATTATCCCTCCATTTTGGCTGTGCCAGCCTCTTGGCCAGTCTCTCGGTCCAGGCTGCCCCTCTCCATCAGCGATCCTCTCCCGCTTCCCCTCCTCCTTCTAACATAGCTCAGGGTCATGTCTGCTGTGGGATGGTCATTCTGTATGCTGTGGATATATGTTGCTGCTAGTGGTTAACAAAGATGCTGCTTTGACCTATGGCAACACAGGAGTCAGCCAGGCAGGAAATCCAAGACAGGAGAAAGAAGAAAGGCAGGGTGAGAGAAGACGCTGTGAGCCACCACCTGAGAAGCAAGATGTAATGGAATTCGGGTAAAGCCACAAGACATGTGGCAATACATAGATTAATAGAAATGGGTTCATTTAAGATGCAATAGCTAGCTAGCAATAAGCATGAGCCATAGACCAAACAATTTGTAATTAATATAAGCCTCTGTGTGTTTATTTGGGATCCAGCAGCCATGGGACACAGGAAAACTTTTGACTACTCATGTCCACTCTGGACTCTCCCAGATGTCTCTGCCTTTGGCTATGCTCTCCCACATCTATAATAAACTTTCTCCTCCACTATACCTAGGAGCTGTCATGTCCTTTCCTTTTTATTTTATTATTTTCACTCAAGGGAGGGGGTAGATCAGGGAGAAGTTAGAGGGAGAAATGAGAGGCTGTGACTATGATCAAAATACAATGCATGAAATTCTCAAAGACTTAATAAAATATTATATTAAAAACTCAAGATACCATAAAAAAAACACTTAACAAACATCAAAAATCATCTTAGGGAAGAATCAAAAGAGCTTTATTCTTCCACACTATGAATTCAGTTTGTCACTATGTACTTTTCATGTTAATCACTGAAACTGTTCAGCTATAACTCCTCAAGTATGATTAATCTTCTCCCGATAAGACAGTCAGAGAGTTATAAGAAATTCCGTTGCTGTGACAACCAACTACAGTGAGAGGTGAGGGCTCGGTGACAGAGAAAAGAACCAGCAATTCTGTCTTTCCTTCGTTCATCCCACAAACAGCAACTGGAGAACACAGAATCAGTTTCCAGTGGCCATATTCTGGGAGCTGAGAGGTGGGGCCCTATTGCCTTTTGTGACTATACAGAAGTGGAAGTGAAATTCCAGCAGGTACCCTCCAGTTACTGAGCAAACTCAGGACCCCAGAGTCAGTGCTAAGTTAATGCATTACAGGATTTACACTAGATTCTGTTATTAAACTATGTTATGGATGAGGAAAACTCAGCACAGAAGAGGTGAGCAACTTAGCCTAAGGTCCTAAGCCAGTCAATGCTCACATCATCACCCCATAAGAATCCTATCCTAGAAACATCCCAGATGTTCATAACGGTTGAACAGCAAACAGGTTGCCATATAGTCACAGGATACAAAACTATATAGGATCAAACAATAGCCACTAATGGCATTATGGGCACATCTCTCAAATACAGTTAGATTCCGTGTACATAAAGGTCAAATACAGGCAAATTTAACCTGTGTTGTTTCAGGTGGTTTGTGGTTGTCTGTGGTGGTACCTAGGAAGAGCACTAAGAGGCTCCAGGGGTGGTGGCTTTTTTAAAAAATTATTATTTCTTAATGGATGCATCTACTTTGAAGTAATTCATTTTTTATTATTATTATGCTTCTAAAAAGTGTTACAATTAAAAGGCTGCGTCAGGGCCAGGTTGTAGCTCAGTGTAGAGTGCTCACCTGGCATGCACAGGCCCCTGGGTGTGGTCCAGCACTGCAGAGACTAGGCACACTGGGACACACACCTGTAAGCCCAGGCCTTGGGAGGTAAACATAAGATCAGGAGTTCAAGATCATCCCTGGCTTGGCCACATGAGACCCTGTCTCAAGAATTAAAAAAAGAGGGAGGAAAGGAGGGGAAGAAGGAGAAGGAGGAGGGAGGGAAGGAGGGAGAGAGAGAGAGAGAGAGAGAGAGAGAGAGAGAGAGAGAGAGAAACACAAAAAGAAAGAAGGAAAAAGAAAGTAGTGTGTTCACTTAGAAGCATCCAGGCTCAGTTGACCACTTGTTACCAACGTCTGATGACCTGGTTTTCTGCTGGTAGAGGTCTTCAGTGTCTACAAAAATCCCAGACCTGAGCTGGAGTATCCCTTTACATTGTGTGAAGAGGTGTCACTGTGGTTTGTTTAATAGAGAGCTGGATAGCCAATAGCTGGGCAGGAAGAGGTACTTCTAGGGACAGAGAGGACCCAGAGAGGAAGAAAGGTGGGGACGCCAGCTGGATGTAGAGGAAGCAGGACATGCAAGAGGAGAGGTAAAAGCCATGAGCCATGTGGTGGTACATAGATTAATTTAAGTTATAAGAGCTATTGGGACAAGCCTAAGGTAAGGCCAAGCTTCATAATTAATATTAAGTCTCTGTGTCATGATTTGGGGGCTGGCAGTCCAGAGAAAGACTGACTCCAAACCAGTGAAGGTTTGACCTGCTCACAGACGAGGCTGACAGCTGAGACTCCAGTGGGCATCTGGAAAGCTCAGAAACCACAGAGCCTTAGCTCAGACAGAGGTCCACGCACTGCTCTGTGGTTACAGTTATCACTGATGACACCCTCGTCACTTGTAAATATGGTCATTCCTCTTTGTAAGCTATTTTGCTGCTGTCCCCACAGTACAAAAACACTACTCTGTTGCTTCTCGTTGCTAGAAGGCATGGAAAAGGTTTTAAGTGACTGTCTGGTAAATGGACCAGTGACTCCAGAGACCTCTAGGACAGCTTCTGAGGTTCACTGAAAAGGGGCTTAACAGTTGATGATACTGTTAATCCCAAGACTTTTCGTAGCTCTTCCTCTTCGGTCAACTTCGAATCTATTATCAGGATGACGGTAGTCCTCAATAGACAGGCTAAGAAAGATTAAGTGCCTAAACTCTAAAAAGAATAATATGTACCCATGCATGTACCTATACATGTGTGTAAACATACATATGTAAGTACAAGTAGGTAGGTGATAAATTTGTTTTTATATATGTGTGCATCTTATATAAAAGTTTCCAAGGATATAACCAAAATAATAAGATATAAAAGCATACAAGTTATGCATAAAAGTCAGTGGAGGAAAAGTACTCACTTACCAGTAAGCCAGCAAGAAGGGAACCACCGTGTGCCCAGCTGCCGACGCCACTGTGACAATATGGCCGTGATTGTTCTTCATCATCTCTGGAAGAAATGCCTTTGTGGTCTAGAAATAATTTTTATTAAAAAAATACATTATTTCTGGTTTCACAGGCTCATAGAGAATACTGTGGATCAAAGGTATGTCTCCAAACACTGTTCCTGATATAAATGAAGACACCTTACTGCCAAGCACAGCAGCCCAGACAAATGGACAGGCCATCACATAAGAGTAACTACAGGAGAAGCTCAGAATGTTGAGAAGCCATCTCGTGTCAACTGCTCACTGCTCATATTTCGAACCTCTTTACCTCTTGCCTTTGATGTCTTCTACCATCTCAGACACTGATGAGGAATGACATACTGGAGTGCAGGAAGGTTAACACTTAGTATTAAATTACTAGACAATAACTTGATCATGATCTCAAATTACCACAAAGACCAATCTTCTGATAGTTACTGATTGATTCGTATACCAAATACTTACTGAGCACCTGCGTGCTGGGGACATACAAACAAATAAGATAGCACACTATATTTCACCAAGCAAAAACATAGAAAAACAGACATCAGTGGTTTGGGAAAAGTAGGGCTAAGAGCACACTGCTCCTCCACCAGCTCCAGTCACTCCAAGCTCACACTCAAGAAATTACCAAGGGCTCTTTTATGAACTAGCTGTCTGGTAACTATTTGAAGTCTTCAGAAACACACACTAGTGTCCTTGAATGGTGAGTTCCATGATAAAGTCTGCAGCCTTTGAGGCCAAGAAATGGGGCCTGAGTCTCACAAGAATTTGAAAGCACACCACACTCACCCTTGTTATATAGACAAAGACTTGGGTGACCTCTGTCTCCTTTCCGTCTTTCTATGCTGTCACAGAGATGTGTGCAAATATAAAATCAAAACCTATGAGTGTGGCATGATGATGCATGCCTGCTAACTCAACACTTTGAAGATAGAGGCAGGAGGATCAGGAATTCAAAGCCAGCCTCAGCTATATATTGAGTTTATGGTCAGCCTGCGCTACCTGAGACCTTGATACTAAACTTGACTCAAAACGTACACAATACCTGAAACTTACAATGACTTACTTCATTATTAATTTTGGAAGGTGCAACTGTTGGCAAATGTAGTCATATCATTAGAAACAAACTATTATTTTTTCCCAGACAGGGTTTCTCTGTGTAGCCCTGGCTGTCCTGGATCTCGCTCTGTAGACCAGGCTGGCCTCGAACTCACAGAGATCTGCCTGGCTCTGCCTCTCAAGTGCTGGGATTAAAGGCGTGCACCACCACTGCCTGGCTAGAAACGAACTCTTAATCTTTGAGTAATTTGTAAAAGAAATTACACTCACCCAAAAGTGTGCAAGTACATTGACTTGGAAAGTCTTTTCAATTTGAGCATCTTGCGTAGCAAACAAATCTGAAGAGTAGACAACGCCCGCGTTATTTACCAGAATGCTGACATCTCCAACTTCTTCCTTTACCTTAAACATCAAAAGAAAAATTATATTCATAAAAAAGAAAGTTATATTCCTTAAGTGGTTTGACTGTAGATTTGCATATACTGACTATTAAAAGAGCATATGTTTTTAATCTATGGAGCATGGAAAAAAAGTAGTTCTGTTATCTATATAGACCAACACGGGGTAAAAGATCCTTCTCATTTTACGTACTTACATCCAAAGTAGCTCTGTTTAGAATTCTTTCAAAATTTAGTCTATTGGCTTTACTCTGTTGATTATGGCTAAAGTGATGTTTGGATAAATAGCATTGATTTTAAAATGCTTCTTGTAAAGGTAAGCAGAAATCAGTTAAATTTATTAGCAGATTCTAGGACAGGTTACAGGAAATTGTGTAAAACTGGCTACACTGTTAACAAATCTGTTTACTTCTTGTCATGATTATTTTGTTCTGTTGCTCACTAACCATTCTCCGGTGGGTGGCAAAGGCGTAGGAGTGTGGAGTAGGTGTTTTGGTTAGCCTTGAGTTGAGTATTGACTCTGCCCCCGTCTGGACTTTAAATAAATTTCCATTGCTGCTCTTAGAATAGAGTTAAGAATGTAGCTCATTATATTACTGTGAGGACATTGAAACAGCATGTAAATAAGCTATCTGGTACAAATTATAATGTACTATTACTATTATTATTATATCATCAATACACATTCATTTATACCTATGTCCAAGGGATATGTTTGTAGATTCTTTTCTTGACCTGAGAAGATCTCAATATGGAAATATATGAGGTACATAATTTAAATATTATATATAGCTGGGCATGGTAGTTTACATCTTTAATTCCAAAACTCTGAAGGCAGAGACAGGTATATCTCTGTGAGTTTGAGTATAATACGATACACATAGAGAGTTCTAGGCCAGCCAGGACTGCATAGTGAGACCCTGTCTCAAAACAAAACAAAAGCACCAACAAAAAACTTACACACGCATGGTTTCTAACATGTAAGTGTTTCCTCTTGATAATTAGCGTCTCTCTTTGGTATTAGTTCAAAAGGAAGAACATTCGAGAAACTAAAGTGATTATAAGAGAGGGCTTATATAAGCCACTGAAGCTAGATTTCAGAAGTTATTGCAGCTATGGGTAAAATGATTTCAGTTGAGAAAGTACAACCCTAATAATAGGGCTGGCTGCCAAGGGCTGTACAAGGCTGCCTTTGAGCAGTGAAGGCTGAACTTCTGGTCATACATTTTTTCCGTGGGATTGCAGCATCTTCTGGGTTCTGCTGTAATCACTGACAGCACCTGTAAACAGACGCTCACAGACTCTTGGAGTTGGCACTCCTTTTCATAACGTGGGAGCACCAGGGCTCTAGCAGGTCTAGCCGGGCAGGTGTCACATGAGAGCTCTTGTTTTAGCCTGTGAGTAGTTAGGCTTCCTGTCTGCACGGGCCCTCAAGTCGGACAGCACTGTGCTGCACATTGGGGTCTAGGCAAGAGCCGACTTCTCCTAACCAAGCTGCCGTTACCTGGGGCAGTGCCAAGGCAATGCTGGGGGACTGAGAAGTGGCAAGAGCCTCTTGGAGGCCTCTGCTCAGTTGTGCATTCAGGATTAGCTCATTCTTCTCCGTATTTCATGTTCTCTGTAATACTTCAAGGCAAGGACTCCTGTTGGCCCTTGTTTAAAGTTAAGAAACAGGAACCAATAGAATGGTCTAGGATATTAAAGGGTAGAACCTGGACTCTTCCAGATCTCCACAAAGAACCTCACACAGAGAGGCTGCCAGGGAACAAAGGTTCAGCAGTGCCCAGGGAAGCTTCTGTGGACATGCCAAAGTCTCATGGACAGGACTGAATCATATCAGGGTGCAATTAAGGCAGTAAGGGCTGAGTAACAGTATTTGGTCCTTCATCTACAATATCAACACTCCCATCCCTAGAGCACAGTATGACAATTATTAGCAATGCCATAAAATTACTGTTTTCCCAAACACTATCAACTTTTTCTTCTTTAAAAATATTTATTTAGAAGATATATGTTTAGTATATTTATCCAGTAAAACATTACAATTTTGTATCTATACAAAGAGTTTTTTTTTTTCTCTCCTGTTTAATAACTCAATTGATTATTTAGGGACAATGTGGGTTTGAATCTATAATCTTACATCTTAGGTCCAGCAAGATGAGTAGTTTCTTTCTTTCTTCCTTTCCTTCTTTCTTTTTAAGGTTTACTAATTATGTATTCAGTGTTCTGCCTGCATGTACACCCGCATGCCAGAAGAGAGCATCAGATCTCATTATAAATGGTTGTGAGCCACCATGTGGTTGCTGGGAATTGAACTGAGGACCTCTGGAAGGGCAGCCAGTGCTCTTAACCTCTGAGCCATCTCTCTAGCCCGAGAAGTTACTTAATTGTAACAGTTCTAGTGATTTTTTTTTTTTTTACAGATGCCTTAAAAAAATCTTTTTTTTATTTTTCATTGTCTTTTTTTCCCCAGGATGGAAATGCTGCCAAATTTGCCTATTTTTTAGAAAAGAAAGCAAGTTGACAGTTCAGTTGGGTAGGCAGTCACATGGCTAACTCATTTAACCGTAACTACCAGCCCCATGGTATATCATCTTAGTCTACAGTCCAGTGGACATAGTAGGCACAGAGAGGTTATCCTATTATCTGACAAAACAGACTTCAAACTAAAACTAACTGGAAGAGAGAAAGAGGGACGCATCATTTTAATCAAAGGAACATTTTCTCAAGGAGACATTAGTATCTTAAACACATAGGCACCAAACTCTGGGGCACCCAATTTCATAAAAAACAAACAAACAAACAAAACTACTACTACTAGATTTAAAGACACAGATTAATATCAATCCAATAATAGTAAAGGATTTCAATACCCCACTTTCTCTAATAGGTCATCTAAACAGAAACTAAACAGAGAAACACCAGAATTAGTTATATCATACATCAAATGGACCTAACAAATACCTACAGAACATTCCAACCAAACACCAAAGAATATACATTCTATTCAGCAGCAAATGGAACCTTGTTTAAACTGGACCACATCCTGGGGCACAAAACAAATCTTTAAAAATTCAAAGAGAAATCACTCCTTGTATCCTATCTGACCACAAAGCAACAAAACTTAAAATTTACACCCAATAAATCTTTAGTAAATACACAAACTCATGGAGGTTAATTAAGCAGCACTTTAACTTTACTGAGTGATAAATGAGCCTGAGAAAAAATTCAGAAAAATAAAAAATTTCCTAGAACTAAATGAAATGAAAACACAACACAATAAAACCTCAGGTACAAATTGAAGGCAGTCTTATGAGGGGAAATGTATAACTCTAAGTGGCTATATTTAAAAAATCAGAAAGAGCATAAATAAATGACTTAATGATACAGCTCAAAGGTTTGGAAAAACAAGAACAAACCAAATCCAAACCCAATCAATGGGAAGAAAAACAGATCACAGTGGGAATCAACAAAATAGAAATGGCAACAACACATAATACAAAGAATCAACAAATCTAAGAGCTGCTTTTTTTTTTTTTTTTTTGAGACAGTAAACAAGATTGATAGACCCTTGGCTCAACTAACCAAAAGAAAGAAAGAGACGACCCAAATTAACAAAATCAGAAATAAGCATGAAAATTTTACAGCAGATACCAAAGAAAGTCAGGATATTATAAGGGAATATTTTTAGAAACCTGTATACCATTAAGATATTTTTGAAAATCTGAAAAAAAAAAAAGGATGAATTTCTAGATTCAGCCAAATTAAACCAAGAAATCTACAACCTAAACAGGTACACAACAAATGAGGAGATTTAAATAATAAAAAGCCTTTCAGCTAAAAATCAAAACAAAACAAAAACACAAAACAAAACAAAAACAGGCCAGGGCCAAATGGATTCACAGCAGAATTTTACCAATCTGTCAAAGAAGATCAGCAGGCAATCCTTCTTCAACTGTTCAAAAGAACAGAAACATCAAAGAGCACTCCCAAGCTCTTCTATGAAATCAGTATCACTTGAAGAAGACCCAAACCAGGAAGAGAGAGAGAGAGAGAGAGAGAGAGAGAGAGAGAGAGAGAGAGAGAACTACAGTCCAACATCCCTGATGAACATAAACTTTAAAATGCTCAGTTAAAAAAAGGAATACAGACATACATCAGAAAGATTATCCACCATGACTAAGTTGGGTTTCCCCCGAAACATGTATATTTCACTAAATGTAATAAACCCATAAATTGACTTAACAACAAGAACCATATGATCATCTCAACATATGAAGAAAAAAGTCTTTGACAAGATCCAACATACCTTCATGATGAAAGTACTGGAGAATGTAGGGCTGAAGGGATCATACCTCAACATGACAAAAACTACACATGAGAAACCCACAGCCAATGTCATCATAAATGGAGAAAAGCTCGAAGCAATCCCACTGAAGTCAGGAATGAGACAGGGCTGTCTCCTATTCTGATTCCTTCTCAATAATGTGCTTGAAGCACTAGCTGGAACAGTAAGGCAAGAGAAGGAAATTTAAAGGGACACAAATAGAGAAAGAAGTCACACTATTCCTAGTTCCTAGATGACATGATACTATGCGTTACAAAATTGTACCAGAAAACTTCTAGAAATGATAAATTCAGCAATGTGGCAGGATACAGAGTCAACCTGCACAAGCACTCTACCACTGAGCTAAATCCCCAACCCCTCAACAGCTTTTCTATACACTAACAACAAGCACACGGAGAGGAAATCATGGACACAATCCCATTCACAATACCCCTCAAAGAAAATAAAATATCTGTGATTAAACTTAACCAAGGAAGTGAAGGACCTCTACACAGAAAACTCTAAACCGCTGAAGAAAGAGATAGAGAAGACTAGAACATGAAAAGACATCTCATGCTCATGGATTGGTAGAATTAATATTATGAAAATGATCATGCTAGCAAAAGCTATTTATAGATTCGATATAATCCCAATCAAAATTCACATGGAACCGAAAAAGGCCCCTGATAGCCGAAATAATCCTGAACAAAAAGAACAATGCTAGAGGAATTCCAGATATTAAGTGTATAGTACAGGGCTATGGTAATAAAAACAATGCAGTATGGGCGTAGAAACAGGCATTCAGAGTAGGCAAATAAAATCTAAGACCCAAGCATGAGTACACATACCTTCAGCCACATAGTATTTGGCAAAGAAGCCAAAAACATGAGCTGGAAAAAGAAAGCATCTTCAGCAGATGGTGCTGGGAAACTGGGTTCCACATGCAGAAGGATGAAATTAGACCTGTATCTATCACCTTGCACAAAAACTAACTCCACATGGATCAAAGACCTAAACCTGGAACACTGAAACTGCTAAGAAAAAAAAAAAAAAACATAGGTGGTACCCTACATGATTTTCTGAATGGGACTCTGTTTGCCCAAGAACTAAGGCTAATATTTGACAAGCAGAACTTCATAAAACTAAAAAGCTTCTGCATAGCTAAAGAAATAACCATCAGAGTGAAGAGGAAGCCCATAGAATGGGAGAGAACCTTTGCCAGTTACACATCTGACAGAGAATTAATATGCAAAATATATAAAGAACTCAAAAAACAAAGAATCAAGAGACAAATTGTCTTAGTCATGGTTCCATTGTTGTGAAGAGATACCATGATGAAGGCAACTCCTATGAAAGAAAGTATTTAATTATTATTTATATTTTATTTATTTTTTTTTTTCATTTTACATACCAATCCCTGTTCTCCTTCCCTCCCCTTCTCCCACTAACTCCCACCTCCTCCATCCTACTCTCATCCCCTTCTCATAGCTGGTAAGGCCTCCCTTGGGTAGTCAACACAGGCTGGCATACCAAGTTGGGGCAGGCCCAAGCTCCTCCCCCCTGCATCACAGGTGAGTATGGCATTGCACCAAAGGGAATGGGTTCTAAAAAGCCAGTTTGTGTACCTGGAATAAGTCCTGGTCTCATTGCCAGGGGACCCACAAACACATCACCCACATTCAGAGGGCCTAATGCAGTCCCAGGCAGGCTCCCCAGCTGTCAGTCCAGAGTCCATGAGCTCCCAATAGCTTGGATCAGTTCTCTCAGTGGTTTTTCCCATCATGATTCTGACACCACCACCCCTTCCCCCCTTGCTCCTATAATCCCTTCCTCTGTCTCTTAAACTGAAGTCCAGGAGCTTGGCCAAGTGCTTAGCTGTGGGTTTCTGCATCTGCTTCCATCAGTCACTGGATTTAGGTTCTATGACGACAATTAGCATAAGCACCAATCTGAGAACATGGAAGGCTAGTTCAATCATCCTGTCCACCACTGCTATGAGTCTTAGCTAGGGACGTTCTTGTGAGTTCCTGGGGATTTCTCTAGTTCTAGATTTCTCCCTAACCCCTTCATGGTTCACTATTGGGGTCTTACTTACAGTTTCATAGGTTTAGTCCACTAGCATCACGGTTGGAGCATGGCAGCATGCACGCAGGTGCTGGGGCAGTAGCTGAGAGCTACATCCTGATCCACAGGCAAGAGAGAGAGACTCTGGGTTTGGCGTGGGCTTTTGAAACCTCAAAGCTCACCCCTAGTGACACACTTCTTCCAATAAGGCCACACTTCTTAATCCCTCTAATCCTTTCAAAGAGCGCCTCTCCCTGGTGACCTAGCAATCAAATATAGGAGCCTGTGGAATCCATTCTTATTCAAACCACCACACAAATGACTCATTCAAAAAAACTGGGCCTGGGACCTGAACAGAGAGGTTTCAAAATGAAGAAAAATTTGGCTAAGAAATACTTTTAAGAAATGCTCATCATTCCTAGCAATTAGGGAAATGCAAATCAAAACAATGGTAAGATTTCATCTGACTCCAGTCAGAACAGCAAAGGCCAACAAAACGACCAAAAACAGCGCTGGAGGGGATGTAGGGAACAGGGAATCCTCACTCGCTATTGGTGGGAATGTAACCAGCACAGCCACTGTGGAAACTGGAGTGGAGAATTCACAACAGCTAAAAAAAATCTACCACATGACCCAGCTACGCCACTCCTTGGTATGTGCCCAAAGGACTTGACATCCTCCTTCAGAGGTACTCGTGCAGCCATGTTTATTGGCACTCTCTGTTCACAATAGCTGGGAAATGGAAATAACCTGCCAATGCATAATGAAAATGGGGTAAATATACACCCTGGAATACTATTCAACTGCAAAGAAAGATGACATCATGAAATTTGCAGGTAAATGGATGGAACTAGAAAAGATCATAATAAATAAGGTAACCTGCTATGGGATGTCTTTCTGTACGCTGTGAATATGTGTTGCTCCCATTGGTTAATAAAGCCACATTGGCCTATGGCAGGGCAGGATGGAGCCAGGTGGGAAATTCAAGAGCAACAGAGAGGAGAAAGGCAGAGTCAGAGCAGATGCTGCAAGCTGAGGCCAGGAGAAGCCAGGTGTGAGAGAACAGGTAATGCCACGAAGCCATGTGGCAAAACACAGCTTAATAGGAACAGGTTGGGTTAAGGTGTAAGAACTAGCTAGCAAGAACCCTGAGCCATAGGCCATACAGTTTGTAATTAATATCAGCCTCTGTATGTTTCTTGGGATTGAGAGGCTGCCGGACCGGGTGGGACACAGAAAAAACTTCCGTCTGCAGTAACCCCAGACCCAGAAAGAAAAATGTTGATTGTTCTCTCTCACTGGGGCTCCTAGCTCCAAATCTTCAGATTGAGTACATATCCTTTAGTAACTGCAAAAACCAGGAAAGTAGAAAGGGGCAATTGCCAGGGTAGGTGTGTTGGGATCAGTCAGCAGGGTATAATTGATCTGGTCCAAGAAGTGGGAAGAGGAGCTCAAATTAGGAAGGGAGATAAATACCTAAGAAAGAGGGCAAAGTAACAATAAGGATGTCTAAAAAAGTCACAAGGAATCACATCATCAACTATTTACTTAAAACAAAACAAAACAAACAAACAAACAAACAAAAAACCCAAAATCAAAAAAAGCTAGTTGTGGCACACACCTTTAATCCCAGCACTCGGGAGGCAGAGGCAGGTGGATCTCTGAGCTCAAGGACAGCCTGGTCTGAAGTGAGTTCCAGGATAGCCAGGGCTACAGAGAGAAACTATGTCTCAAAAAACCCAACCTAACCCAAACCAAACAAACAAAGAAACCTTTAATACATGTAAGCCTGTGTATAAATACACAGTTTAAGTGGAATTTGCTCATCTGTGCTGATAATGTGCCAAAGACTACCTAACAAAATCCCCAACAACAGATGTGAGAAGTCCTCTTGTGAGCTGGCCAGGGTTCTCCAAGAGACTCCAAAAACATCTAGCCTGTTGTTACCGCTCTTGGTTGCTCTGTAGAGGTGGAAGGCAAGTCCTTTTTGCTGAAGACACCATGAGCTTCAGACACATGGCCAGAGACCCCTGAACTGGAACTGACTTGATTGACTCCTCCTTGAAGACTATCGTCCATGGTACCAGAAGGCGCCACGAAAGCTCTCAGAGGAGGGAACAACAACAGTCGTACCCAGTTATGATGCCTACGTACCATAACAATGGCCAGCATGTCATGCTAACTCCAGCAGCATACATACCTTGGTGGTAACTGTGCTGGACAGTTTTATGTCAACTTGACACAAGCTAGAGTCATCAGAGAGGAGGGGCCTCAATCGAGAAAATGTCTCCAGAAGATTGAGCTGTAAGGCATTTTCTTTTTCTTTTTTTGAGCTGGGGATTGAACCCAGGGCCTTGCACTTGCTAGGCGAGCACTCTACCACTGAGCTAAATCCCCAACCCCTTAGGCATTTTCTTTATTAGTGATCAATGGGTAAGGGCGCAGTCCATTGTGGTGCCACCCCTGGGCTGGTGGTCCTGGGTTCTATAAGAAAGCAGGCTGAGCAAGCCATGATGAGCATCCCTCCATGGCTTCTGCATCAACTCCTGCCTCCAGATTCCTGTCCTGTGTGAGTTCCTGTCCTGACTGCTTTTGGTTTGAACTGTTACATGTATAAGTGTGAGTGAAATAAACCTTTTCCTCCCCAAGTTGTTTCTGGTCATGGTATTTCATCACCCCAATAGCAACCCTAACTAAGACAGTAACCAACACCTCTCTAATTGGACTAAAGATCTGCTCAGCAAGAAGGAAATCATGCCTTGTACTGGAAGCAGAGCCAACTACTCAGGGGCAGTAAAGTCATGGATCTTAGAGGAGAACCTACAACCTCCACTCTACTGAACAAGCACAGTCCCTAACTACATTCTAAATATTTGTCCTTACACCCACAGGTAAGCATAGTTCTCACCACTCATAAAGGAAACTTCTCTTTGCAACAGAGAGAGACCGTTACAGAAACCCACAACAAAATGCAGAACTGTAGAGCCCAGTCAAAACAGACACATCTACAAAACTACCCTACGCCTAACACTCAGGGAACACCGGAAGAGGGGGCAGAAAGACGGTAAGTGCCAGAGGATCTGTGAGTTTGCTGTAAGATTGTGTCTCCTAGAGATGTCAGGTGCTACACCCATAGAGCCTCACCAACACGACTGCCAAACATGAGCTGAACAGGGACAGCAACAATACACATGCCAAGGTGGATGGGGAAGAGCCCATGAGACCTCAGCCCTGCAGAAAAGACACTATAGACAACCAGGGAATGCTGGGAAGGGGATAAGTGGTCTTCCCCAGGCAAGAACACACCAACTGGTTATTCAATAGCAAACGTTCAGCCCTGAAAACATACACACAAGTAACAATATTCAGACTGAACAGGTTATATTTAGGAATAGATATGTATACACAAACATATATAAACATATATATATATACAAACATATGTACATACACACATGCACGCATACATACATACAACAATTAATAAAAAGGAGGCCATGAATTTGAAAGAGACCAAAGAGGGGTGTATGGGGGTGTGGCTAGAAGGAGGAAAGGGAAGGGAGAAATGATGTAATTATATTACAATGTCAAAAAAAATTTTTTTAATCCAAAAAAACTAAACTATTTAAAAATAGAAGGAAAAATTTAACCATATCTAAATCTAAATGAAGAGGCTCTCAGCCTGGTTGAGTCAGGATTTTTGTGTCTACCAAATCAGATTAGCTGAGGGAGAGGTCTAGAAATGCAGATTTTAAAGAATTTGCCTGTTATTCTCATGACCTTTCTTCACTGTTACAAATGGGAACACATTTCATACAAAGAACATTTCAGTTGTAGGGAGAGGAGGACAGCAGCCCTTGTAGGAATAGATCAACCTACAATGCAAGTGAAACCCAGTACAGAGTAAGTTTCACTCCCACATCTTTGACTAGACTGCAGAAGACACTGTCAGTGTTGGCAAGAGTCAGCCAAGGACATTCAACTGCATCAGACCATGGGGGAGGGAAGTGTGTACAGGGTGCTGAATGTTAAGTTCCTGGACTCTGTCCTACACCTTCTGAAAGAAAACCACTGGAGGTGAAGCTGACAAAGCATACATGTGTACATCTATTTCTATGTGTAAAATACACACACACACACACACACACACACACACACACACACACACACCTTGCTTTTTCTTTTCTGGAGATTGATAAGCTCCCTCAAATATATATGCATAATATATACACAAACACGTATGTGTGTGTGTGTGTGTGTGTGTGTGTGTGTGTGTGTGTGTGTGTGTGTGTGTGTAGTATATGTGATGTGTGTAGTATACATGTAGGTGTGTGCACCTATGTACACACACAGAGGCCAGAGGAGGACTTTAGGTTCCCCGATCTATTGTTCTCTGCTTTCTTCCCCAGCTAGGCTGGCAGTCAGAAAGCCTTAGGCACATGTAGCTGTTTTGCATATGGATGTTTGTTGGCCTTGTGCAGCAGGCATGCCTAACCATTGAGCCACCTACCTTAACTACCGAGGCATCTCTCCTTCCTCAGGCATGTGTATTTTCAGTAAGCTCCCTAGCAGGCTAAGCCTCTCAGTTGCATGGTATAATTGCAGGTCTGTCACTAGTCAGACACACAGTCTTGGGAAGTACAAACCACAGTGTTTCTCAATTACTTTGTGTAAGGAGTAAATGTGATCACCCCCAACACACTTCCTAGCCCTCCCCAGCCCACCCGACATATTTCTAACTGCAGGTACAATTCCACCTTTTTTGCAGCGCTGTAAATCTCTTCCCGCTTGCTGCAGTCCACCACGAAGGGATGGGCCTGGGCACCCAGTTCCTTGCACTTTGCAGCTGTCTCCTCGATGCCGTTCTAGAAAAAGCCCAAAGGGAGGGAGAGAACAGCGTAAATGATGGGAACACAGCACCCAAAAGCTGAGGATCAAGTCAGAAGACGTCATCCTAAAATACAAGGTGGGTTACTTAAATAACTAAGCGTGTAAGCTCTCTAGTCTTCAGTGATTTGGGCACACCCTCTGTGACCGCAGCTGGTCACTGAAACTCCAGTCCTACCTGAGTGCTCACAATCGTCGGTGTCCTAACTGCTGGCCTCTTTCACCCCCTCCTTCCATGCCTCCTCTCCGGTCTCCTTGACCTCAAGTTATTCCCAAACTCTTCACTGCCTCCAGGGCTCAAAACCAAAGTATATACAGTAAATAGCTCCCCAGACACCAAGAACTGGGGCTCCTAGCCTTAGGTCTCCAAAAACATCATGAGTCACATTCCTCTTTTTCATTTTTTTAGTAGCATATTACAAAAATAAAATTTAAACTAGCAGAATTTTTTTTTTTTTTTGGTTAGTGGAAGAACTTATTTCTCTGATGCCTTCAATTAGTGTTTTTCCCTAAATATTTGTACTAAAATATACCATAGCCAAATGTCAAAACAGGACAGTATTCGGATAAGATCAGTGAAAGCATCAGATTAGTTATATCATAAGGATACAAACATTAAAGGAAATTAGAAACATCATTTTCCAATCAACTGTACCCCACACTTCAGCCAACATACAAAGACGAGCTCCTCTCTGTGTGTGTCTGTGCGCACATGCATTGTACAAATGTGTATGTATTCGTGTGTATGGTATATGTATGTGTACATATTCACATATGCACACTTGTGTGAGCAACATACATGGAAACCAGAGGTCAACAATTTCTTTTAATCATTTTCCATCTTATTTTTTTGAAACAGGGTTTCTCACTGAGCCTGGCGTTCACCAAGTCTGCTAGACTTGCCAGCAGGTCCCCAGATCCTCCAGGCTCCTCACTCAGGGACAGTCCTTATAGGCCCCGGCCCTCGCACTAAGACTTTTAAATGGGCACTGGGGTTCCAAACTTGGGTCCTCATGCACTTTATCCACCAAGTTGTCTCCCCAGGGTTTCTCTCTCAAAGTCTTGCACTTATCTGTGCATTTGTTACCACAGATTCCATGTTTTGGTTGTACGGTTACTATTGACCTAAGTATGTTAGAAGGCATGGAGAGGCTGAACTAAAACATGTGCAGCCCACAAGTCAGAGTGAAAAGTTGAAGCAGATAAAACAGGTGGCGAAGCGTGGGCACAGCCATTGTTCACCATTGCTAAACAACCAACAGCTGTCTGAAGTTCCTCAGACTGTGTGCATTTGACTCACAGAGAGATAGATATTCACTCCACCCTTTATTTAATCCAGTTCACCCACCAAACTATGACCATCTAAACAGCACCAATATAATATTCTACATTTCTCTTTTCATACAGTTTCATAAATGTTTGGAATCAATTGGGTTATCCACCCAGAGCACTTCTCGATTCAGACCAACAATATTTTAAAAGCTGAACAGCTATGAGGGATGAGTGCCTTCTATCTCCATTACCAGCTCAGACCTTGATCCAGATCCTACACTCTTCTCTTCACTCTGTTCCAGGCTTCACATTTGCTGGGCCCTGTTAAGGCAGCTGTCTCCATGTGTTTGTGTGTGTTGGTGCTGGGGACTGAGCCAGGGCCTCGTGTGTGCTAGGAAAGTGCTGTCAACCCCAAACGACAACCTCGGTCTCTCATGTCTCCATCTATGGAGGCCTTCCTTCCGTGGCCTCAGTATGTGATTGGCAATCTGTCTTTCCCACAAGCTCCTTTCACATTTATTGTTTTCTTTCTATTTAATGCCACCCAATTGTATATTTTATTGTACAGTTTGCCTATAGTTCTACATTAGACCACTGTCTGGTAGACAGTGTATGTCAATAAACACCCATTGGATAAACACACTTCTGAGAAAACGTTGTGCTCACCAGTGCTAGAGATTGGAAGTCATCAGCTCAAGTCACTCTTGGTTAAGGAATAAGATTTTGCATCAGTTTGCTTACCATCTGCTAGACACGTGGCTGAATTATTTCACACACTGGCTTCTCATCTCCCTGGCCTTCTAAGCCTGATACTGTTATTTCATAGATTCGCGCACAAAACTGAAGGTCTGGGAAGTCAAGTTTCTCAATTAAAAAGCAAAGAGCCCATATGTGTCTACGCAGGCCTCGGCCAGCTGGCCTATGCTGGCCTATGCTGGCCTATGCTGGCCTATGCTGGCCCAGTTTGTAGCTTTCTTTCATTGTGTAAATACGTAATGTCTGTTTTCTCCACCAGACTGAGGGACCCTACTAGGGGATGTTTTTCTGTATGCTGTGAATATGTGTTGTTCCTTTCTCATGAGCATTGAGAAAATTCAGTTAATAGAGCATTACATAATCTCTTTCTGGGATTTTTTTGTTACCCCTTTCTGATTATTTAGCATATCCCTTAGAGTTTGATTTGATCTTTCTATGACTGCTTGGCCTGTAGGATTGTGTGGTATACTTGTAATATGCTTTATATTGTAATAAGCAAAAAAACTATTTCATTTTACCAGAGACATATGCTGGAGCAGTGTCAGTTTTAATTTGTGCAGGTATACATATGATGGCCTTAACTTGTAGCAAATGCGTGATTACAGACTCAGCCTTTTTGGAACTCAGAGCAGTTGCTCATGGAAATCCTGATAGCTATCAATGGTGTGGTGTACATATTTCAATTTTCTAAATCCTGCAAAATGAAACACATCCATCTGCCAGATTTCATTCCTCTGAGTATCCTTTGGGTTACATCCTGCTGGTAGTGGAGTCTGATTGTAAAAAAGAACAGGTAGGTCATTTCCTTATAATTTCCTTGGCTTGTTGCCAGGTTATGGAAAAATCCTTTTTTAAACCCTTTTACGGCTGACATGATGTTTTTTATGAAATTCTGAGGCCTCCAGCACATTTCCTAATAATAGCTTATCAATCTTGTCATTTCCTTGGGCTAGAGGGCCTGGCAGACCCATATGGGATCGGATGTGAGTTGTATATAAGGGATGCTTCCTATTCTTGATTATATCTCATAACTGAATAAATAACAAAGTTAATTCTAACTCATCAAGGATAAATTCTGCAGTCTCAATATCTAAGACTACTCTTTCAGCATACTGAGAATCAGTAACTATGTTGAGAGGTTCTGAAAAATCCATTAATACCATCAGAATAGCATATAATTCTGATTTTTGAACCAAATTATAAGGACTTTGAACCACTTTACTTAAATTTTCTGTTTTGTAACCTGTGCCTTTCCTTGTTTGTTTGCATCTGTATAAAATATACAAGCTCCAGATATGGGTGTTTCCCATATAATGCGAGGCAGAATCCAATCAGCTCTCTTTATAAGTTGAATTCTATTGCTTTTAGAATATTTGCTGTTAATCTACTCCAAAAAATTACTGCAAGCTCTTTGCCAAGGTTCAATTTCTGGCCATAATTTGTCAATGTCATCCTTAGTTAAAGGTCCTACAATTTCTGCTGGGTCTATTCCTGCTAATTGACGAAGTCTCAATTTTCCTTTCAAAATCTACTCAGAGATCTTTTCTACATACGTTTTTACTTTTTACTGTTTATTTAGTAGAAATATCCATTCCAATATAATATCTTCCCTTGGCATTAAAATTCCTGTAGGAGAATGCTTAGAAGGTAAAATAACCAAAATGCAATCCAGCTTTGAATCCATACCATCCACATGTCCTTCCTGTACTTTCTTTTCCACCAAGGCCAATTCTCTCTCAGCTTCAGGTGGTAATTCTCTTGGACTATTTAAGTCCTTGTCACCTTCTAAGGTTTTGAACAAATTATTCAGTTCATCATTTTTTACCCCAACAATAGTTCGTAGATGAGAAATGTCTCCAAATAATCTTTGAAAGTCATTAAGAGTCCATAATCGGCTGGAGGTAGTGGTGCACGCCTTTATCCCCAGTACTGGGGAGGCAGAGCCAGGCAGATCCCTATGAGTTTGAGGCCAGCCTGGTCTACAGAGCGAGATCTAGGACAGGCACCAAAATCTACACAGAGAAACCGGTCTGGAAAAAAAAAAAAAAAAAAAAAAAGAGTCCATAATCGATCTCTCCTAATTTGCACCTTTTGGGGTAGACCTATTTTATATCCTAAATAATTAATAGAATCTCCTCTTTGTATCTTTTCAGGAGTAATTTGTAATCCCCAACCAACAAGGCAAAATTTTCTTTACTTCTTCAAACATTCTTTCTAAAGTATCTGCATTTGAATCAGCTAGTAAAATATCATTCATGTAATGATAAATTTTAGATTTAGGGAATTGTTTACATATTACTTCCAATGGCTGTACAAAATATTGGCACGGGGTTGGGCTATTCAACATTCCCTGTGGGAAGACCCTCTATTAATATCTCTTAACCAGAGATATTTTTATTATTATAAGTAGGCACCGTGAAGACAAATCTTTCTCTCTTTTTCTTGTAAGGATATTGAGAAGAAACAGCCTTTTAAATCGCTAACTATAAGAGGCCATCCTTTAGGTAACAGAGCAGGCAAAGGAATTCCAGATTGTAGAGAGCCCATTAGCTTGAATTACCTTGTCAATTGCTCTTAGGTCTGTTACCATTCTCCATTTACCGGATTTCTTTTTAATAACAAATATAGGAGAATTCCAAGGGCTGGTTGATTCTTCAATATGCTGAGCATTTAACTGCTCTTGTACCAGCTCTTGTAAAACCTGCAGTTTCTCTGTTGTTAAAGGCCATTGGTGAACCCATACTCCTGTTTACCATGTGGTCTTAACATCTAGGCAGTAGATACCCAGGGAGAATTTGTTACCTGCTGTCTCGGCCACTCCTGAGTTAGCTCTCGGGAACCTTGGCTTCTTGTTTACATAACTGGATGTAGACACAGTGTGATGAGTGGCAGGTTAGCGCCTTTGAACACTCCAAATTAACGCTTCACTGCCATATCCTGCTAACTGCCTTCACACACCTCTACCTGCAGGTCCAGGGGAACCACAAGGAAATTGTTTCTCTTTTTATTATTTTTTCTACAAAGTGGCTTAAGTCAGTAACTATGGTGATTTCTATAGGGTATCATTTCTGGATTCATCTCAGTAACTGCAAAAGAGACTAAACAGCTAGGCAGATCTGACTCTTTTAGAATACAACCTAAAACTGCTGCATTTTTTAAAAAGCTTATGAGAGGGTCAGTAGGGGGAGATTACAGGTGATTTATAGAGTTAATGTAGGGATGGGAGGTAACCAAGATTCTTATCAGCCCATTGGTCCATTCATGGTGTGGTCTTACAGATATCAATTCATACCTCTCCCAAAATCTGAGGAATATCAGTAACAACTAAAAGCTCTACGTTCTTGACAGAGAGCTGTAAAGGGTGGTTGTTTGCGAAGTGTAGACCCGTCCCCAGAGTGAAACTCCACAAAGGAAGGGCACCGAGGGAGCGCCGTTACCTTATTGATATCCCAGAGAACCAATTTGGTTTTAAGTTTGGCAAATTCGTAGGCAGTCAGTCTTCCAATTCCATGGCCAGCTCCAGTGATGAGGACAATCTCTCCGGAGACTGACTTTTTCTTCTTGGGAACAAAAAGCTTGATGAAAGACTCGATGCAGAAGACGATGAGCAAGGGCAGCATCAGAATAAAGTCAAGCAGATACTTCATCCTTCTGGCTGCCCGGTGTTCTCCTTCCTCGCCTTAAACTGCTTCTGGAGGCTGTCTGGTCACGCACAGAGTAAAAGCCAGAGCAAGGCAGAGTCCCTCCTCTATCAAAGAGAAACAAACAACTCTGAAACCGTTCCTTCCGCGGGGCCGGGCTTCAGGGCGGTTTTTGCCATTGGCTCCGGCTGCGGTCAGAGCAGCTGCTCGCTGGCTGGGATATCTGGGAGGGACGAAGTCCAGGCGCAAGCCCCAGGGCGGTGCGACCCTGACAGCTTTCACCTACTTCCTCCTAGGAGGGCTAGGCACCGCACGCTTTCCTCAGTCGAAAAAAATCTCCTCCCTGTCTGCAGCAGACCTTGGAGAAGTACCCCGTGCCATAAAGGATGAGCGGCCAGTGCCGGCAGCTCACAGGCTACTGCGGACAACCGCCTGAATCTGCATAAGGGTGGCAAAACTGTGGAACCACATCTCAAAGGACCAGGAAGCAAGGAAGGGGACTCTTAGCGGGGAGGAAGAGGGGTAGCAAGAGGGGGATGGGAGGAGGGCTATGGGGGAGGGGCGAGTAAGAACAAATAATGAGGCGTATGTGTCACAAAATCCATTTCTTTGCACACTAACCAAAAATTAATAACAAAACAATCAAAACCCTCCAAACAAAACGAAGCACAAAGGGAGAAGCCGGTTGCCGAGCTCCTGGTTTAGAAATGACCCTACATCGCATTTTAATTTGAATTAAGCACAATTTCTGGAGGGCAGAGGAGACTGTATCCTCCCAACGCATCAAGTTTTAGGAAAGGTTTGCAGTAAACTCATTTCCATAGGGAAGAACAGTGTAAACCCGCAACCATCTCCCATTTGGACCCAGAGCATCTGGAAACAAGAAACAAAGTGACTATTCAAGGAGAGCGGGAGAGTGGTCCTTCTTTAAATTTATTATTACTTGTTGTATGTGTATGGGTGGTGTTTGCCTGCATGCATGCACATCACTTTTGCTCATGGTGCAGGTGGAGGCCAGATGAGGGTGCTGGGTCCCCTAGAACTGGAATTACTGAGAGCTGTGAGCCTGTATGTAGGCACTGGGAATTGAACCCTGGTCCTCTGGAAGAACAGCCAGTGCTCTTAATCATGGAGCCACACCCATCTCTCTTCATCATTCCCTCCCCTATAACACTTTTTGAGACAGGGTATCTCTATGTGGCTACCTTGGAACTCCCCTCCCCCCTAACTTGTTTTGGGTCAGTGTTTCATCACACCAGCAGAAGCCAACTGTCCGTTGAGTGACTGACTCCCTCGCTCTTAATAAAGGTTCCCCACAGCTAGTCCTTGGTTTATGAACTATAAACATTAGCAGCTGACTTTTCTCCGGGGACAGTTGAGGATGTGGCTTGCTTAACTTTCATCTTACTCTCTCCTATCATCCCACATAATTATCTCTCCCTTTGCTACAACTTTAGGGAACAAACTTCGTTTTCTGTCTTGTTCCAGCGACTACAGACCACTGCTGTTGTGGAGAAAGAAAATGCCCTGTTCTTCCCCTGAACTCCATTTCTCACTCCCCGTTTCTGTCTTCTGTAGGTTCAGGACCATCATATTTACTTTCTGTCTTGTAGCTGTTACATTTGTTCCCTTTTCCTGGTGATTCTGAAAACTGAAAGTCGACAAGTCATGTTTACATTCTTGTAAATCGAAAGAGGCTTCCCTCAGTGTGGGCCTACTTGGTGGTTGACTGCCTGGGACAGACAGAGCCCAGCAGACAAAATCAGTGTCCTCTGAAAATGATGGACTCACTACGGAGACCCTCTTTTAGATCTGAGGCAGTCTGGTGTGAGGGTAGACGAGAATTTTGGCTTTAACAGGACACAGTGGCACTTGTATGTGATCCCAGCATCTGGAAGTGGAGGCAGGAAGATCCAAAGTTCCATGCCAGCCTGAGCTGTATATAAAAGATATGGTTAGTCAGGCATGGTGGTGCACATCATTATGTCCAGCATTTGGGAGGCACAGGAAGGGGGATCTCTGTGAGTTCAGGGCCAGCCTGGTCTACTGAGTGAGTCTAGAACAGCCAGACCTATCTAGAGAGACCCTGTCTCAAAACAAACAAAAAACAAAAACACCCAAATAAGTAAAAGAATAAAATAAAGGATACTGTTTTTTGTCACTTTCTAGTTGGATTAATTTGAAATTGAAAAATCATGTGTGTCTCTCCTTTTTTTTACCCTTAAAATAGAGATATTAATAGCTACTACCTTCTAGGGTTGTTAGGATTAAAGGGTATTTATAAAATCTTTAGAATAATGACTGATACATTTTAAATGCTTTATAAATTTGAAAAAAGGAATCCTTGGGGGAAAATGAGGAAAGATTAGAAATATTCTTGTTTAAAATACTATTGTGTCTGCTGTCTTCATCACAGAAACAGTCATTGAATGCTGTTGTCTTAAGAGGTTTGATTATGTTAGGACATGAAGATCTGGCTCTTTAGTCTCACTTCCAGTCATTCAAAACTCACCTAAGACTTAGTTAGCCCTAAGACTTTGTTGTGGGGAGGCTGAGGATCAAATCAAGGGCCTTACAAGTGCCTGGCAAGGACTGCTACTGAGCCACCTGGGAGCCAAGATGTCAATCTCAGGCTCTCTTAAAGAGGTGGACAAATGCTAAAAAGATGTCAATCTCAGGCTGTCTTAAAGAGGTGGATAAATGCTAAAATTCCAAGGAAGGTAGTCCCGACTTCCACTTCCTCCTAACCCTTAACCAGGGCTGACTGGACTAGGGACAGCTTTTGACAAAACACAGGTGTAAGTGATTCACCCCTTGCTCTGGCACACTCACAGAGTTTTAGGTCAAAGGGCATTCTCTTGGTAGCTTCAGAGAACCGCCCTGCCTAAAGCAAAGAGAAAAGTGACCTCCGGATGCAGGGCAAAGGGAGGAGCGAGAGAGGGAGTGCAGGGGAGGGATTCCTTATCACATCTTAGGTCTGGGAATGGCCTTAGAAGCCACACTTCGGAAAAACCGAAGATGCATCACTGACCTTTACTTTTCTTGGGACTTCCCTGGCTGTTAGCTGTGATTTTTAGGGACTCAAATGCAAATGTTCCCATTTCCTCTGGAATTGAAAAAAGACTCTGCTTCTCCAAAATGTGTTTTTTTTTTTTCCAGACCTGTTTCCCATCAGGTTCTGAATTTCCAGGCTTTAGAAGGTGGAGCTGAGCTCTGTATTACATAATGCACTGCATATTACGATGCAAACACTTCTACCAGAAAGACCATTCTAGAAAGTCACACATGATTTCATTGACTTATCAAGTTCAGAATTCACTTACTGAAAAATATGATTTTATGGGATTTCCTTGTTTAAATTTATTTATTTATTTTTTACTGAAACACCAAAATGAAAAATGTGGCCATGGAATATGAAAGGAACCCTCCCTGAAACAAAAGAACCAAAGAAATCGTCTTTCCCGTAGGGCTGAAACCTGGGAGGACTCTTCTTCCTTATTCTGCAAACAAACAAATATGTTCGGTGTCTTTATTCTTCTTACATACCCACAAAGAGGACAATTGTTGTTTCCGTCTAACCCAGTTCATTAAGGGCTAATATAAACTCTTCATGTACAGCAGCTTGAAGAGGACAAAGGAGAGAGAAAGATCTTTTTAGGAGCCCATGGTCTAAGAACCAGGAAGCTTGTCCCGGAGAAAAGGAGGCTAGAATATTTAAATAGAAATTAAAGCAACTAGAAAAAAGAGGTGGGGAGAGAGGGAAGGGGAGAGAGGACTATGTTAGTCCAGGTGACGAGAGGCTTTGTTGTAAAATAGTCTTATGTTGTTGAAGACCATTAAACACTCTAATCTACTCGATATTATCACAAGGGCTTGTTTTGGGGCTGGAGAGATGGGCCCGTTGTTGAGAGCACTAGTTCTTGCAGAGGACAAGGATTCGATTCCTAGGACCCAATCTGTAACTCCAGTTCCTGGAGACCTGACATCTTCTGGCCTCTGCAGCACTGCACACATGGTACACAGACACGCATGCCAACAAAACACCTACACAGACTTTTTAAAAAATTGTTTTAGCTACAACAAAGATAACCAAAGGAGCTCCAGCCAACAGGGAATGAAAGTGTACTAATATTCCAATGTAGCATTTTAAAGGTTGTACACCAACATCTATTATGTTAGAGAATCAATTTTATTGCCAAATCAATTTAGAAGATTATACTGGTATTTTAAAAATCAAATATGGTTATGGGAGACTTACAGCAAATATCCCAGGGTATTGATCAGTAAACTCTGCTGCAACTTTTATTTTTGTTTGTGATGGGGTGTGAGGTATTTCTGTGTATACCCATTAGGACATTCACTTTGGAAACAAGAGTGCTGTTGAGAATAAATTCTGGGGAGAAAAAAAAAGAATAAATTCTGGGACTCGATGGCTCGATGCTGTAGGCTCAATCTTAGCTCAATTTCCTATTTGTAACCCAAGGCAAGTTTTATTACTATTTGGTTTTTGCTTCCTCATAAATGAAAGGAAGATATAGTATTAGCTTTATTGTGATGAATAAATGATATATTTACAAACTGCTCAGAGTTATATGACAAGCTGTGTTCATGTGACCAAGAGCCTCAAGCAAAGAATCCTGGGAATTATTCTTCTAGGTGGGTCTGAGTAAACCCCAGTACTTCAGAATTTGAGAAGAACCACTTGGTTGTTCAGTAATCATTTTAGGTTGAAGACATAGTCTATGATATAGCCCTGGCTGTTCAACTCCCCCCTCAAGGAGGGTACAAGGAACAGATATTGAACAAGTGAGGGAAAATGTTTCTGAGGGAAGTTAAATAAAACTCCATCCTCGGGGTTGGGGATTTAGCTCAGTGGTAGAGCGCTTGCCTAGCAAGCGCAAGGCCCTGGGTTCGATCCTCAGCTCCACATACAAAAAAAAAAAAAGAAAGAAAGAAAGAAAAACAAAACAAAACAAAAAACCTTCCATTCTCAAAGAAACAGCTCTGGGAGAGTGAGTGACTTGCCTAAGAAGACACTGCCTCTCAGAAGCAGGGTTAGGATTAGTGCACAGCATTTTCAAAGCGGCTTCTTGAAGTAACAGTTCATATACCATAGCATTGGCTTGTAGAGTATATAGCTCAGCGGATTTTAGAATGCCTTTGGAGTTGTACGATCATTACAAATCAGATTAAATTCCTATCTTCCCACAAAGAAACCTTGGGCACATTAACAGTCAGGCCCCTTTCTCTCATGTCCCCATCCTCAGTGTAACAAGACCATCACTGGTCATTCTTTCTCACTATAGATTGGCTCATTCTGAGTATTTCATACCATGCAATCACACTGTCAATATAAAAACTACTCATAAGGAAATAAGAAAAGAATTTATTTTGACCTGGGAGTACAGAATCAAGTTATGAACTTGATATGTATGGTACTATGTTCCAACTTAGAAGAACTAAATAAATTTGGCAATAGAACAGAACAGGTCATAAGTCAATATATTTACCAATTATGTTGATGGGGCATCAGGCCAGGTGAGCCATGAAGGGGCAAACAATTCTCCTCTATATTTTCCTGATGTTATTGCATTCTTGGCTTTAGGGTTGATGCAAGTTAAAAGTCTTAGACTTAGTGATATGATTCAGAAGGCTTATCTAGACTTCAGGAGGCATAGGTCAGACAGAGGTTGATCATGTAACGTTGGCTCTTGTTCTGAAATATTCCATTTCTTCATCACTGTGCTGTTTAGATAGATTTGGTAGATTGCTCTCAGTCAAATGTGGCTTCTGTAGACAACTTTGGTTCACAACAAAATAACTTGTCTTTTTGTGACTGATTTCTTCCACTTGCCAGAGTTCAAGGCTGTTCCAACCCTCTTCCTTCCTCCCTCTCTCCTCCATTCTTCTCCCTTCCCTGAATATTATTCCACTGAATAGCTACAGCACATTTTGTTTGTTGGCTCATTGAGGAATATTTAGTACATTTATAATGTCTGGCTATTATTAAGAATTGTTTCTACAGGGACAGCACTATGGCTCAGTCGATAAAGGTATGCGGTTCCCCCAGACCTCACAGAAAAGTCAAAGGAGATAACTACCTCTACTAGGATGCCTTTTGACCTCTACATATGTGCCATGTCGCATGTGCCCACATACACAATAAATAATTTTAAAACAATTTTAAGTGATTGTTTAAAAATGCCACTATGAACACTTATGAACAAGCTTTTGTGAGTCTTCAATTTCCTAAGATATACACACATATGTACACACAAACACACACACACAGAGGAATAGAAGTGTAGGCAATATGATAATATGATATCTGTTTAACTCTTTGACTATTTTATATCTCTACCAGCAATGTATGAATGAATTCCTCCACATTATGACTTACATTTGTTATTTTCTGTTTTAAAAATTATTTTTTAATTTTTAATATTAATCCTGAGAAGATGATGTGGTTTTCCATTGTGGTTCTGATTTGTGTTTCTTCAATAAAAAATGATGTTGGATGTAGCAAGCTTTTTCTTTTATGCCACCAGCCAGCTCCCAAATCATAACATGGAGACAAGTTTTGGATGCTTGGCCTTAGTTTAGCTCTTATTTTAATCTGTTTCTCTTTATCTATATTTTGCCTAGGCCTTTTTAACCTTTCTTTCTGTTAATATCTTCCTTTCCTGCTGGCTGGTGGCTGCCTGGCTTCTGGCCCTGGGCTGTCCCTCTCTTTCTCCCCTGTTCTCTTCTCCTTCCTTCTCAAGCCTAAATTTCTCCTTCTACTTATTCTCTCTGCCCAGCAGCCCTGCCTATCCCTCTCATGCCTAGCTATTGGCCATTCAGCTTTTTATTAGACCAATCAGGTGCCTTATGCAGGCAAGGTGAAACAAATACAACACATCTTTGCATAATTAAACAAATGTAGCACCAACAAATGTTGTTGGAGCCCATCTAGGCTTCCTAGTGGCTTTACCCAGCAGGACTGCCTAAGAGGATGACTAGACCACAGGCATGAGTACCAGGTGTTTGGAAGAGTCTACACTGGCTGTATCTAGCAAGGGGGAGGTCCTTTGCCCCTCCCCTTGGCATTGTTATAAAAAGCCCTTTGGAATAAAGTTCTGGGCCGGTGGATAAGGATCCAGGTCCACCCGAGTCTATCCTGCGTTTCTCTCTGTTGTTCTCCCTCTTTATTTCTGTGTAAATTTCTTATCCCTCATTCCTCAAGAGTCCCTGGGGTAAATAAATGTGGGAGCTGGTCTCCCACAAAATGTAACATATCTTTACATCATTAATAAAGGCAGCAGAAACAGATACAACACACCTTCACATAGTTAAATATTCCACAGCATAAACAACTGTTAACACATCTTTGCCCAGTTGAAATAATATTCCACAACATTTTGATATGTTTTCAATATGACATTTTAATGAATTCTTTGAGAATTTTATACATTTATTTTGATATATTCACCCCATTCCTACTCATAAATCCTCTCAGACCCAAGCCTCCCCTCCCACTCCTCTCAGCTTGGAGGACTCCTCTGAATGTTTTTATTGGCCATTTGTATTCTTCTCTGACAAGTGTTGACTCAAGTCCTTTGTTTATTTTAAAAACTGGGTAGTCTTTCAGTTGCCGAGTTTCCAAAACTATTTATATATTCTGGATGCTCATATCTGATATTTACTTTGTGAATATGTTATTCCATTCCATAGGTTAATTTTTTTCCCTTTGTCAGTAGAGTCCTTGGTAGCACTAAAAGTTTTTAAGTTTGGCAAAGTCTAATTTATCTTTTTTTTTTTTTTTTTTTCCTTTCAATCCTCTACTTTGGGTACCACAGTGGCCTAGTAAAGAAGTCATCTTGGCTTTAACTTTTACAAGGAGAGCGACTTGGAAATGATCAGTCTTCTTGTTCTCTTTCTGTTTTGGTCAGCCATTCTATAGACCTTCTTTTCATCCTGGGGATGGAACCCAGGAAATCATTATGCTGCTTATGCTGTGCCTCTGTAATAAATCTCAGATTAGTCAGTATTTTTGTCTATAAAATCAACTGCTTTTGCTTAACTCAACAGAACACTTTCATAAAATGAGATGTCTCCTAAGCCTAGAATTGCACATGAAAGTCAGTTTTAAAATCTGCTCTTACTTTGTCTTTGATACTGTCTTCACTTTGCAGGTGAGGTCAACTATAGAGAAATGAAACATTTCTCTGTGTCCCGTGGCTCAATGTGGGGACCCAGGACTCAGGGACTCTGAAATGTTATGCTCTTCCCTTTGGCCATGAAGAGATTATCAGGTTTTGACAAACTGTTGTAGAGGCTCTTTCCCTGGGGAGACACAAAGAAACAGCTGCCTCCTTTGGAGAACCAATGGCAAATTTCAGGAAGAGTCTGTGGAAGTTCACCTTGGGCAACCAGTGAGGGTACCTGCAGTGCAGGGTGAGGGGGTTACCTACAGCAGCCACATCACCGAGACTTCTCACCCAGCATAGATGACTTCATAGCCGTGTAGGTGGAGTGGCCTTTCAGTTAACCTCACACACACACACACACACACACACACACACACACACACACACTTCAGTGCCTTCCAAGACTACAGAGATTGGGAGCTGCAGTAGGAGGGCTGCAGCTCAGGTAGGGCCTGGAGTCTCTGCATGTACTGGATTCTTCTAGGAAGGAGCATCGTCAGTCAAGAGGCCCGATGTCAACAATGTTTACAAGTAGTCACAGCTACTGTGATGAAAATAATGAAGTGACTGTTTATGCTAGAGGGCAGCTTCTACAACACACTAGGAAAAGAAGGCCCACTTCAAATAGGTAATCTGGCTTCAGAAGGTCAACTTTGGCAGGTGCATAGAATGGCCTTAGAATATTAAGAAAGCATTAACAACAAAACATTCCTCCCCCAACTAACTACAAGAGAGTTACAGAGACAATCAACAGACAAATGTCTAACAAATGGCTGGGGTAACAGTCCATCTGCATGCTAAGTTACATCAAGGCTAACAGGCCAAAGACACAACTTTTATATAGTTTGGCATTAGTATCAACAGCTGGGAATGGTTCCCAGGTAGGCGTCAAGGAGGCTTCCACAGTGCAGTATTTTCAGACCTGTATTTTTGCATCTAAGAAATGATGAGAGAATTCTTTTTGAAACACCGGCATGGATATAATTATTTTTGGTTCATTGAATTAATTTAATGTTTAATTTTTGAGAATTTCACGCATGAGTGCTGTACACACATGCACACACACACACACACACACACACACACACACACGTTTTTTAAGCGAGGTTTCCCCGTGGCCTTTCAAATATCTTTAGTGTTATTTATCTCTTCTGCCTTTCCATCTTTATTACTTCCCCTCTCTTCTCCCAATTAACCCACCCCTTGCCCCATCTCCCACTCCACATTACCTGTCCTGTTATCACCCCCCCCCAAGTTCCTTCTTCTCACAACAGTCCCTTTCTATTTTCCTTGCTCCTAAGGTTACCCCAAGTCGTATACTCAAACCTAAAGTTTGGTAGCTAGGAGCCACAAATGGGAGCAAGTGAACATGTGGCACTTTCTGAATCTGGGCTACCTCACTCGGTATAACAATCTCCAGTTGGGGATATAACTTCAAAAGATTTATTTTTATTTTATTACTATTTGTGTTGTGTAACACAAACACAATGGTGTACACATTCTGCATGGGGCATGTGCAGGTCAGAGGACAATTTTGGAGAGTCAGTTCTCTCTTCACTGTGGGCTCTGGGGAATGAACTCAGGTAATTAAGCCTCCATGGCAGACACTCCTACCTGCTAAGCCATCTTGCCAGCCCAACAGGACTTTTACAAATTTCATGACATATGGTCAAATGATGACTTCCTAGAAAATTAGTAACATATGATCCCATTAAAAAAATTAAAAATAAAGAGTAAAAAAAGGGACTAGTAGAGTGTTTGTCCAACATGCATCAGACCCTAGACTCAATTTCCATAAACAAAGCAAAATAAACAAAAATACATAAATGAATAGATAAAAGCTATGATTTTTTTAATCGTATTGATCATAAGTGATAATGTGCTCAGATCTCTAGAAATGAGATGATCAGGTAAATTACAGTTCACATTCTCATGTATCATTGTAATCAACAATTATAATGTGAACATTCTCACAGATATATCTGTGCTAGTTAGGGTATCTTTTACTGTTATAAAGCCATGACTAAAAGCAACTTGAGGAGGGAAGGTTTATTTCAGTTTACAGTTCTATATCATAGCCCACCACTAGGACAGGAACTCAGCAGGGCAGGAACCTGGAGGTGGGAACTCAACAGGGCAGGAACCTGGAGGCAGGGCAGGCCATGGAGGGGTGCTGCTTACTGGCTTGCTCCTAGTGACTTGCTCAGCCTGCTTTTTCATAGAACCGAGGACCACTTGCCCAAGGGTCCTGGGCTTGCCTTCATCAATAGTCAATCAAGAAAATGCCCCACAGGTTTTCCCACAGGCCAACCTGGTTGGGACATTTTCTCAATTGAGGTTCCTGCTCCCAGGTGAATGTAGCTTGTATGAGGTTGACATAGACTAGTCAGCACAGTATCTTGGCACTGAAGGCTGAGACAGGAGGATCACTAGTTCAAGGTTAGTCTGATCCTGTCTCAAAAAAGCAAGGGTTGGGCATACAGCTAAGTCCCAGAAGGCTCACATAAAATCCTCACACGCACCACATCTCATACAGTCTGCTTTACCATACCATTTTGTATTTTAATTAAAATCCTTAACAAATTTGCATACACAATTTTGACAATTTGTATAGAGAATTACCATCTAAAATATTTAAATGAGTCAGCATGAATGACAGGAGGTCAAATATCAAACACCAGCTTGAACTGAAACACCGATGTTTGACGTGGAGAGGGGGGACGGGGGGTGGGGGGGAGGGGGGAGGAGGAGCGAACAAGGCAGAGAATGGAACTTTATTTCCCACCGCGTAATGAAAAGGTACTGCTATTTAATCTCTATTTTTCCTAACCTTGGGCAAAAATGCTATCTGTGGCTAAAAACCGTAAGCAACAAGCGATCTGAGTTAAAGACCAAGAAAATACCATTGCAGCTTGTTTCTCTTCATATTTTTGCATAAGCTGTACAAACTGGGACATACCAAATAAATCCACTTGATGGCATATAAACCATGAAAGAAAATAAAAAGGCAATGGCGGCTAGTCAATGAGATGCTAATTTGTGAAAAGGTTAGTTTCATCGTGTAATTACAGCTGTTGTTGTTTCTAGGAGACTGCAGGTGGGAGAGAGGGACGAGTGGAGCTAACTGTCTGTGGGGTAGCGTCTTGGGGGTATTTTATATCTGGACGCAGAGAGAGAAATAAACCCACTTTCACTTCGAACTTCCCACAGAGTTAAAAGGAGTCATTCTCACCGTGGGCAAAAGAGACACGTGGCTCCTCTCTCAGCCTATCTATGCCTGTGCTGCTATTAGCATAACAAGGTCTACTCTAGCCTCTAGGCTCCCCCAGCCCCTACTTGCAAGTACCTGTCACAGAGTCGTTCTGACTCTCCACCTCCACCCTAAACCTCTCCAGCCCCTGAGCTTCCCTTCCCCCCAGCTTCTCTGCTTCCCATATAACCCAGCCAGTTTGGCTACACACTTGTGGCTTCTCTGTTGGTTCTTTTGACTCTGCTCCTGGACCTCTCTTCACTGTCTGTTTGTCCTCTCTCCTCTTCCTTTCCTCTCTCTTCCTGTCTCATTTTCCCCTCCTTTCTCATGACCTGGTTCAGCCTAAACCCTTCCGGATGCCTGTGGCTGGGCTCTCCCTCATATCTACCATAAACCTTCTCCTCAACCACACCTAGGAGCAGTTATGCCCTCATTCCCATTCTCTAGCTGGTGTTTAAACATGCTTAGGGCATTAGCATCCATGCTAATTAGCTCCATGCACATTTACTATGCCTCTGGTTTAAGGTTATGGATTATCCAGCAGTCATGGTTCTCTCTTTAGGGGCATCTTTGTTCTACCCTCTGGTATTCTTTAGCCTTCATTGAGAAGCATGTATCTGAGCTTCACAGGATCTCAGCTGTTTGTGGCAAGGGCAGCTTCGCTTATATACTATATACAGTGCATCTCCTCTTAGGCAAACTCTTTGAGAGCTATGTTCTCTCTCTGGCAAGTCTGATGAAAACTCCTCACTGTATTTGTCCTCACACCCTATCATGCCTTAGCTACAGGTGTGTTGACAACATAAGGGAAGGTGCCCACAGGCCACACCTTTCCCTTCATCATCAGCTGCTTCAATGCAGTTTATAGCATAAATTATTAAGGAATTATATTCAACTTGTTTGTGTATGTGAGCATGTGTATATGCTCATCGGTGCACTGGTGCATGCATGTATACAAACACTGTGCACTGGTGTGAAGGCCCAGAGGCCAATCAACCTTAGACGTTGTTCCTCAGGGCAGTTGTCCATCTTGGTTTCAAGACAGGGTCTCTTCCCTGGGACCTGGGACTCACGCATTAGACAAGGTCAGCCCCAAGATTCTTCTTGTCCCAGCCTCCTCAGCCCTGGGATTCAAGCATGGACTACCATGCCCGACTTTTTATGTCAACTCTGAGAATTGACCTCTGGTCCTCATGCTTATGTGGCAAGCACTTTGAAGACTGAGCTGTCTCTTCAATCCTTAACTGTGTTGTTGTTGTTGTTGTTATTATTATTATTATTATTTTACTTTTTTTGGTTGCCCCCCCCACCCTTTTTTTGGTTTTTTAAGACAGGGTCTCTCTGTGTATCCCTGGCTGTCCTGGATCTAGCTCTGTAGACCAGGCTGGCCTCAAACTCACACAGACCTGCCTCTCTGCCTCCTGAGTGCTGGGTTTAGAGGGTTTAGAGGAATGTGCCACCACTGTCTGGCTAACTGTATTTCTTGATAATGAGGCAACAACTAACTTGAGGCAATGAATAACTTGTGGGTAGCACTTTGGAGTATAGCTGAAGTGTCATTCCTCAGGTTCTTTTAAAGTATAGTACATTGTCACTGACCCAATGATCTGTGTTTTAAAGATGGAATCAGAGAAACAGTGATCACATGAGCATACATGTTAAACATTTTGAAGACTAATTCAGCTACAGAATGGTTTCAGAAAACTATGATCAGGTCCTAAGTATGGAAATACTTCCCAAGGACATGCATCGAGAAAAGTAAATTAAATTCCTGGCTGATATCCTACAGCCATGAGGCCAGAACTGAACTAGATATATAAAGATCGAGTGTGACATGAATTTAAATATGGACATCTTATTTAAGAATTCCACTCCACCAGCTGTCCAAACTGTACCTTTTTATTATTTTGTAGTACTGGTACTGGGGTCAGACTACAGGCTTGAGCACGCCAGGGAAGCACTCCACCACTAACTGGGTGTCTTTGTCCAGTGTTTCCGCTCTGCACCAGCACTCATTGCTCTGCCTGTGTAAATGATCCAGTTTCTGTGACTTGCCCTAGGGCAAGCTCTGCATGAGGAGGAGGGGGTTTCCACCTTCTCCATGGTCTCCTCTTGTTATCTTGTTCTTCCTCTTGACTACGGATATTCATTCTAACTTACTTCATATGAGAGCATTTCCACTCAGGGAGGCACAAGAGTAGAGGAAAGGCAAAGGGCTCAATGGCCTCACCGTGTTGCCTGGGGCATTAGTCAACGTTAACGCAATTCCTCTTTCCTGCTCTAGACCTTATCTTTCATGGCACTGAAATCACCTGACACTCAGGAGCCGTTTTCCTTTTAAAGATCACCTTTGTTATTTGTAGCCTTCCAAGCTCCTAAAGACTTATCTGCTTGATTTCCCGAGGGCTTTAGAGAATTGCCAACCCTCTGTCTTTGCCCTTTTTCTCTCCACATTAAATAAGGTGACTTACAGGTGTTAACTCTCTGCCACTGATGACCTGTAATAACCTTTCCAAGTTCACTGCTCTTTGATACATGTGGGGAAGGTGAAGCTCTGTCTCTGAGCTCTCTCTGTTACACAACCATGAAAACATTGCACAATATTATGCATTAGAGGTCAATCTATGCAGGGGAGTATAAATAAGGCAAAAATTATAGTGGACCTCCTTTTTATCTGATTTTATCATTTATGCTTCTATTCATGACCTTGAACTTTCCCAACTATTGTACTGCTTGCTCTCCAGTTTCAGCTTGGAGCCCCCACCTCCACCCACCCACCCTCACTCAGTACCCCAAATCCTCTAGCTCACCCACTTGAATGAGCCTACTGGAGTTTCTGCTTGACTGGCTTTCTCTAATAAAGAGTCACTTCCATGTCCCATCCCCAGACTCCTTCCCTGTTCTCCTGAGTGGACCCAGGCTGGTAGTCCTAAGTGTTCGTGAGGCCCCAGCCATTCTCTCCTATGATCTGCTGCAGCAAGCTGAACACTCCCCATACCAACCCACCCCCTCAGGCACTATGGAGGGAGGAGACCCCAGGCTGCTGGAGGAACTGCTGCCACTCTTCAAACTCCCTGTACTGCCTTTCCCACCCCCACCTCTGATGACATCATGGCCTCTGACAAAAATAGAACTGACCACAAGAAGTCTCCTCATCCCAGCACCAAATCCACCTGATCCTGGGAGCTGTCTCTTCCATTGCTGCCACTGAGAGGCTATATGTCTTGGTGTACACACACACACACACACACACACACACAGAGCGAGAGAGTGAGAGAGACAGAGAGAGAGAGAGAGAGAGAGAGAGAGAGAGAGAGAGAGAGAGAAGAGAGAGAGAGAGAGAGAGAGAGCGAGCACTTTCATTTGTTGGGGTTAGTTTTTGTTTTGTTTTCAAGACAGGGTTTCTCTGTATAGTTTTGGTGCCTGTCCTGGATCTCCCTCTGTAGACCAGGCTGGCCTTGAACTCACAGAGATCCGCCTGCCTCTGCCTCCTGAGTGCTGGGATGAAAGGTGTGCGCCACCACCGCCCAGCTGGAGTTGGTTTTTAAACAGCAGGTGATTTTTTTGTCCTGGAAAGAATCTTTCTTCAGAGCCCAAGGGGTTGGCTGTCAGAGAAAAAAACACTTTATTCTCTAGTGTCCAATATTTGGGGGCCTGTGAATCAAACTGATCAAGGACTACTGGGAGAATATTTTGAATCAGAAGGATGTGATTCAGAGGCAGGGTTAAGGGCACATGGGCACTGGAGGGGGAGGGGCCTGGTGTGCTTTTCTGTTACTGTCATAAACATTAGCCAAAAGCCCCTTGCGGGAGGAAAGACTGACCATCTGACAGAGTTGGGAAGAGCACTTGTAGTTTCCTTAGGCACTAAGTGTTTTAAATAACATGCTGGTCATTGTCACTTGAGTTCCCCTGGTTGGGGACTGGTAGTCTACTAGGCTGTGTAATAGGCCTACAACTGATTTCCAAATAGCAAATATTTCTGTACCATAAAATTCAGAGTTCTCTCCACAGCGACAGGGCCTTTTGCTCTTTACTGTCCACTGGAAGATACCTTACAGCCTCTTATCTGCCACAGATAACTCCTGGGTCAAGAACACATCCTTCAGCACAGGCTGGCTTGACCTAGAACACTGCGTTCCTCTGGGTTGTACTCAAAAGTGGACGTGTTTTGAGGTAAACAATAAATACGCCAAAGCCATTTACCCAATGGTTATCTATATTCACGATATTCAAATCCAAAGAGGCCACAATGTCACCTATTCTCAGTAGAACATGATAGAAAGAGCAACACTGTACATCTACCTTCAAGGGATGCCTCAGATAGTTGGCCCTCTATACATTTCATAGAAGCAACAGGTGTTCAGATTCCAATGGAGTTTAATCTCCATTTTCTGGTACTTGTATGTTTCATTAGCGCATCCGGATCACAAGCTGTTTGCTGACCACAGAGTCCACGAAAATTGATGTTAACAGCATGAGCCAGAATAGTACTCTGCAGAATGTCATTTTATGTAAGGCCTCAATGAGCTCTATTTGTGGAAGACAGCTGAAAGGTTTACAAAGCCCTAGAATGTGTCTGCCCTTTGTGAAAGGAAACTACTTCCCACTTCTTAAAATGACCAGTAGTGGAAAGAAAACATGCACCAGGTCATTAGTGCCATTAGGACACCGAGTGCCGCAGATGGAGTAAGATTGGCACCACAGTGGAAGAGCTCTTCAGACTGGAGCTTCTGTCTGATTAACTGACTGAGAGTCTACCAGCATTCATCACATGCACCTGATGTGGAAAATGGAACTGAGGAGAGAGAGATTCTAATGGAGGTATCACCCCTATACTATAGCATCTCCTGATAGTGGTGCTGATCTTTGCTTACTAAATGAGATTACCTCTGACTCACTTGGCCCTTCTTTTCCCAGTGCCCCTTCCAAAGATCAGGTATGGAAGTATTCCTATCCCAATTTCTATTGGTGATCAAGGGAATAACTATAGGGTGGGCTCAGAGAGCCAAAAGATCTGCTGTGTCTTGAATGTAGGTCAAGATTCCATTTATCACTTGGTGTTAGTTGAGTGTCTAGCAGAGAGGCCATGATAGCATTCCAGCTTCCTTGATGAGTGTCAGTGCAAATATTACAAAGTCTGGATATTACCTTTTGCCTAGTCTACAATTGCTCTGTTGAATAGTCATAAACATATTTAGAAAAGTAATGGAGGAATATGTTATCTGTATTTTTGTGGTGTCAGTATAGCACTCCCCTTTGGATAGTGACTCTGGATCAAAGAACAGGTTCATGTTGACAAACTGGGTGAGAGGTCATGATTATCTATTAGGGCTTGTCAACCCAGCTTTATGTGGGAGTTGGGAACCTGAATTCCTGTCCTCAGCTTGTGCAGCAAGCCACCTGCCCATCCTCCCTTTCTGGACTCCTTTCAATGTTTTTATGCTGGCCCCTCACTTATTGCTTTTCACCCTTCTCCCCCTGTTCCACAGAAACATCCGATTCCTCTAGATTTCTTTTCTCTGCTAGCTGAAACAAGCTAAGCCTCATTAAGGGAGAACACGGCTAAGTTACATGAGGAAAAGAATGAATTCCTAATCCTGACTTCTTTCCTTCAGGTTCCCGAAGCTCATCCCCCTCTACTGTACCTGTTTCCTGCACGGCACAGGGGCCAGCTGCCAGAAGCTAGAACATTCACTGTCAACCCTAGGGAAGAACTACCCACTGAAGAGACTTTTCTGCTGGCCTAGCTGGTCTACTCTCCACAAGACTCAAGGGGTAACCTCCAGACGTTTCTGTAGGTGGACAAAGATGGATAACTTATCTTTCAGTAAACCACAGCTACCACCCTCTTCAACAAGACCTCCATCTTTTCCTTGGACATTCTGTCCCTGCTGTATTGGATCTTGCACATTTCTGCTGTACATCCTTCCTTAGAGACCTCCATCTCTCAGTAGCCAATCCTGTATCATGCTGGTCCCCTCTTAGAATTAGTTCATTTTGTTGGTTTTGACTTGTCCCGGAAGTTCTAGGTTCTTTCTTTTACCCTAAAAACCATCTCAGCTCTTGAGATCTTGTTCTTGTTCTACTGGGACCCAAGTTTTGACCTCAGACACCTAGCAAAACTGCATTCATCTTTAAATTTCCACTACCTTTATAATTAAATCTAAGGCCTGCACTTTAGTTCAAAGTACTACATGGTTCAGTGATAAAAGGTGTTCTTTAAATGGTGATATAAGACTCCTGAATTTGATATCCTAAATTGGATAGATGACTGATTGATTTGTTCTTTTGATTTTTCTTTTTCAAGACATCTAAAACCATTTCTAAACCAGCCAACTTTATTCCTTAGCCTAATGATTTCTCCTATCATTGGAGCCAATGTCTCCCACATGAGGCAATGCTTGCCTTATGTCTCCACAAATGAAGTCTTGGTACACGTCTTACTGTTGCTTTCTGTCAGTTATCTCTCAATTTAACCATTTGCCATGAAGTCCTCATACTGAATCAGGATCCTATCCTTAACATCTCACTGCCAGGCTACTTCTCTTATCAACTTCCACAGCTTAGATGCCAGAAAAGCAGAGCCCAGGACACACATGGAGAGCTTTTTAAGTGATTCTAGAGAAATGAATTTGGGACCTGTGAAACAGTGGAAAAACTAAAACTAATGAATACAAGGGTATGTTATTTATGTGTGATGCTTTAGGAGTTTGAGACTTGTGATTCTGATGAGTCATATGGTACTCAGAATTTTCCATCCAAAGGATGAGAGAGAACTCATCATCTATAGGTTCTTGCTTTCCACTGTTCAATGGGTTGTCTGTAGAATGTCAATTTGCACCAGGAGGGCAGGTGGCCTCCAGTACAGCCGCATAGGATCCTTATGGGCTTATCTTGCAAACTTGGCATCAGAAAAGTCCCATAGCAGATAGAGAGATATGTTGTACAGGTGTTTATACACGAGCAAAACTGACTGTGGCAGCAATAACTGCTTAAAAAATATAAGAGAAAATGGCTGACATAGTGATCAAGGAGGAGACTACTGTCAAGTTCCAAAGCTAAGCAGAAGCCAAACTATGGAAGATCTTGCAAGCTATGGTAATTTGAATTTAATTTTAAAAATTATTATTACTATTATTATTATTATTATTATTATTATTATTATTAGTGTGTGTGTGTATACACCATGGTGCATATGTGGAAGACAACTTTGTGGAGCTGATTCTCTCCTTCCACCTTTACACAGGTTCTGGGGATTGAACTCAGGTTATCAGGCTTGCACACCAAGCACTTTACTCACCAAGCCATCTCATGGGCCACTTTGAATTCTCAGTGCACCTGAAAATCACTGACCGGGGGGGACTGGAAAGATGGCTTAGCTGGCTCTCAGAACCCTCATGGTGGCTTACAAAAAATCCAGGGGATTTGCTGTCCTCTTCTGGCTTCTATGGGCACTGCATGCATATGGTGCACTCATACATGCAAGCAAAACACCTAGCATATACGTAAAAAATTTAAAAAGTGGAGAGACAGAACCATTGAAAAGGTTCTAAATAATACAGTCATGTGTTCTGACTTCAGGTTATAAAAAGACCCATTCTGTGGTCAGTGTGGGAAATTGGCTTCTGGAAGAGAAGGTATAGAAGACAAATAGAAGTGATCATAGAGTACAAGAAAAAGCTGATGGTAGGTTTAGTCAGGGTGACTGAGGTATATAGAGTGGAAACAAATCAGAGGAAGGACTGCTAAGGGCCTACATGTGGAATAGGAGTACTCAAGGATAATTGTCGGGGGCATTCCCACAGGCTATATACTATTCATGGCTTATGGCTCCATTTAACTGTATATACTCAAAATAAACGAAGTGACTCCAGTTTTTTGAGACAGGCCTTTTTGTACAGACTAGCTTTCCTCAGGATCATGATCCTCCTGCTTCGGACTCCTGAGTGCTGGAATTATAGGTGCATATCCCATGTTTGGCTTCAAGAGGTAGTTTTTTATGTGATGTGGAAACTCCTCTAGTTTTATAAATACTAATGTATTGATGGGAGTTTATAGGACACAATAGAGGGAACAAAATTATTAAAAACATAAAATTCATGCATATTTGTTTTCAACTAGCTGCTTATTACACTTATTACACTTATTTCTTTCATGTAATAAATGTTGATAAAAACATTGGAAAATACTTTCAACTCAAAAGCACATTTTCTGAACTCTCTCTCGTAACACATAGCAACACATTTGTAAAAATTGTCCTTGAATGAGTTTGTCTTGCTTGACAACTTATTTGAGAATCAAGACTTATTTTTTTTTTCTCTAATGGCAGAGAGTTTGTCAGGCTCTTTGAACATCCTTAATCATGTCACATCTTAGAACATTGAGTAACTGAGAAAATGCTTGTCTCTTGGCACAACAGACTGTTTCCTTTTTGTTTTCTGCCTCGCTTGAGCAATGTGTAGTACAGGTTTATTAAAATCATCTCAGTTATTTCCTCTGGAGACAATGTTGTGAGGTCTGCTGCAGTGCAAGTTAAAAAGACTCTTGGGGAAAAGGATGTTCCACAGCCACACTGTATTCTTGATGTATTGATCAAAATAACCCTGTAGCTGCCCTAGTAATTTTATTTACATGTGTAGGAGTGTTTTGCCTGTATGTATGTGTGTGTGTGTGTGTACCATGTGCCTGCTTGGTGTCTTAAGAGGCCAGAAGAGGGCTTTGGATTCCTTGGGACTGGAGTTACAGATAGCTGTTTACTACCATGGGAGGGGTGTGTGTGTGTGCCTGGGAATTGAACCCAGGTCCTCTGGAAGAGGAGCCAGTTCTCTTAACCCCTGAGGCATCTCCCCAAGCCTGCCATAGTGGATTCCTTAAGGAATAGAGGGGAAGAGGGGACCTGATTTTCTGAGTATGTAACATGCTGCATCTTCTGCAATAGAGGTGTTTTAAGGCTTTGCTTATTCTCTATGTCCAGTGACCCTTACTCTGCCTTAAGATCTCATATCAAATGCTGCTTCTTAGGGGGGCTTTCCCAGCCTTGACCAGGTCTGCCATCATCCCTATGTAGAACAACCTGACTCTCCAGTCAGTACATAAGTTATACTTGCAGCTTGACATTTATTTGTGTGATTATTATTTTGTTTTTAAACTATCTACCTCCTCAGCTAACCCACAGGTTTGTAAGGGGATAACTCATGGTGATTGTTTCATTCACTTCACACCCACAGTATCTGCCACTGTGCTTAAATAATTCAGGCATTTAATAGTGAACACGTACATGTTCGGTTAGGAAGTGGATTTCACAGTCATTCAGATCTAAATTTGAATCATGATAAAGTAAGCTGAAACATTATTCCCAAAGGTACCTGTAAATAGTAACTAATACAGAAATAAGGCTTTTATAGACGTCATTAAGGGTTTGGAGATGTAGTTCTTATCCTGGATTGTCTGGACTGGCACTAAATTAAATCAAAGAGTGAGGCTAAAACAGAAAAGGTAGAAGGCAACATGACTACAACAGCAGAGACTGGAGTGATGTGACCACAAGCCATGGGATGCTAGGAGTCACAAGGACCTAGAAGGCAGAGAAGGCTAAGAACAGACTCTTGTAGAGCTCTCCGATAGTGTGGTCCTGTTGCCATCTTGACTTTGGAACTATGAAACTAGTTTCTGACTTTTAGAACCATGAGATTAAAAAATTTCTAATTCAAACTATTGATCTGTTACAGCAATGAAAGAAAATGGACACAGTGGGCTGCAAAAACTATTAGATATGTTGTATGAACCTGGACAAGTTACCTAATTTGCAACTTGGTGCTGAGTCTGTACCCCACCCCAGGGAAAACCACAGCAGATACCCTAAAGGATGTGGTAACATGTATAATACAGGACAATTTGTAGAGATTATGTTGTAAGTGCTTGAAAACATTGTTATTATGATGTTTCTTAGGCATTTTATAAACTGTTTTGCTTAGTTCTCATGGACCCATGATGTTGACTATCACATCTCCTCATTTTACAGGCCAGGAAACAGAAGTTAAACCATTTGCTCAAATTGCATGATCAAAATGAAAAAATACCATGGGAATAATTTTTTGAAATATTTTAGATGTGTTTTTAAAAAATATTCTCATATCTTATTGCCGGATGCACTCCATCCACGGAAATAATAGTTCCAGTGTTTCAGAGGGAAGAACAGATAGGTCAGAACAAAGGCGTGACTGTCAGGGGGACTTTCAGTCTCTAGCACAGTCTCTAGCTTGAAAGCCAAGCTTTGTTGAGTGAAGAGTTTTAAAAATTCTTTCATTGCCCCTAACTCATCACAGAAGCAGAACCCGTGGGGCAAAGCTAGAGAACCCAGGAGGCGTGAAGAAAGCCCTCCGTTTGGGAACGGAGAGGGGAGCTAGGTTATAAGACTGAAAGGAGAAATGAGAGTGAGGCCCATCAAGAAGCCAGTCACCACTTCTCACTCCGCTAGGGCTTGGGTTTCTGAATGTCTCCAGGAGGCCCATGTGCTCAAGCCGGGTTTCCAGACTTTAGCACGACTGGGAGATGATGGTGGACCTCTGGGAGGTGGGGCCTCTCAGGAAGAGGTTGGGTCACCGGTGACCAACCTTCAAGGGCCCCAGTCCCGTCTTCTCTCACATTCCGCCCACAAAGTCAACAGCTTGATTGTACTCTGTACAGTGTGCTGCCTGGGCATAAGTCCAAGAGCAACAGGGCCAACCAGCCCTGGGAAACCATGAGCCAAACAGAACCTCACAAGTTCATGTATCTCGAGATAATGGAAAGCTGACGACTGTGTACTCAGGCCACCATAACTCACGATCCCACCATGATAACTCAGAATAAACTTCTGTTTATCCACTTTCAACATGGGTAACGTCTTCTTCCTTTTCTCTTTTTTTTTCTTTGACTGCATCTCACTGTGCAGCCCTCACTGGCCTAGACTTTGCTGTGTAAACCCAGCTGGCCTTAACTCAGGTCTGCCTGCCTCTGCCTCTGCCTCTGCTGGGATTAAAAGCAACACTACTACTCCCAGCCATGTCTCTATTTTGTGAAGACTAAATCCGTGGAGTTTGAATGGCTTCTCACAGCATGGGATCTGGAAAAAACTAGACCAGCAAATGTTTCACTGTCTTGTCAGATTAAAAAAAAAAAAAAAACAAAAAAAAAACCCCATGATTTAGCCAATTGGAGATTTGTTTTCCAGCTGGGCAGTGGTGGTGCACACCTTTCATCCCACCACTTGGAAGGCAGAGGCAGGAGGATCTCTGTGAGTTCCAGGACAGCAAGAGCTCAACAGTGAAACTTTGTCTCAAAAAAGGAAAGAAAGAAGTGTTTTCCTGCATTCTGAAGCAGCTTGTCCAGGCTTGATGCAAATATTCAGGACCCACTGAAGCTCCAGTCTCCTTCTTGTACTCTACTTGGCACAGTGTCTGACAGGGCAGCCTCCAGTTTTAGGAGAGCTGCCCTCCCTCCTTCCCAGCAGGGACAAAGTGAAGGTGGAATGGACGTGCGGAGCGAGTCAGACCCTTTCACCAGGGAGACAGCATGTTCTCACAAGACCCACACGGCAAACTTACACCTTACTCCACTGACCACAGAGGACCACGTGGCTCCTCAACTGCAGGGAGTGCAGAGAAGGTTCCATGTTAGTAGGTGTTTTCCACAGGAACCATGGCGGGAAGAAGGCCAAGCCTCACTGCTCACAGTGCTTCAGTGTGCTGGCCTTCTGCTGTTAGCAGGCAAGCTCTTTCCTTTCCTAGAGTGTACTCAGTTTCCAGTCTTCTAGAGGGACTGTTCTTCTCTTGTGCCGTGGCTAGCAGCTTCCTACCGTCCATCTCTGCTCTACTGAGTCGGGCTCGGGAAAGCCTACTGCACGGGAAAGTGACTCCTTTCTCCAGCAGTGACTCTCCCACAGGAGACCGGTTCCTCCCCCACCCCACCCTTTTCTCCTCCTCCCGCCCTTCCTATCTTTTCCCTTCTCCTTTCTTGAGGCAGCGTAGCCTCTGAACCTTGCTATGTGCCAAGGATGACCTTGAAGTGCTGGTTCTCCTGCCTCCTGAGTGCCAGGATTACAAGATCACCACCACAAGTCCTCAGTGCTCTGGGCATGGTAGGTGCACACTCTAATAACACAGCTACATCCCCAGTCACTGAGCACTGCCCTAGTCAGATGTCACTAGCTTATTACTCATTTCCCTCTACAAGAGGGCAGCCCTTTGGGAGACGGGGTCTCTCTCTATAGCCCAGGCTATCCTAGAACTCTCTATGTAGACCAGGCTAGCCTCAAATTGCAGCGATTCATCTGCCTCTTGAGTGCTAGAATTAAAGGTGTGTACAATGTCCTGTTTGATATATATATACTTTGAGACGAAGTTTTACTATAAAGCCCAGGTTGGCTCTGAACTTCTGATCCTTCTGCCCCAGCTTCCTGAGAGCTGGGATTTTTATTTACAAGCTACTAAGATCTGTTTTCAAGTGCACATTGAACTGAAGTTCCTAGAAAAAAAAAAAGCCACAACTACATCAATATTCTACAAGGTTGGTTAACGGAAGAGGGGCCAATGACTGTGAAGAGTTGGAATGTTGCAGGTCCAGAGCCAAATATTTTTGGGTTATCTATCTAAATAGCTATTTATTGCCCTCACTGTGACTATTATATAAATCCTGTTTTAATGCATAAAGAGATCTCATCCCAAAGAAGTTCACATAACATCTGAGGCCCAAATTAGAGATTTCACTGATGTGCTGTAACTGGGACCTACTTGGTGTTTTATTAACGTATCTAAAGTGTCTTGATTTGGGATTTTCTTTGTTCTATTACAATAGAAACTTAATGAAATTGTTACCACCTCGGAACACGATATTTGGGGTAATCTAAATCTGTGTTCTTGGGGCCATAGGCATTCACATTTTGCTCCAGAAGAAACTCTGAGACCCGTTGAATTGAGAGCTATGCTTTTTATGTCAACTATATTTTAAGAAAAATGCTATCGGAAAGAGCTGTCAAAGATAAATAATGCTTGAGCTACAGAGATGGCTCAGAGTTTAAGAGCACTGGCTGCTCTTCCTGAGGACCTGGGTTCAATTCCTACCACCTACACAGTGGCTTACAACTCTAACTCCAGTCTTGAGGGATCCAAAGCCCTCTTCTGGCCTATGTCGGCACTACACACTTGAGATGCCCAGACTTTCAGGCAAAACACCTATACACATAAGAGCAAATAAATCTTAAAAAGATAAGCCTATATGAGGACATTAGTTAAAGACACAAGGAAAGATTTTATCGATGGCAGCTGCCATAAGACCACACTATGAACTGGATTCTATTTTCATGAAACAAAAGGGTAGAGATTTTTAGAGGTGGGGATGTTGCTGAAAGATCTAGCATGCTGGTGAGTGCTGATGGCTATGATGAGGCCACTTGTCCAGTAGAGAAATAAACTTCTCTCATGACAGGAGGCAGTGGAACAAGCTGAAGTAAGACAACCGTCTCTCAGAGGAAGCGGATCCCAAGGTGAATTATCTTCCTTAAATGCTGGCAACTCAGACGGATGGATGGCTATCAGCTCCAGGAAAATGTTAGGTTGCACTCCAAAGTGCAGAGAAGGAATATATAGTTATAATCTTTATTTCAGGACCTACCTACAAGGAACCAGGTTTGGGCTGGGAGAATAAAAAAAGGAAAGTTCCCATACTTCGAGGGATTTTAAGGGGTGTAGTATAATCACAAAGACAACACCCTACACTGCTGTAATCTGTGTTACATCACAGTCAAGTTCCTTATTGCTGTTCCATCCCAACAGTCCCGCAGTTTCCAGGATATAGCTAAAATCTGATTGACCTGGCTTTAAAAACTGCCAACACCTTATGGTATGTTTCAAAAGTGCAGAGGCCGAAGTTGACTATATACTTAAAACTTACAAACTTGGTCTCATTAACAAATAAAACTATGAATGCCAGGCCGCAAGCTGCTCTACACACCGGGTTTTACCACTTTAAACCTAACTTTTGCCCTTCGTTAATTAGTTTACTATCCCGACCTGTGCCAGTTTCACTGTGTGCTTGTTTTAGGAGGGGTTTGGGATCAAGTGGGCCAGAGGCTGGCTGTCCTTTGGACAAGAGGATTATGGGAAATACTAACACCGTGGAAAGCAGCACGCAGGGAGCTCTAGGGGGCTCAGACCGGACTCCAGGCTTCGGATCCCTCCGAGTAGGTCCCAGAGGGGAGCAGGTCACATGACTGTGCGGACCACGTGACCGCCGGGATGCTCCCAGTTACTGCTCCCAGGCGGTCGCTGAGTCCGCGAGGATCGTACGATTCGAAAAGCGAGTTAGTTTTACTTCTGGAAACCAACCCGCTGTCGTTTCAGGAACCGTCACTGAACCATTCTACGTCTCCTCCTAACCTCGCACTGCTCATGTGACTCTGTATCGCCTTCCTCTCCTGATTCCCTTCCGCTTTGGCCTCGGTTCCTCCGCGCCCAGCCGCTCACCTCCGTGCGCCTGCGCACCCTCTCTCCGCGCCCAGCCGCTCACCTCCGTGCGCCTGCGCAGACGGGGGGCGGGCCCAGGCCTGGCAGAGAGGTTGGTTTGCGGCGTCGTCGTAAAGCGCTGTCGTGCACCCGGTGCGTCGTGGGGCTGCGGGCGCTGCGGGCTGCGGACAGCCAGCTGGGGGGCGGGGGGGGGACGTCGGCGTCCCGCTAGGGGCAAGCGCGGCCGGGTCCTAGTGCCCGCTGGCTACCCGGCGCGGGGCTCGCTGCGGGGCTCGAGCGAGGCCGGGCGGCTTGCAGACCCCTCGCCGGTCCCGCGCCAGGCGCCGATGGCCGGCCGCTCCCTGGGGCAGGCGGTAGCCACCGTGTCGCTCTCAGTGGCCCTCGCGTCCCTGACTGTGCGGTCCTTAGGCTGCCGAGGCATCCCCGCGTCCAGGTACCCCGTTTCTGGGACGGGCTGCGGCTCCCCCAACCTCGGGTGGACTGCGACCCCCACTTGCCCTTCCTGAAGGTTCTGTAGGCTTTGCCCGCGTACTGGATTTTGGGGGAAAAAGAAACAAAACAAAACTATCAGCAAGGACCTTTCTCGATCTCTGATTTTTAAATTTGCCGTCATAGATACGCCGCCACTGTTAATACATAGATCACCAGAGAGTTTAAAGAGCGGTTTTGTTTTTTCTTTTCGTTGCTCTGTGTTAGAGGTAATACTGGATACCTGTAATGGAAACATATATTCTGTTACTGTGAGTAGCAGATACTGCTTGCTGTGCGCAGGAAGGCGATTGACTATTGGCTTTTGGTTCTATTGATAGACTGGAGATCGAATGTATCCTCGCTCTTTCTGCTGGACAAGGTGGCCGCGACTTTCCTAGTGACTTGGGAAGTTTGTAAGCCTGGTTCTGTTAAGTTCTCCCACACCGGTGTCTGTAGCAGGGGTCCTAACCCTCACCTCCTTAAAACACATACACCCACACCTCAAACTTGACTGTATCCAGGAGGTAGACTATCACCAGGCTTCAGTTTCGCAGAGGAAAAGAGGTTAGTTAGTTCCGTGGCCGGCTTATAAGACCAAACTTGACATTTCTGAGGGCTCCGCTTACAGGAGTGACATCTTCCTTCACCTTTTTGAAAATAGAATCACTTCTACTGTAGCTTGTAGGCCTCTTTCATGGTTTCATCCGTTGTCTGTCTTCCTGACAGGTTAAAACCCCTCAATCAGAGTGTCCTCTGCCTGCTGGTGTGAATGAACTTCCTTTTATACATCTAGATGTCTTCAGTGGGGTTTACAGAGGGAAAAACTCAGCTCCCTGGAAGTCACTAATGCCATTTTTGTTGGTTGTTACCAGAACAATGTAAAGCTGCTTGGTGTTTATTCTTTGTTTTAGTAAGATGGGGAAGGGAACTCTAAAAGTAGTGTATCCAGAACCGAAACTGTGTGTTCAGAAGGAAAGCCCAAAGCTGAGTCAGCAAGAATGTGTTGCGTGCCTGCTACTCTAATATTGTAAACCATCTGGGGACAGGCAAGGGCAATGTATCATCAAGAGTTTGTGACTATAGTTTTCTTTAGGGGTGTGGCTGAGCTTAGAGCCTGGATCTGGATTCTGACTCAGCTGAGAATATATGACCTCAGTTGACCTATTAAGGTTCCCGAGTCTTTATTAGACTTATTTCCAAAATAAGGATTTTTGAGAGTCAGATGAGTGGGCAGAATTCCGTTGCTTAGAACAGGGCCTAGCAAGTGCACGTTTATCTCTCATAAGTTATAACGTCGAGATTTTCTTGAGTTCAAAGGAACATGCTGCTATTGAATTTCTCTTATTGCCAGTCTTAGGAACTGGTCTCTTCTTTGTAAGATGCATTCTGTTAGTTTCCTAATTCCTATTTGTTAGGGCAAAAATTTCTTGCCCAGATCTGTTATTCAATAAAAAAGATTTAGGCTCTGTATATGTGTGTGGTAAGTATCTTGTTCTAGTAGTCGTTACTGTCTCACATTGGGGAGCAGATGTAAATGGGGATCCCCCTGACTCTTCCTCCCCTCGCCCCCAGGGGAGGTCACAGGTGTGCGTGGAAACCTGGCTTTTTAGATGCCATGCGTCCTGGGACCCGAAGGCCTGACCTCTAGTACTCAGTGATCGGATAGTGGAAGCGCTGTCTCTCCAGCTCCACCATTTTTCTTACGGAATTCAATTTCCTTAGGAAAGTAAGTAGTCAGGCATGTAAGACCGAGACCAGAGAGCATGTTGACACAGTTCTGCTTACTTAGTCTAAATTGGGGAACAGAGAACCTCAGATTACTTAAATGCTTTTGGTATGTGGTTGGGATAGAATAATGAATTTTTCCCCCCTATTCCCATCCATGTAACTTATTTCTCATTTCAAAGTAGAGAACAGGTCTCTGTTAACTTTTACTTTTTAAAAACATATACCTGGAATCTGGTTAGATAAATACACATTTTTACATTTATGTATTTTTGAGTATGAGCTTTGAATGGTTTTTATTTTTCAGAGGATTCATAACTTGGATTTGCAAATCTTTAGCAGCTGAAGAAAGCATGTCATCAGATAGGAAAATAATGAAAACCCACCAGTTTTATTGGTTTGTGAGGCAGTCTGCTGAGCAGCCTGGCTGGCTTTGACCAGGTGGCCTTCCTAGCTGTCTCCACTGCTCGGGAATTGTACTTGTACTTTGCACAAAGTGAGTCAGGTTATATATTCTCCTACTTTTCACTGGAGCCCAGCCTCCCTGGGGTGGGAACCTCCTCGTTAGTTGGGCATGCCCTGCAGGTTGGGAGTTTGACAGTACCTCATGGATGCAGAGTACTTGCAAAATGAAGTGGTCGTGTTTTGAAAGCCTCTAAATGGGGTGACAGAACACAGCTTGCATTACACTCACAGCTATAGACGCAGACAACGGGGCAGAATAGGACCTACTAAAGTCAGGCGGAACAGACAGTCTGTCGTCACTTTCTTACAAAAACAGTCATCTTGTGTTGGTGTAACTCAGCAGTCACACCACAGGTAACTCATGCCCACAAAAACTTGCACATACCTTTTTACTCGTAAACTCCTGTTTGCATTTTTGCCCATGGCTGATTTCTCGTAACACTCCTGCCCCTCTTCTGAGAGGAAACAAAACTAACATTCTGCTTCTGTTTCCTCAGCTAAAATAAGTGCAGTCAATAGGCAACAATTATAAGATTAACTAGTTTGTGTGTGCATGCTGGTGCGTGTCAGTGTGTGTGTGTGTGTGTGTGTGTGTGTGTGTGTGTCCATATGGGAGCCAGAGGTTGATCCTGGATGTCTTCTTTGGCCCCTGAGATAGGGTCTCTCTCACTGATGCTGGAGCACACCCATAGGCTGGCTGGCTATTGAGCTTTCCCGGCCTGCTTCACCTCTGACGTGGTGGTGACAGTGCTTAGGGGCTCACCTTCTGTGTTGGTGCTCCGGCTCTGACCCGAGGTCCTTGTGCAAGCATTTTACTAACTGAGTTCTCTCTCCAGTCCAGATTCAGCTAATTTTCAAAATCTCAATTTTTGGAAAAGCCCCTTGTGGATGCTACATGTTCTTAACTTGAATTTTTTCTTTTTAATTTAACAGTGTTCATTCTGTGTGTGCATGTGTATGCACAGATGAGTGCGGGTGCCCTCAGGGGTCAGAGGCCTTGGATACTCCAGAGCTGGAGTTGTAGGTGTTTGTGCGCTGTCTGACTTAGGTGTTAGGAATCAAGCTTGGGTCCTCTGGAAGAGCAATATATGCTTTTAACCGCCAAGTCACCAAGCTCTTCAGCCCCAATTTTCTGATTTTTAAGTATTTGAAATTGAAAAATGTTTTGGGAATCTTTGAACTAGGTTCTTTAATTCATATGCTTTTAGAATGTTCATAAGATGCTTTTCTTATTTTCTCCTTAGAAACTCATTTCCATCCTGTGGATTTCACCTTAACGCCAACATCATGTCTGGTTCTAATGGTGCCAAAGACAATTCCCACAACAAGGCTCGGACATCTCCTTACCCAGGTTCAAAAGTTGAACGGAGTCAGGTTCCTAATGAGAAGGTGGGCTGGCTTGTTGAGTGGCAAGACTATAACCCGGTGGAGTACACTGCAGTCTCTGTCTTGGCTGGCCCTAGGTGGGCGGATCCTCAGATCAGGTGAGAAGTGATGTGAGCTGGGTGTAAGATGTCTACAGGTCATGTGTTTTCAGTTATGATTTGTCCCTAGAGAAATCATTTTTATCCATTCTGGGCATTGTTACAAGTCAGTTTCTACGTTTCCTTCAATCTGCCCAAACCAAATAATCCATGTTTGTTTACTCTTTGCTAAGTTTTGCGAGGATCTCTCCTAATAGGCATATCTATTTTGGTTTGAAATACCTGCTGTTTGTTTTGAAATGATAACAGTGGATGGTGTCTGTAGACAGAAGTTTCCCTATGTTCCTCCCGGCCCGCAGCAGCTTATAAAATAGTCTCTCAGAGGCTTAATATTAATTACAAACTCTTTGGTTTATGGCTTAGGCTTCTTGCTAACTAGCTCTTTCATCTTAAATTAACCCATTTCTATTAATCTATATTTTGCCACATGGTTGTGGTATTACCAGTCTGCTGGCATCTTGTTCCTCCTTGGGCAGCTGGATCCTGTCTCCCTGACTCCGCCTCCTTCACCCTGTGTGTCTCTTGGATTTCCCACCTGGCTCTTATCCTGCCTTACCATAGGCCCAAAACAGCTTCTTTATTAACCAATAGTAAGCAACACAAATTCACAGCATACCGAAAGACCATCCCGCAGCAGGTGTCTGTTTTTGCATGTCCTAGTTGGGTTAACAGTTGTACACCTCTGTTGTTTCTAGCAGAGCTAGGCTGGTATTTGAGGTTGTGAAAATGTTCGTCAGACATTTTTACAGATTATCAAAAACAAATGATGAGCGTAATAAAACAGGAAAGGAGAGAGACAAGTGAGGAAGGAGGAGAGGAGAGGCAGAGTGCTTTATGTTCCTGGAAGTGCTGGGTTGGTTCATGTTTCATGGTCATATTCTCTTTTATTCTCTTGCCAGCTTTGCCATGCTATAATCGACAAGAATTATATGTATTTAAATGACTAGCTCAGTGGTTTGTTTCACGAGTACACTGTGAAACGATGACCACAGTAACACCAGGTAACATGCCCATTGCTGTCCTGTATACTTCTTTTTGTGGTGTGGTGAGAACACTGGAGATCTGTCTCCAGCAGTGTTGGCTGTGGTCACTGAGCTGGACAGAAGAGCTCCAGAATTGATCCTCAAACGTAACCAAAACCTCGAGTCCTTGCCACATTATCTCCCCTATGTGCCTGCTATTTATGTTTCCTTCAATGATAAATATAACACAGTAGTAGGACTGTTTGCTTTCAGGAGCTAGACGGAGAGCTCAGTAGTCAAGAGTACTGGTTCGTTGTTCTTATGGAGGACTGGGTTTGGTTCCCAGCACTTACATGGTAGTGCACAGCCTTCATAACTCTAGTTTCAGGGGCGTTCTTATCTCCATGGGCAGCCTGGTGATGTATGTAATAAATGCAGGCAAAACACTCATGCATTTGAAATAAAGTCAATCTAAAAATTATTTTTAAAAGTTACTCATTCATTGGATTTATTTTAATTATTTTATTTCTTTGTTGCTGGTCATTGCTAAGTATCCAAGTGGTCTACCACTAAGGTACATTCTCAGCCTAAGTTTGTATTTCAACTTGTGTATAAAAACATAAGGCTGCACCGATGTTTGGATGCATGTATATATTTGAATCAGCTTAAACATAGCTGTCTCCTCAACCCTCCATTCTTTAAGTTGAAAACATTCCAAATCATTTCTTCTAGCCCTTTGAAATGGTCTGTAATGGCTCTGAAGTCACCGTAGTGTACAATAGCTCCAGAACCCATAATCCTATGTAAGTATACCTCAGAGTAGGTTGTTCTCCAACCCCTTTGTAGCAGTTCTTTCCTGTCAGGGCCGCCAGCTCAAAATCACTACACAGAGACTTAGTATTAATTATGAAAGCTTGGTCATTAGCTTAGGCTTATCTCAGCCAGCTCTTATAACTTAAATTAACCCATTTATATTAATCTACAATTTGCCACTTGGTGTGACCTTCTTCCATCTTGTATCTCCTGTGTCTCCCCATGTCTGAGTGGCGACTCCACCTTTCTTCTTCCCAGAATTCTCTCTCTGCTTGGAATTTCCACCTATACCTCCTGCCTAGCTCTTGGCCATTCAACTTTTTATAACAACAGTTACAGCAATACATCTTCACACAGTGTACAAATACCCTATAACATTTCCCCCTTTTTGTCTAAATAAAAGGGGAAAGTTTTAACTCTGATACAGTATAAATATATACAATAGGAACAATTATCAAATAAGAATTACATTTACAGTGTCCATTTGTATTTGGCAAATTTGGAGAATTTGTGACCGTATGTTGGTCTGACATTTACATCTGTGCTGAGCAAAATGACTTTAGGCTGGAGAGATTGGTGAGTGGTTAAAGTGCTTGCTGTAAGAGCGTTTGGACCTGAGTTTGGTCCCTAGAACCAATGTAAAAAGGCAGGGTTATGGGGGCGGGGGTTGGGGAGGGGGACAGGGGCTGGGTGCAGCATGAGCTTGTAACCCCAGTGCTGGAGAGGCTGGGATCATGGGATCCTTGGAGCCTGCTGGCCAGCAGCCCAGGATATTTGGCCAGTTTCAGACCAGTAAGAGGTTCTGTCTAAGAAACAATGAGTGGATGGCTGCTGAGAATTGATCCCCAAGGTTAACCTCTGGTTTCTACACACATAAACATGCACACGTGCATCCCTACCCCAGCACTTCTAACAGCGAAAATCAAACAAGTTGATTGAGGTCAATATTAGGAGAGGGTAACTAACTACAGGCTAGGAAGTGTAAGTGGGTGATTGGGTAGTCAGCAGCTACCCACACACAGTTCCTTAGGGAGTGAGTGCTGCCATCTTATGGCTCAGCGGGGGTTACCATTCACAATACTATATTTTATATGATTTATATATATAGGAACTAGAAAAGAGAATTTCAAAGTTCCCCATGTAAGGAAGTGGCAAATATGTAAGACGATATAAACGCTAATGACTTAAATTTGGTCATCACATTTTTATAAGTGTACCAGATGGTCACTGTATCCCATGATATGTACAGCGATTATGTATCAATTAAAAAGACAAAAAAAAAAAAAGCGGGTGGGAGTAGTGGCACACGCCTGTAATCCCAACACTCAGGAGGCAGAGGCAGGTGGATCTCTGAGTTCAAGGCCAGCCTGGTCTACAGAGTGACTTCCAGGACAGGTACCGAAACTACACAGAGAAACCCTGTCTCAAAAAAACAAACAAACAAAAAAACCCCCAAAAGCCAAAAAACCAAAAAACAAAACCATTTGCTCTGCTGGTGCCTGCGGTTTAGAACGTACTTTAACTCAGTTGCCTCCCGAGTTTATTCTCCTACACTCTGCTAAACTGCCATCACAGAGCCTCAGAAGGACAAGCCCCAGGCCTCCCTCATACAGAATCTAGCAAGTACTATATGCATATATGTAAACAGTGGACGTGTGGGTGCAGCGTCATCTGAAGAGAACAAGAAAGGCTGCATGTGAGGGCGGGAAGGGCTGAGTGCAAGTGCTGGGCATGATTACGGGAGAGGACATACAGCTAATTGTCATTCTATTCTAACTGATGCCTTCTTTGGTTTGGTGGTGGATAAGTGCATAGGAATATGTTTGATACAAGAAAGTGTAACATGTAATGCAGAACTTCTTGGCCTCTGTTCTGAATGCCCACGTTAACTGTATAGAAGGCCATTGAGTTGTCTGGGTTCTAGGTCTGGTTCATCTTGGTCTTGTTTTAATTTATTTGCAAGATTTTACATACTGTTTATTATAAAATCTTTCTGTTGAGGCGTGACATAAATGCAGTCCAAGTGCATTTCCGAAGTGTGCGGGTGCAGTTTAGTAAACGTGCAGTTCAGGTCATGACCTCCAGCATTTCCAGAGGACTATGACTATTTTTAATATGCATCATATTTACTGTATAATTGAGGGGATGAATTCACCTTTTGCGAATTTTGATGATATGTGGGTATTTGACAGCATTAACCAATATGCATTAATTTAAGGTATAGTCACTTGGAGGCAGTAGAGATGTCATGCTGTTCAGAAGGAACCTTTGGTTGGGAACCCTGTGGAAGCTGGCTGTTGGCGCAGTGTTCCCACAGAAGGTTCTGTGTTGCTGGTGTGATGTGGACATTTTGTTCATGTAGGAGGGGCTCCCTTCCTTCTTTCAAAAGGGTTAATAGGCCTCATACTATGACATCTTTTTCTGCTTTGGCTAAGAGGGTCTTTGCCCACCCCTAGAGCCTATTTTGATTGAATAAGATGATTTAGAAATCAGAACTTACTCTTAAATTTTTTCAAAGATACTGTTTATTATGAAAGCAGTGAGTTAGGTTGTTAAGCTGTAGGTGGTGTTTAATCATCGCCATTCTCATTGCAGTGAAGGCAACTTTTCTCCCAAATTCAATGAAAAGGATGGGCACGTGGAGAGAAAGAGCCAGAATGGCCTGTACGAGATCGAGAATGGAAGACCCAGGTGAGTGCTGGTATGGAGTGACTTAGCCTAAGATCTCAAGGGAGAGGAAGTGTTAGCAGTCTACAGTTAGCGTATCTGTAAGATCCAGGCACAGTATGTGACTACGGACATCTTCACAGAACTCCTCGTGCATTCACATATCTTTAGTTCCATTTAACAGGTTAGGAAAGAATGTTAGCAGTTTGCACACAGCTAGTAAGTGCTGGAGACAGGATTTGAATGTATTGCTTTATTATTTTATCTTGAAGGTTGAAATAAATGATTAAGTATAAAAAGGACTAAAATTTATATTTTCAATGGGTATTTATTAAATGAGCTAATAATGGCTTATAGTAAGAATTTATTCAAACATGTAAGACATGAGAGATAGTAAAACTCTTTGCTGGGTAAAATTGCTCAGTGTATAAAGTCTCCACTACAGGGCTGACCACCTGCCCCAGGGGACTCATGTTGGAAGGAGAGCTTGAGTCCTGTAGCTTGTTCGCGCTCTCTCTCTCTCTCTCTCTCTCTCTCTCTCTCTCTCTCTCACACACACACACACACACACACACACACACACACACACACTAAATAGAATGCAATTTAAAAGACAAGTAAAACGGAGCAATTTAAACATCAAGGCTCTTTTTGCCCATCTCCCGTTCCTGTCCTTCTATGAATTTAAAAAAAAAAAATATATATATATATATATATATATATATATATATATATATATATATATATATATATATATATATATATTTACTTGTCCAGGTGACTTAAAAAAAGTTTGTGAGTTTAGTGCAAAACAATATAAAAATGCATTCAGTTTCAACAGCAGTAATGCAGGTGGGTGTGAGTGCGGATTCGGCGATGATCATGGGGCGTGAGTGCAGATGCGGTGATGCAGATGGGGCATGAGTGGGGATGCACGTAGCTGACATTTTTTTCTGGGCTGTGGATTAGATTAAGAAATTAGTTGGGCTGAGTGATGGTGGCACATACCTTTAATCCCAGCACTCGGAAGGCAGAGGCAGGCAGATCTCTGTTGAGTTCAAGGCCAGCCTTGTCTACAGAGTGAGTTCTAGGATAGCCAGGACTACACAGAGAAACTCTGTCTCAGAAAAACAAACAAAAAGTTATTTGGGGGCTGGGAAGATGGCTCTGTGGATGAAGCTCTTGTTGTATAGGCATACAGACAGGAGTTTGGCCCTCCAGAGCCCCCACAAAAGCCAAGCAGGGGTAATCTCGGGACTCAAGGAAGGGACTGAACAGGATATCGCAGGGGTAACTGGCCAGCTAGGCAACCTCAGACTAGCCGATTGGCCCTCCCTTGATAAACTGGAGAGCTGTTGATGAAGACACCTCAGGCTGGATGTCTACTTCACGCCTCCACACATGTACATGCATACCGCCTGCACACATTCAAACGTGTGTACACACATGCATGTGGTCTCAAGCCAGACTTTAAATAATGAGTGCATTTAATTGATTGTGTGTTGTTTGTGGTCTTGTGTTCTTTTCCCCATAGAAATCCTGCAGGAAGGACAGGACTGGTTGGCAGGGGTCTTTTGGGGAGATGGGGCCCAAATCATGCTGCAGACCCCATTATAACCAGGTAAGGACCAAGTAAGGTGTTTGAGTAGCAGAGAGCTAAGTGATCAGAAAACACACAAATGTCAGCTCTGTGTTCGTGTTTTATGTGTAGGTATAGAACTGTGTTTGTACGTACACGGGACCTCAGGTGACATTGTGGTGTGCGGTGGAAGAACAAAGCTGTGGTTTTATCGAGGTGTTGTGGCTTATGCTTTTAATCCCCGTACTTGGGAGATTGAAGCAGGAGGATTGCCATGGACTTGAGGCCTGCCTGAAAGCCTCAAAATCAGTCAGTCAGTTGATTAAGCTGAGGTTTTATGTGGTAGGTGTACATCAAGCATTATCTACCAGGCATGTTCAACTTATTGCCTGAGAGCTGCATTCTGTGCCCAGTGATGGCTGTGAGTGTGGCCCAGCACAACCCGGGGTGATTTTTTTTTTTTTTTTCCACTCAAGAGCCTGTTTTCTGCAGTGTGGGCCTTGTAAATGACAAAGTCATGTTTTACATTGTCAAAAGCTTGCATATACCAGGCAGACATCTATTGAACATCTGTTTTTTTGTTTTGTTTGTTTTTTTTCTGCATTGAGTATGTACTTTGGAGAGTGTAAGAATTAAGGCTGTGGTCATGGAAGAGCTATAGCTTCATTTGTGAGGTGGGAAATTTAAAATAGAAAAGCATGAAATATGACGAAGTGCGGTCATGGATTGCCCAGCATTGGAGACACATCCTATGAAATACACCACTGTGTGTATTTCCTCACTGTGTGCCTGTCACACACTTGTACAAGCCTAGATGATACAGGCGAGTCACTCATTGTGGCCTCTTGATTCAGGAGACTCACTGGACATAAGATGCATAATATAGCCAGAGTAACATGTTGCAATGCTTTATAGTAAACTCATTTGTCCATAAAAACACTGAGGAAGGCATGATTGATAAAGAGCTTGATGCCATTAAAAAGGATCCAGGAGTTTTCAGTGGAATGGTGTAGGAAAGACCTGGGGGGCATCTCAGAAACAGACAAGTCACTCCTACCCCCTGGCTTCCAACGTCTAAAAGGGTACACTTACTTACAGTCTTACCTTAGAAGCTGTGGAGCACCCTTTCCAGAGGATGGTATCTATGAAAGCCGCACTTTAGTTTCAAATGAATGAGTTTATTAAGTGTAGCAGGTAAAAGGAAAAGGAAAAAATAGCAAGTAGAAGATGGTAACAGCGTTTTATCTGGTCTTTGAGTCATTTTGTTTCTTTAAGTGATCTTCATGCCTCTGTGAAAGTCAGTGAGCTCTCTAAAGTGCTAACAGGCTGTGGCATCGCCATGTTGAGCGGTATCCTCTGGCTCTCTTAAGGACACAGACTTGAGGATCCTGCTGTATGAACATTCACTGGTTTCTTTAGCCTCACACTCCACCTCCCTCTCACTGCTTAGATGTTCATTTTCTTGGACTAGTATTTTATCACTTGGTTATTTCTTATGTTATTTTGGGTTTTGCACTAATTATTTTATTTCTGTTTACTCTGCTCCTCAGTCTGAAACCTTTTCTTTTCTTTTTTCTTTTTTTCCAGAGCTGAGGACCGAACCCAGGTCCTTGCACTTGATAGGCAAGTGCTCTACCACTGAGCTACATCCCCAACCCAACCTTTTCTTATAATGTGCCACTTTGGGGTATAGCCCTACTCCAGAACCATGAGCTCTTTTGGGAGGAATTGTGGGTTAGATGAAACCTGGAGACCCATCTAACACTAGTGTGCTTTCACATTTCTTCTAGAGTGAGGATTCTATCGTAGGCTCTCTCTACCCATTTGTTATTGGAAGTACAAAGTTCTTACCTTTGTCTAGAAGACCAGTTTTAGAAAAAGTCTTGAAATTGGGGCTGTGGATCAGGAAAGGGAGGGGAGGTTTGTCTTCGAAAAAGAGGATGTGGTTAGAAAAATGTTTTCTGAACTGACTATTCCCTAACCACATAATTTAATTCAAGACATAAAATTAAAGTATAGGATGGAGGCTTTCCTCCCTCATAGTCTAAAGGTGGTATAAAGATTAACGAGCACTACTTTACACTCAGCTGAAACTACTTGGTAGCCTGCTTTTCTCATATCCCAGGGTGAGGTGCTCAGTCCAAGAAGTATTGCCAGGCCTTTTTATCACTTCAATTTCTAAAAGGGATCCTTGGTGGAAAATACCTTGCAACACCTTGAGAACCTTCCTTCAAATTATCTTCTGCTTTTAAATGTTTTGTGTTAAGGAGTAAAAATTGTGTGTAATCTAAATATTCCTTACAAAGAATACAGCATCCTCGTGTGAAGTAAACTTCCTTCTGGTTTATAACAGGGCTAAATAGATCATTTTTCTAATAAAAACAGGCTTAAACCGGCTGATTTTGGGTAAACAAGTACTTTGGTATAGAGAAAGCACCTTTATGGTGTTGCCACAGATGTAAGCTGGAATCTTGTCTTCTGTCCCCGCTCACAGGTGGAAAAGGGATGGCAGCGGTAATAAAATCACACATCCTGTCTCCGGGAAATGCATCTTGCAGTTTGTTGCAATAAAAAGGAAAGACTGTGGAGAGTGGGCAATCCCGGGGGTAAGCATGGCCCCGCCCTCTGCTGATGCTGTCACTGTTCATTGCTTAGCTCACTGGGAAGCTCCTGTGTGAGGAGGCCGCTCCTTACTCCCCACCAGTCTCTATACCACCGTGGAGTTTTACTATCACCAGGTTTAGAATGATGTAAGCTTTTAGGATCACGGACAGCTATAGCATCTTTGGAAGAACATGAACTTCGGGCTAGGCCGAGGCTCATGCTCTGCCCTGTGCACTTGCTGTGGGTGATGGAGTCCAGGCCCTCATTGTTAAAGTGAAGGTAGCCCTATTGACTTCAGAGAGATAGCCAATGAATGTTTGACATATGGTTGGCACTCCTATGTAAGGTCCATCTCAGTCCCCTACTCTAAACTCAGTTATATTTCAGTGTTATTGATTGAATTCTTCTTATTTTTAATCATAATGCCACTGGTTACAAACTTTTCCTGAAGTTCCATATCACCATCAGGAAGGGTGTACTTGTAGCCCGTGTTGACTTTGTGCCATTGATATATTTGAATACATTAAAATATGTATCATATGTGTGGTAGAGGCCTTGTAGTTTATGTCTTGCTGTATGAGATGGAGGTAGCTTGAGTGAAGATGAGTTTTTATGAATATACTGCTGTCGGCAAGAATGTGTTTTTCTTTGTAGTATAAAAATGGAATGGAATTATAGACTGTAGCTGACTGATCCAAGCTCAGGCTGATACCATGAACCAGTTCACTCATGCTAAGTGCAATAACACAAGAAAGGTTTTATTGTAGGGCATCACATTTTTGTCGTTATTTGAAATTCTGATCGGGAAGCAGCTGGTGTCACTGATCCGTTTCTGCGTACATCGATACAGTTTGCATCTCCTTCATTGACGACTTCCTGCCTTTGTCAGTTAATATTGTAGACACTGAGACAGAACAGATAGATACCCCTGTCTTCTGTTACATTTCAGTTGTGTAAGAAGGTAGCTGTGTAATAAGATGGATCCGTTAAATCTAAGTTTTATGTCAGAACAAGAAAATCTAGACCAGGACTGGAAGTAAACAGTGATTGAGAAATTGAAATTTTAGTTACAGCTGGAGAAGGCCCTTGGGGAAGGTGACATTTAAATGACATTATGAAGGAAGCGAATGAGTCGTGCCGGCTGTGGAGAGAACCGCCAGCAGGAGCGGCAGCTCTCAGCTGGAGTGTTGCTGGTGCCGTCTGCCAACGGTGCAGTCTGCAAATGCTGAGGAGCCGCTGTGGCTGGCAGGGACTAGTCAGTGCGGGAAGGGTCACTGTGCTGTTTCCTTTCTCCGGGCCTCGTAGTTTGAGTTTGGAAAGTCTGAAGAAATGAGTTTGCCTGGAACAGTCTGCCATAGCCTAACCTTGGACCAGTCACAGTGCACGCGTTGCCTTTCTTGGCTGCTGCTTCTGGAAACGAATGGTTTAGGAAGGGCTGCCCACAGGGGGTGGGGTAACTATGGTGGGGAAACAGTGCTACATGCCTATTGTACCAGTCAGTAAACATGTGTCCAGTAAGCCAAAGCTTAACTTCTTAAACAACGTGACTGTAGGGGATGGTGGACCCCGGGGAGAAGATCAGTGCCACACTGAAGAGGGAGTTTGGTGAGGAAGCCCTGAACTCCTTACAGAAGTCCAGCGCTGAGAAGAGAGAGATTGAGGAGAAGCTGCACACACTCTTCAGCCAGGAGCATCTCGTGGTAAGGGCTCCTGGGAGGCTCAGGCCCGAGTGCCGCAGCCTGTCAGCGGGGCCGTGGGATCTGCTCACAAAGCAGATTGTGCTTAACGTTTATATCCAGGCTTTAGCTCATCTGATCATTCACTACTTTCTACTACTTTCTTCCCTCTGACTTTTCTTCAGCTGAGGACCGAACTCATGTGACAAATAAGCTATTTTCTTACACATTGAGAAGCCATGGAACAGATCTCTCGTTCTCTCTCTCTCTCTCTCTCTCCCTCCCTCCCTCCCTCCCTCCCTCCCTCTCTCTCTCTCTCTCTCTCTCTCTCTCTTGTGTGTGTGTGTGTGTGTGTGTGTGTGTGTGTGTGTGTGTGTGTGTGTAAGGTTGGGGGAGAGAAGACTTTTTCACATGCCATTTACTTTGCTTTTTGAGAGAGAGGTCTCATTTGTTAGCCCCAGTTGGCAGGTCCGCAAGCCCCAGGGATCCATGAGTCTCCTGTGTTTGCCTGGCATTCACCTTACTGACTGAGCTCTCTCCAGCCCCAGGCTGGGTCTCCTAATTCCCTGCCTTGGCCTCCCAAGGGAATTTTCTGTTTGTTACATATGCTGTCTGGATCATGTTACATTTGTGCTGGATGACTAGATCCAATATTTTCTGTTATTAATAAGCTCTAAATTTGTTTTTAGATTTCTGTTTCCTAGGTTTGTCAAGAATAATATACCCTCCAATCTATGAAATTATAATCACAGAAACTTTTAAAACAGAAAAACACATACTATGGATGTGGCCCAAATTGACTCCCATGGTGCTGTTGAACTTGGGTGTCCAGCATACTAATCATATTCTACCACTGAGTTACACCTCTAGCCCCTCTCAGATTCTGTGGTGCTGAGGATTTTGTGAATTTTAAGTCTGCCTCAAAAGAGAGTATTGTACCCCGAAAACATAAGACAAGTCTATGAGGCTATGCTAAAGGTTGTATGTGTTTCCATTTTTTTGTAAGCGTTTTTTTTTTTTTGTTTGTTTGTTTGTTTGTTTTTGTTTTGTTTTTTTGGGGGGTGGGGGAAGTAAAGCCATGTAATATAACATACAACTATATGTGCATCAGGATATTTCCACATATTAACATAGTCTCTCCTGCTCACTCCCATCTCACCCTAGACCATTGTTTTTCTGTCCCCCTTGACAACAGATATATAAGGGGTATGTTGACGATCCTCGGAACACTGATAATGCATGGATGGAGACCGAGGCTGTGAACTACCACGATGAGACAGGTGACTTTAGTCTTAAACATGTTCCATTGGCTAGAGTTGAGGACCAGCTAAAGCCAGGATGTCTGCTAGGATGTCAGTACAGCTAGAGAATCTTAGCTCGTAAACCAGTTAACTGTTGAGTTTAGGGCTGTGCTTTTTGGCAAGTGAAGTTGTTAGTATTAGAATATTTAGAACAAAATCTGCAAAATTCTATCAGTGACTAAAATGTCCTTAATCTGTCGATGGCACATGAAGTTGGATTTGTAGGCTAAAATAATGCGGTTGAGAGCCATCAATTATTTAGTTATTAAACTGCAATTAAATTTGTGTAAACAAAAGCAAAAGCAAGTGGGAATTCGGATAGGGCAATTTGGCGGTGAAGGAAGAGATGACATTTATATTTATCTTGTTGTGTGATGTGTTGCCTTGGGATTGATGGGTCTGTAATAAGTGTGTGGTACATTTCCTCACCTGTGGGTCTTAGGGCTCTGGGAAAGACAGTCTGTTGTTACAGAAGAGAAGGGAACCTGCTGCCTTCAGAATGAATGACTTAGGATGTCTATGCATCAGCTTGCTCCTCAGAACACCCTTTCTTGCTAAGCTGAGTGGTGTTTTTAGCATTTGGTATTCATTCGAGGAGTGAGGAAATAAGCCATGTTCAGAGAACTCCCTGTTCTTCTGGCTCTTTGCTGAGCCACCTGATCTTATGCTGATCACTTGTCCTTGGACCAGCAGCTTAGACGTGGGAGGTCTCCGTTCACTCTGCCTTTGCTTGGCCTTGGAACTCCAGCACCAGTTAATCCCCTTCACAATTCATTGCTTATTTGTCACGTGCAATTGGAGTTTAGAAGGGTTTCTTGTTTAACTGCACACAATGCATTACTTATTTGTGAGGCTAAAAACAAATGACCTTTTTTCCAAAGATTGAAGGTAGATTATGTACCTGATGGGTGGTTGATATTAATTTTTCTGTAAAAAAAACAAACGAAAAAACTCTTTGCTTAAATTCCAAGTCTTTGGCCTATATAGATTGGCCATGGTTTATCTAACAAAAGGAGTTAAGGCAGACAGGCCTGTAGCACTAGGCTCCTCTGTCCCTGGTTTGCTGATTTGCCTTCCTCACACCCTTGGGCATCTCTAAGAGACTCCTTGGTAAGGTCTAAGGTGTGCCCTTCTCTCAGCTGATCCCTTGTTGGTGAAAGAATTGTACCCGAGGGCAGTGAACGGTGTGTTCAGGCTGGTTGCTGTGCCCCTCTCCCTGCTGTGATGGGATTTTCTACCTGAGCATGTGGCAGTGTGGCTCTGAGAACTGTTTTCGTTCGGCTTTCTTCTAATGAGAGTGGGAGAAGTAGCTGCTGAACCCTGTATGTATTTAAATATCAGTGATCAGTAGAAGAAAGTCTAGATATTATTAGTTCAGATAAAACACAGCATGCTAGAGGACTGTCCTGAGGTAACGGGACACTCTTAAATCAGTGGTTCTCCACTTTCCCAGTGCTGTGGCCCTTTAATACACTTCCTCATGTTGTGGTGATCCCCAACCATAAGATTATTTTCGTTGCTACTTCAAAACTGTACTTTTGCTGCTGTTATGAATTGTAGTGTAAATACCCGTGTTTTCTGATGGTCTTAGGGGACCCCTCGGAAGGAAGGGGTCATGACCCACAGGTTGAGAACCACTGCTTTAGCTTTGCACCAGTTGTGCATCTCTGTGAAGGTGTTGGTAGCTGGAGTATGGACAGATGTGGAGCTGGGATGCCAGCACTAGCACTTAGAGCCTGTGGCCACCCGTTGTCCTCTTTAAGAAGGACATCTGCTGTCTTACTGTAATGGTGATTTTGACATAGGTAAAATAGTTGGAACTTAGAGAATAGAATAGTTGACGTAAAGAGGAAAATATAAACCACCACCTTCAATTGCCGGCTTGCCTTAGCTTCTTCCAAACTTGGTGTAGCTTCACAAATAAATAGATAAAAGGTGCTCGGGCTGTGTGTTTTGTTTTGTTGCCTGGCATTTCACTTAAAAGCATATTATGGCCACTTGATAGTATAGCTTAGTCTGGTCACGAACTCATGGGCAGTCTTCCTGCCTTTGACTCCCAGATGCTGGGATTGCAGTCACGGACTACCATTTCAGGCCCATCACCTGCCTGTTTAATGACGTGACACTCCATTGTGTGTCTCTGTCATGCTTAACCTGTGTCACAAGGCGATAAGTTTGATTCTGCCCATTTTTAAGAATGAGAGATGGTGCAAGGGCTCAGCAGTTGAGAGCATTGGCCGCTCTTCCAGAGGGCCTGGGTTCAACTCCCAGTACCCTCACTGTGACTCAGGAGAGCCCATAACTACAGTTCAGGGATCCAGGGCCCTCTTCTGGCCTCTTCCAGCACCTGGCACACACATGGTGCACAGACATTCATGTTGGCAAAACACCCATGCACATTAGAAATAAATAAAGAATGTAGTATATGATGCTAAATGCTTATAGATGTACATAAAACATGCACATATGTTGCCTTGAATAGTTTATTCTCTACTTCCTTTGAATATTTTTTTTTTTTTGGAGACAGAATCTCTCATTATGTAGCCCAGGCTGGCTCTGAACTGATGGCAATACCCCTGCCTCAGTTCCCTGGGGTGCTGGAATTGGAGCACTAAGCCATCACACCTTGTTTAATGTAACTTTTGTTTTCAACATTAAGGATTTTGCCTGGAGATTCATGTATGCTAGGCAGGCACTGACCACTGAGTTGAATCCCAGCTCTCTAAACTCCTTGTACTTCCACCCGGAGCAGAGTCTGATACAGGCATTCTGAAAGTTATTAATTATATGCTCATCAGGGAGAATTCATTTTTTAAAGTACTGGGTAAACATTGGCAATTTATCCTATAGGAAGAGCCATTCACATTTCTAGCAGTGATGGCATTTATACATGTATAAATATAATTATGAATATATTATATTATAGTTTCTGATTTGGCATTCAATTATATAACAAACTACAAAATGAGTTATAAATTTGTTTTTTAGGTTTTCTTATATTTAACTCAGTAATCCTTCTGGAATTTATTTTTGTAAAGGGTTTCATATAGCATGGTATCTCTCTCTCAAGGAGAATAGTCTTTAAAGAGAAAAGTTTTCATCTAATATTTAATCAGTTAGAATTTAGGCATTTTGGAATATTATGGTTTTTAATTCTTTGGCCACCTAGTAACAAGGATTTAATCTTATTTGTAGTAAGACTTTTTGAAAATACAGAATTACATTGATCTTGGTGCGTCTCTTTGGAAACTAGGGGATACCATGGACAGCCTCACCCTGGAGGCCGGGGACGATGCCGGGAAGGTGAAATGGGTTGACATCAGCGATCAGCTCAAGCTTTATGCCAGCCACTCTCAGTTCATCAAACTCGTGGCAGAGAAAAGGGATGCGCACTGGAGTGAGGACCCTGCTGCTGACAACCATGGGCTGTAGCTCATCCGTCCGGTAAGCCAGAGACCATCTGGGAGTGCTGCAGCCGGCAGGGACACAGAACTGACTCCACAGAGGACGCTTGGGAAGGTCTGCAACCAGGTAAAATGAGCAAGTATGGTGAAGAACACTGAACTTTCAGCTTTCTCAAAGGATTAGAGATCGCCAGATTTTGTATGTACTTAAGCATGGCTGAACAAAATTTAAATAACGAGTGGTCTTTAGAGAATTGTAGTTACAATAAAAATTTAAAAACCCAACTGGTGGTGACTCTAGTTCTTACTGTTAACTCCTCCACTGCCCTTGGAGCTGAGTGGTGCCCTGCCGAGCTAGCCTTCCTCCGGAGGGTGCCGCTGCACGTGGGCAGTAGTAATGCCTGACCATTGCCTTTCAACTGTTTGCTTTCTGTTTCGTTTCCTGTGCGTGCAGTGCTGCCCGGGGAGGGCAGACCGGGCGTGGGATCCCCCGGAACTAGATTTACAGGTGGTTGTGAGCCTCCATGTGTGTGCTGGGAATTCAACCCCTGTCCTGGAAGAGCAAGCAATGATCTTAACTGCTCAGCCATCTCTCCAGCCTGAGTTACCAATTTTACAATGGAGTTTCAGTTAGTGCATTTATTTATTTATTCATTTTGAGGCAGAGTCTCACTGTATCTCAGTTTTTCTTGTGGTCAAAGATCAAAGTCAATGAATAGAAGGTCTCATTTTTGGAATTTTAAATTGTAAGAGTATACCCAGGTAAATTAGTAGTTTATAGAGATGTCACTTTACTGTGACTACTGCATGACAAAGAATAGACACAGAAAGGAATTAATTAGTCAGGATCAGCAGGGAGCCTTTGTGAGTTCAAGTGGTTTTTGGTGGGAGGATAATATTAAGGATTGAAGTAGTTTTTCTGAGAGATGCGGGGTAAATATTATAAATCCCAGATGGAGAGAATGTGTGGGTAGGGTGCCTCCGAAAGAAGAAAGGGAAGTAATCTAATACTATCTCACCTCAGTGAACCCAGGGTGACACATGCTGGCCAGGGCTGTCCTTTGGCAAGTTGAGGATCACTCGAGCTAGAGGGTGAGACAAAGTGGGTGGGGTATATGTTGTCAGGACCCTGTGGTGGTAGATGGGAGTTGAGCTGAGCTGGTTGGAGCCTTTGTAGTGTGACAGAGTCTGCTGAGAAACTCTGAGATGTTTGATTTCAAGATGAACTCTCTTGACATGTTATTTTTAAAAGCCCAGAAATGCCTGGCCCTCGGGTATGTCATGGGCCCTTGGACTTGATGAGGATAATTGCTCAGGAGGCGCTGTGTGAACCTGGAGAGAATGCCACTTCCCAGCACTGAGACCAAACGATTTTCAAAGGCTCTCAAGAAACTTTGAACAGCCACTAAAACACTTGCACTGAAATCCGAACATGTAGTGAAAGTTTTATTTAGAGCAGATGGTCTGTAGGTAGTAGCCTCCCCTGTGTTGTCTGAAGTTTCCCAGAACTTTCTACAGAGAATACAAGATGATAACCCAGTTCCGAGCTGCAGACTCTGGAGCAGGTAACCAGCACCACCTGCAATAGAGAAAACAGTTAAATCTTTAGCTGCTGGCCTTCCTGTCAGGAGTGTCTGCCCCAGGTCACTGGTGGGCCCCCTGTCCTTGCTCATGTCTGCCCCAGGTCACTGGTGGGCCCCCTGTTCTTCTTCATGTCTGCCCCAGGTCACTGGTGGGCCCCCTGTCCTTGCTCATGGTCACTGGTGGTCCCCCTGTTCTTGTTATGTCTGCCCATGGTCACCAGTGGCCCCCCCTGTCCTTGCTCATGTCTCCTCTAGGTCACTGGTGGTCCCCTTGTTCCTGCTCATGCTCACTGGTGGTCCGTCTGTTCTTGTCATGTCTGCACATGGGCACTGGTGGTCCGTCTGTTCTTGTCATGTCTGCCCATGGGCACTGGGTGGCACCCCTGTTCTTGTCATGTCTGCCCATGGGCACTGGTGGCCCCCCTGTTCTTGTTATGTCTGCCCATGGGCACTGGTGGTTCCCCTGTCCTTGCTCATGTCTGCTCATGGTCACTGGTGGCCCTCCTGTCCTTGCTCATGTCTGCCATGGTCACTGGTGGTCCCCTGTTCCTGCTCATGCTCACTGGTGGTCCCCTGTTCCTGCTCATGCTCACTGGTGGTCCCTCTGTTCTTGTCATGTCTGCCCATGGTCACTGGTGGCCCCCTGTCCTTGCTCATGTCTGCCCACGGACACCAGTGGCCCCCCTGTCCTTGTTCCTGTCTGATCACGATCACTGGTGGTCCCCCTGTTCTTGTCATGTCTGCCCATGGGCACTGGTGGCCCCCCTGTTCTTGCTCATGTCTGCCCATGGGCACTGGTGGTCCCCCTGTTCTTGTCATGTCTGCTCCAGGTCACTGGTGGCCCCCCTGTCCTTGCTCATGTCTGCCCATGGGCACTGGTGGTCCCCCCATACTCCCTCGTGTCTGGTATGGGGAGTGCTTTCTTCTCTTAGAGACCTTAGTAGAACCAGTAGGAATACTAGATAATTCACTGCATATTGCTCCATCCTCAGGTATTTTACAAATGGAGCAGTTGGTACTTGGAAAGATTGTTCAAGAGCTTCTCCCCCAAGGGACAGAGCTAGCATTTGATCCCAGTCTCCCTCATCCAAGAGTGTCCTCTTTGTCTGCTGTCTTCCCTCCCAAGGTTCTGCCTCGGACTTGCTCCTGAAGGGGACAGTCATGCACACTGTGTAGTCATCTAAATTCTGTTACAGCGGGACTCACATGAGCCGCGGCAGTGCGTGGGATTTAGGCTCTGTCTGATTGGCGAGTGCTGTTGAAACGTGTGTAATTTTGGGTCAAAGATAGCCTATTTCGTAATTCCTTAGTCTGAGGATAATGGCCATAGTCAGTATTTGTCTGATGCAGGCACTCTAGAGTTTTGGAAAACATTTCAGATGTAAATTTTTATCCTAATTTTACTTAATGTCATAGTTATCTTAAAAGTTAAAAGTATAGTAGATAAGAGGGAACTTGAAAATTCCAGCTATTTTTCAAGACTACCCAGGTTTAAAATGGCAAGTCTTAGTGTATTCAGAACTTCTGTGATACATTTTCTAAGATATTTCTGGAGTTTTACTATATACATTTATATTTGATTACATTGTGGTTCTGCGGATTGGACACAGGGCCTTACACAATGCTAGGCAATCACTCTGTCCCTCCCCTGAGCCACACTCTAGCCCACTTAAGCAATTAGGATCCATTCATTGAGAACCGTACCCTCTGTAGTTAAATTGGTCTTCTGAATTCCTGCTTTTATCATGGCATTAATTTACTAACACAGACACTGTGGTGAAAAACTCTTAAAAAATACATACTAGTTCATGGGAGAGTTCTGAGGATTTTACTCACCGTGTGTGACTTCTGATGTAACAGTGAAAATTATTTCTGTTGAAATAGCCAATACCGTTACAGTTAGTATGTGAGGTATCTTCAGAGTTCCTCCGCCACCTCCACCAGCCTCTCCCATTTCATGGTTATTTTGTTGTTGATGTATTAATATTGGTGTGATTGGGGGAATGGCATGGAAAATCCCGTGCTTTGGTTATATGTAAATGCTGAAAAACAGAATCCTTTATGATCTTGCCTATAACATAGAAGCTTATTTCTTCCACATGGTATGTGGTGGCCTGGGGGAGGGAAGTTGTCACAGTGATAAAAAAATTAAAAAATGCTAGTAATATTCCAGGGCAGCATACTTATTACAAGGAAGCCTAGTGGGTGAAAACCCAATTTTTTTTTTTTTTTTCCTTTCTCAAAATTGGGATTGAAAGTTGCCTTGAGGTCAGGACATAGCTACATTTTACAAAAGGCTTTTCTCATTCTGTTACCATGAATTGTCCATTAGACAGAAGCAAGTCCGAGGTAAAGTACAATTACTTGAAAGTTCGTGACCTAATGTGTTGGTTTCTAAAACCTTAAATTTTGTAAAACCTCCGTGGGAAAGGATACTCACTGTTAGAGATGCAGAAACTTTGATGGAAAGGTCTGGGAACTGAATTCATGAAGCCATGGGTTGTAATGGGCCTAATCCATTGGGTTGATTCTGTCTTATGCTTCTATAGAAGAGTTACTCTTACCTTCCCTGACATTGGATGATGTCACTTTTATCAGTACAATCAGAAATAAAATCTTACCCCAAGGAAGCCCTAAAAATAAGGAAAGAAAAAAGTTAAATGCTAACTCCTGTTTACTAGTGAGTTTGTAGTTTATGGAAAAAAGATTTACCTGCAGTTGGTTCAGAATAGAAGTGATTAGCTGTAAAAGAAGAAAAGGGTAAGTACTATGGGTGGGCCAGACTTATTTACCGTAGTATATGTGTCTGGTAAAACGTTTTGTATATAAATGTTTCGTTGAAAATTATATTCTGTTTATATAAGATTTTAAACTGAAGATATTTAACTGTCTTTGATTTATAAACCAATACTTTCTCTACCTTCTAACTGTATTTCCTGTATGTGAAAGGTAGAGAGTTGTGGAAACTCTTGAAGCAAGTGGCGTTTCGGCCATGGATGTGAACATCCTGTTGAATGAGTTCTTTCAGAACAACTGTGAATGCGTGTTTTGCCCTGAGGATTTGGCTACACAGCTGTGTCACAGGAAGTGTGTTGCTCTGTAGCTTCCTTAAAAACTCAGCAGCTTGTTCAAGAAATTGACTTGGTCTATGTGGTGAACCCATCTATATGTAAAGTCCTAGAACATGTAGGCATGCTGAAGCTGACTGAACACCAGCCAGCCTCCGCAGTTCTGGTGGATAAGCAGGCTCTGGGTTGTGAGTGTTGGAGTGGGGCAAGAAAGGGGGAGAAGAGAGACAGGGGGGCCAGGAAAAGGGAGAGAGGAGAAGCGTGTGGTGGTCTCTGGCTATGTAGGGCAGTTCTCTAAGTATTGTTTGAATTTTTTAAGAAGGCCTCCAGTAACTTGAATGAGTCAGATTCTCTGAAGAGAGAATATTCTCAGGGTCTGGCAGGGTCTGGCAGGGTCTGGCAGGGTCTGTATTTTCCATGCTGGGGGACTTGGCAAAGCCACAAAGCCTGTTCACCTCTATAGGTGAGATTGGGACCCAGCTTCCCTCCACTGGCTGCTCCGTGCACCTGCAGCCAGGCTGGGATGGAAAGGTGCCCGGCTGATTTCGTAATCACTGGCACTTAGTCTGAAGGGGTCCCTGAAGCACGTTTAGTAAAAGCGTGCTTGGAGTATTATAGATTTGATCTTTGGGAATGCACTCTAACATTTAAACAGGGTATGCTGTAGGAAGAGCACCAGTTGCTTGAACTGAAATTTTGACTGTAGGCTTCCTGGTACATGTAAACAGTCTTCAAGGATGACTTGACCCAGTTTGTATTTTAAAATCCTGGGAAAATTTTTGTCACACATAAACTATTATGGACCAACTTTCTAACCTTTAAAAGAATACTGCATGCCCATGTTTCCAAGACACTGTTAACTATGAAAATATTTTATTAATAACTTTTAAAAGGATAACATGCATTTTGTTCTTTGTGAAATATGTTCCCATTTCAGAAATGTTATTGTGTTTTAGACAGAGAAATGGAACTTTTTAGTTTTATCTTTTGTAATTATATTCAAAGTGTTCCTCTGATATTTTCTCAAACTGATACTCTAAAGTACTTACTAATCAATAAACAGTTCATTTAACAGTTGGATTATGTGCAGTTGATTTAAAAACATCTTTTGGGCCAGACATGACCTTTAATCCCAGTACTGTGGAGGCAGAGGCATGTGGATTGCTATGAATTTGAGGCCAGCCTGGTCTACATAGTGAGTTTCAGGCCACCAAGGACTACAGAGAGAGAGACCCTGTCTCAAAAACAAGCAAGCAGGCCTCTTCAGGGGTTTCGATGTGGTAATGTTTCACGTGTTTGTGGCAGCTCATTAGTAATGGAATCTGTTTTATCTTCCTAAAATGCTTTCTCTGTTCCTCTGTTCTGACTCCTCACTCATATCACTCACTTGCATCAATAGTAGAAGACATTGTCTTGACACTTTATATCTCAATGACTGAGTCAAAGGAAAGAACTCTTCTCATATGCTGGGTTGGTTTTGCCTTTGGGTTTAACAGGTGCCTTTACTCTGTGTCGGGATGAACTGAGTGGGTGCAGTGGTTTTCAGAATGAACTGAGAGGGGGCAGTGGTTTTCAGAATGAACTGAGAGGGTGCAGTGGTTTTCAGAATGAGCTGAGTGGGTGCAGTGGTTTTCAGAATGAACTGAGTGGGTGCAGTGGTTTTCAGAATGAACTGAGAGGGTGCAGTGGTTTTCAGAATGAACTGAGAGGGTGCAGTGGTTTTCAGAATGAACTGAGAGGGTGCAGTGGTTTTCAGAATGAACTGAGAGGGTGCAGTGGTTTTCAGAATGAACTGAGTGGGTGCAGTGGTTTTCAGAATGAACTGAGAGGGTGCAGTGGTTTTCAGAATGAACTGAATGAGTGCAGTGGTTTTCAGAATGAGCTGAGTGCAGTGCAGCGCTTTTCAGAATGAGCTGAATGAGTGCAGCGCTTTTCAGAATGAGCTGAATGAGTGCAGTGGTTTTCAGAATGAACTGAGTGGGTGCAGTGGTTTTCAGAATGAACTGAGAGGGTGCAGTGGTTTTCAGAATGAACTGAGAGGGTGCAGTGGTTTTCAGAATGAACTGAATGAGTGCAGTGGTTTCCAGAATGAGCTGAGTGCAGTGCAGTGATTTTCAGAATGAGCTGAGTGCAGTGCAGCGCTTTTCAGAATGAGCTGAATGAGTGCAGTGGTTTCCAGAATGAGCTGAGTGCAGTGCAGTGCTTTTCAGAATGAGCTGAGTGGGTGCAGTGGTTTTCAGAATGAACTGAGTGGGTGCAGTGGTTTTCAGAATGAGCTGATGCAGTGCAGTGGTTTTCAGAATGAGCTGAATGCAGTGCAGTGGTTTCCAGAATGAGCTGAGTGAGTGCAGTGATTTTCAGAATGAATTCACTCTTTTTTTTTTTTTATGGTATTACGTGTTCTCTTCTCAGAGTCCCTATAGATCAACAGAACAAAATTTATTTACCGCTATAAGTTGAGTAGGCGTCAGAACCTTGAATAAAAGAAACAAAATAATCCAAGAGTTATAATTTAGCATTTTAACTTTGAGTTACAATTCTGAATTAGCCTGGTAAATGGAAACATACTTTTAAGGCCCTTAGCATTCCTAAAATTCCATCATTAAATCCGTACCACTGATAGTTTACAAACCCTCCTGCACACTTTTTCAAACCACCTCTGGAAATGTGCACTCCACAGTTTGCTTTGTGGGCTCAGCACAGTAGGGACTTCTTGTGAAGATCACTCACACAGGCTCACCACATTATACTTAGGAGAAGCTCATCATGAGAAAGAGCCAGTGGTTATTTCTTACAATTTCAATAGTATTTAAAAATTGAATTACTGTGGTATAATAAACACACAACTTTGTTTTTGGGTTCTTAGCTGAATCTATCCTCTTGCAAATCATTATCACCTACTTCAAGAAAACCTTGTTAAAAACTACTAGGTGAATACACCTTTTGTGTTCTGACCATAACCTTAAGTAGAGATTCTAGGACAAATTACATCTCATTGAAGTCATATCCCTGTAAATGTAAGCACAACAGCCCACAGATGAGATGAACGTTAGGATCCCCACTGTCCTGATTCCCCACCAAAGGCTTAAAGAGCAGGCTGCATCTGCCTCCAGGCTGTTCTTCAGTTAGTGCTGGGCCGTGCTCCCTCCCCGCCATCACAGCTTGGCTTAGGCGCTTCGGCTTTCAGATAGGTGAGATTGTAATTACATCTTTAAATCAAACAAAACAAGTTTTAATTTTTAGTCAAACATCTTCTTAAAGGAAGTTTTAAATATATTTACCTGATTTGGATCAAAAGGGAAGGGAAAAGGAATTGGAATCTACAAAAAAGAAAAAGAAAAGATGAATTGTGAGTGAAGCCATGCCTGTTTTCTTTTGTGGTTTTCTTTATTCACTCACCATTTTAGCCTTTCAGTGCACGCCTCTGGGGCTGCAGTGGTGATAAACAAGGCTACTTTCCTTACGCAGCTCTGGATTTGATACACTATTTTCCTTTAGGAGTTATAAGTATTTTGACTAATTAGGTAAACATGATGTTCAAGGTTCTCTGTTGGCGGTTCTTGCAATCCCACGGATTTCTCTACTGCAGATATCGGCGCCCTCTCCTGGTGGAGAGATTCCTCTTCCACACTAAGGATTTCCTTCTGTTGCTCTGGACCTGTCTTCTTTGGGGAGTGTTTGACTCACAGCCTAGCTAGCCTGCGATGCCCTTGCCACTGGGAGCATGTCTCAACAAGACCCTGTCATCCACTTAATATTTATCCAGCCCTCACCGAGAGAGTTATAAAAATCCATCTATTAGGAGACACCGAGGGTGTCAGCAAGAAGGGCAACATAACTTTTTGCTTTGACTTTTGAGGAAAAGTTGGAGAAACCTGAGGAGACTTTTAAAGAAAAGAAAGCATCAGAGTGATTTAGTAACAGCAAAAGAAGGCTGTCACAGGCTACTGTCACCTTCACGGAGCTAAGGCTCCTCATGGTCAACGTCGGCAGCACAAGCACCCGTGGACTAGGTGTGGCAGAACATGGGAAGAAGCCACAGTGCCGGAGGCACGTTTCCCAGTCCGCGGCCACTCCTCACTGCAAGCTGTGCTGGGAGAGGACGGCCGGCAGCTTTCTTTTTAGCATGCCATATTCCTGGGGCAAAATTTGGAAAGTTTGATAGCCATCACCCAACTGCTACACTTGAGACTTCCCACGACCTGCTTACCAGAGGCGCCTGGGGGAAGGGAAACTGAGGAAAGAAGGGCAGGATTTGTGGTGGGTAAAAGTTGAATCTCTGTAAAAGGAAGCACAGTGTGAGTCGTTCTGATTATAAACGACAGCTTTGAAATGGTCAACAACATGCTATTGGAATGCACGAGTGTACCTGTTCACTGGAACTTCCTCCAGATTGTCCAAGCTTTAAAAAGAGAGAGAGAGAGAGAAAAGCACCAAGGTGAAGCAGCTGGCGACAGTACCTTATCCAGCACGACGTTTCATTTCATATGAGAACAGTTAAAAAGCCTTGAGCATTATGCCTGTCGGTCATGTAACTTCACCTCTGAAATAAATTACATATTTAACAGGGAGGTGATGCATTGATTTTGTCCAGTGACTTAGAAGGCCGAGCTCTTTTTGGCTTTTACGTTATATCTAAACCATGTTCTTATTTACTCTCTTAAGATTATACTCTGCATTTCTAGTATTGGTGTATTTGGCACCAGGACTGCTCTAGATTAGTTTTCAGTATGTAGACGTTCAAAGGGAGCGTGAGTGTCAGCTTAAATTTTGTAATCTCCCCACAACCTTTGATGAATGGCCTCTCATTCCTTTGAAAGCCCTCTTGTGGCCAAATGTGCGTGGAGAGGCTTTCACGCTTCCCTGGTGCTAGGCACTGTCCACAGTAAACATAAATTGTTCCTACTGTCTCACCTATTACAAGTGTGGGGGACATGATTAGTCAGTGCACAGCAAAAGGTTAGGCTGCTGGTGGTGGGGTGTCACTGTGCTTGACATCTTCTAAGGTGGTGTCATAAAATGCATCATTATTTCACAGATCACCTGCAGAGCAAATGCTCCTGTCAAATGGACACAGTGCATTACCACCCCCTGGCCGAAACACATACTCAGTTCAGAGCTGCTAACTAAAATCAGGGAGATAATGTGTAATGCAGTAGTTTCATCACCATGGTGTTCCTACAGAGACAGGTGGTGTATCTTGTTTGGGACTTTAGACAGTCGTGTGTGTTCGGGCTGGGGATGTGACTGGATGGAAGAGCATTTGCCTTGCCTGTGCAGCACCCTGGGTTTGAGCCTCAGCACTACCAAGAACACATCACAACAACAGTTCTTGTTAATGTTGCAAGAAGAGACTGACCCAATGCAACAGACTGGTTTGTTATTCAGGCATGCTGCACCTGGGCATAGGTTGCTATCCAAATCTTGTTTTCCAAAACGGAGCAGTAAAGACATCCATGTATAATATTTCAATGATCGGTCACACTCCTGAACTGCGTATTTCAGACATAAGTTTTTAATATTAGCTTAGAACTAGTGTGGGTCATCTTAAATCTTCCTCTCAGTAAAACCAAGTTTATCAGGCATCAGTCGGTGTCAGAGCATCTTTGAGAGGAGCCTTTTAAGAAAACTCCAGGTGATGTAGGGCACTGTATAAATGAAGCTCAAGTCAGCTGCTCACTTTTGACCTGGGTCCCTGTAGAGTGCTTGGTTTATATTGCTAAGTTTGCCAAGAGCTCTCTGTTGCAAGTAGGAAGTTAAGTGTTTTAGAACCATTTCTAGACATTTTTACACTGCAGTTGTTCTTACTCGGTTGACAGAGCATGAGTTAGTAGTTCTTTGCCCAAAGTCACCCTCTAGCTAAGGTCTTCAGAAGCAGCTTTGTGACACACAGAACCTGAGACCCAGGAAGATTTCTGGTCCTGATGCACTCATGGACTCCACTTTCCTCTTCTGTAAAGATGTGAGATGCTTTCTAGCCCAGAAACATGAAGACTCACAGTGGTGATTGACAGAGCAGCTGAGGAAGTACTCACAGGGATGGGCAGAGAAGTGGCAGTGCTCAGCAGGGCGGCCAGGAGGAAAACCTTCATTCTGCAGGGAGAGTCTGGAGTGAAGGATGAGGTGATTGATCTCCACATCCTGTTTCCATGGTGAACAGATGGTTGAAGTAGACGTGCTGACAGGGGCCAGGCTAAATCTTGCCTCTAGATTCACATTTATTTTTTAAAGCTTGGAAAACCTTTAAAAAGCTTTAAATGCCCCTAGACCAGTCATTCTCTGACTTGGTACATTGCCTGCCACCCCCACACTCCTGCATAGTGAGAGTGTGATCTCTGTGCATAGATCTCTTGTCTGTAGTGTTACAATGGGGGAGTGATCATCACCAGCTAATAGTAGAGAAAAGCTTTTACAGAATGTACAGATAAAGCTAGTGCTGCATGAGACTGACCAGTCCATATGCCCTGGATGCAGTTGTTGAGAATTACAGTTCCTTAGAAAGGAAATTACATGAGAAAAGTTTTCAAGGCATCATGGGTTGATAAGAATAAGCACAATGTGAATAAATTCAGGAAAGCAACTCAACAAGGTCTGCGTTGCCCTGCTGGTTCTGAAGTAAACCTTCATTGTAAGGTCACATTCACATAGAACTTACTTACCCTCTGCATTTAAAACTACACCATTGTACTATGGAGTCTGGCTGAGAGAACAGCCTCACCATATTTTCATGAACACTTGCCCCCAACATTTGAGGCAGATTCTGTCTATGAATCATCTGCCAGCTACTGCAATGTACTTAAATTCAACTCTGCTTGAGTTTGTATCACTTTGCTTGAACAGAGACTTCTTTTCATCCTTTCTTTTTCATAGTTTTCCTTTCTATATTTTCTGGATTCAAACTCTAAAAATTCTTTCCTATTTTGATAAGTGGACATAGTAGAAATCATTCAATTACCCAACCCAAGAATGTTCCACATCCTTTGAGAAGTAGAAATTATATCGCGTTAATTACCTGTGCTTCAAACGGTCCTTGGAGCGACAGCTTCAGGAAGCAGTGTGGACGGACATCCCTGCACCTGGCTAGTATTTAAGCTGTGTTACTAATGTCTACATGGTCATGGGCAATGTGACTCACAAATTCATGCCTACACTGAGCAATGGACTTGAGACCAGGAACCCCCGTCGTTAGGAGATCACAATTACCGAGACTGGCTTAAAGACTGATTCTGAAAACACAACTTCATTGCCTTGGCTGGGATTAGAGTGATCTTTATCACAACCAACTGGTCATTAAGAACTAACCATCAAGAACATGGAAGTGCTTCTGTGATCTCTTTCCCAGGGGCCTTAGACCTGTGGTAAGATTTGAATGCCTCCATTCTTAGTATTTTCATTTCAAAATGAAAATGATTTTCAAATAAAAATTTTTAGTAAGTGTTTAGATGGCATCCTTAATATTAAAGTCAGTTTTCCGTATTTTAAAGCATTGTTATGAAGTTCCCTTAGAGTAAAATAAAATTTTAGGCCTAATTGACACCTGCTAGTGTAATTATAAAATATGGTTTCTAAAATCTAACTTCTAAAAATTGGTTTCTAATTAAAACAATTGTGGTATACATAAACATATTCTGAAGTTTAGAATAATTTTGAAAATTAATTTCCTATTTGATAAAAATAAATAATTAGAGTTGGTTTGGTAAAATTCAATCTAATTATCTAGAGAGGATATGATTTAATGTGGTTTTAATTAAAGAAAAAGGGACTTGCTGACCTCATAAAAGATAAAAACAATTGAAGATAATTGTGTCAATAGCTTCTATTTCAATAGAAAACTACATAACCTCCCATTTTTTTCAAATACTATAAAATTGGAATAAAATGAATGCCAGAAACTTTTGGTGCCTCACTTCAGACGTTGGAAAACAGTGTGGTATCCTTTATACTTTTATGCCCCAGTTTTTTCGCCTTGCAGAAAAGCCCAACTGGAAACACAAATTTTCTGAGACACAATCAGGCCACAGGAGTAGTGCTGATCTCTCACAGCATTGGCCATCGTGGCAGCCCATGGCTCATCATCTGCCGTGTTGAGAAATGAAACACACAGAGATCTTTCAGACCTCTTTCTCTCCAATACACAAGGGCTGTTGTACAGAAGTTGGAATAGGTTGATAAAGCAGTGTAGAATCACCCACATTTTTAAGCTGCACTTGGCTAAAGAGCAATTGAATTCCACTTCCCCACTTCCAGTGAAACTTACGTAGTGATGAAGGATGCTGGAGATTAGCTTGTTACAATTTGTTTACTACAGAACACACTCAATCTTTGCTTTAAGTGCACTTTTTATTTTGAGCAGTAAGCAAGCACAATTCCATTTTGATCTCTAGTGTAAGCCCTGGGTTGGTCTTTTACTTTTAATTGTTTAAATAAATAACTGGAAATAAACTTGAGCAGGCATTTGATACTTTATTGGCTCTTTATTAGACATTAAGATAATGAAAATGAGGCACATTAACCACAAAATGCAATATCTCACCTCTTTAACATGCATAAGGTGTTATTCACAATACAATACGAAGACATTTTTTTTCATGTTTTATAATTATCAATTATAAAATTAGATGCAGAGTGACATTATTATGAGTTAAAGTGTTCCCAGACAGTAGAGTCTTTTGTAGACATTGAGTCTACTTAATTTTAAAGTTTTATTTCCGAAGGGAATGTTAAAGCCTAGCACATATCTATATCACCATCAAGCAGTTACTATCATTGTCTTCTCTTACATGCAAACAAACATTTTGCTAAATATGAATCTACAGTGTCATGGCTGCATGTATTCAGAAGTGGTTAACGCAGAAGGAGCCGATGGGAAGTTTCGATTCTTTCACATCTTAATTCAAAACAGGAGGTTTTCATCTATGTCTTCTGTAAAAATAAATGAATGAATGAATAAATAAATAAATACATAAATAGATACATTCTTAGAAAGTCACCTGGAAAGCCACACAACCAAGGAAGGTTAGAGCTGTGGATGTGCAAAACCATCTAAAAAATAATTGGAAGTGATTCTCGACATGGTTTGAACTTTTGAAAATGTCGGTAGGCTTCACCTCTGGAATCAGAATCCCTGGTGGTGGACAGCTATCATGTGGACACCTAGGCAGTTCTTCTGGAATTCTTTGTACAGTTTGAGAAACACCAAAGGAGGACCAGGGCAAGAAGTGCCAAGGATGAAGGAAGGCCGAAGTGCCGTAGGAAGGGTAAACATCTGGCACAGCTCATTCAGCTCTGAACTGAGTCCTCTGCAGACATGCCTGTTGCTGCTGGGATGGCAGACATGGCCTCCTCTGGTGTACATAGACCACTCTGGACCAGGGTAGCCTTGCCAGGACTGCCTGGACATCTCTATTTCCACATCCATGGACCTGTGAACTTTTCTGCCTTTGATTGTCCTTGTCAGCATAGTCCCTTCCCATTGGGACACCTTCAACACGGAACTTTCCTTCATTCTTTCCCTTTAGAGGCACTGCTCATTCCCTCTCTACACCCTTATCCAGGATATGTTGTCTACATGTGTTATTCCTTGGTGTTCAATCCTAGACCTTTGCCCTATAACTTGATAAAGTTTCTTTGTCATAATAATTCTCTTCCTTAATGTTGATTATTCCCTATATGCCCAATCTCTCTCTTTCTCTTGCTGTGGATAAACTCAGGTCCATGCATATTGGAGGTAAGAATTCTACCATTGAATTATATCCATAACTCTCCAAATGTATATTTCAATGTCCAAACTCTCTTCAACTTATGACTCCTATATTGAGCCATGGATCATATTTGTCTTATAAGTAATTAAAAATTCAGCTTGTCCCATTGGAATTTGTCATTGCCCCAAATTCACTCCTGTCATTATGTTTCCTACCTCAGAGGAAAAGTGCCTCTAATTATCTTGCCTGGCCCAAGGCAGGAATGGGGACACGACATGCTTTCTCCACATTCTCTCAGTTGTCTGCTCCCTGCCTAGTATTTCCCCCTAGCCATTGCCTCCTTACACCCCAAACCTGCACCGTGTGAGTATGCTTCTATTTTAAGATGTCTTGACTGCATCACTTATTTCCCCACAATCACTTCTGAGTCAGGTTCTTATCAGCTCTTGGACTTACCACAGCATCCTCAACCATTCTTTACTCACTCTACAGTGTAACCACAGGATTCTTGTCGGATGACACCCCGACACTCCTAAAGTCTTTCAAGGGCTCAGGAGACCCTGTGTGGTCCGACTTATCCCAGTAGTTTCACTTGGAAGGTTTTTTCCTAAGAGTCATGTGAGTAGATGCAAGAGGTGATGTATTGGTTGGGTTTTCATCAGCCAACACAGGCTGGAGTTATCTGAGAAGAAGGAACCTCAGTTGAGAAAGTGGTCCCATCAGATTAGCCTGAAGACAAACCTGTGGGGCATTTTCTGGATTGATAATGGATGTGAAAGGACCCTGCCCACTGTGAGTGGTGGTCCCCACACCCGGGCAGGTGGTCCTGGGTTCTATAAGAAAGCCAGCTGAGAAAACCATGGGGAGCAAGCAGTGAGCAGCATTCCCCCATGGCCTTAGCTTCAGTTTCCGCCTCCAGGTTCCTGTCCTGACTTCCCTCAGTGATGACTGTGACCTGAGAGTTGTGAGGTGAAATAAACCCTTTTCTCTCCATGTTGCTTCTGGTGGTGGTGGTGATCGTATTAATAGAAACCATGACTGAGACAGACGATGTGTCATCATCACAAAGACCCTCCCTCTGCTTTTCTGAGCTTCGTTGTTACAATTAAAGATGCGATTGAGGTGCCGGAGTGATGGCTTAGTGGTTAAGAACACCAACTGCTCTTCTAGAGGTCTTGAGTTCAATTCCCAGCACCCACATGGTGGCTCACAACCATCTGTAATGAGATCTGGCACCCTCTTCTGTATACATAATAAATAAATAAATCTTTGAAAAAAAAGATGAGATTGAGATGCGTGGCATGCCCAGAGCTGGCCAATGGCGGGGCTGTGCCGTTTGAACATCGCTAGTTTAGCTCACGGCAGCTGAAAGTCAGGAAAATGCTGGCGAGAGTTTACCTTCTCCTGTGCTCTTGTTAATGTTCTCAGGGAAGAAAGTACATTTGTAAGGAGATGTCATGCTTTCTTTGCCTTGCCCTGCTGTTTCCCAAAGTGATAACTTGTTTACTTATTCTAACTGAACATTTAATGACTGCCTTATGGGCTTAGTATGTGATAAGTCTTTCCCAACCTCAAAATAGGGCAAGGCCAGCCAGACCACAGTGACAGACAAGACCATTAGTAGCTTTGCAAACACTGGGCTTGGGCCTGTCTTATCTTCCAGTCAGTCCAGACAGGCTGACTGAGGAAGAGCTGCCAGATGTTTTGTAAAGGAAACAGAAGAAAAACTCTTTTCCTTAAGTAGTTACCTTTATTTAAATTTGCCTTTTTATCAGGTCTTTAAAATCCCAACCAAGTCCTGTAAGAGGACGTAAATGAAAATGTCTGGCCTAGCTGAGCTCCTCATATTGATAATAGTGGGCTTCAGCGGCACTTGGGGATGTCCTCTCTTTTCAGCAGGGAGTTGAAAAGACAGGTTTAACCATTTGTGGGGATATATTTGAACTTGTATAAATACTCTGCTTGGAGAGTAGGTGTTAGAAGGGAATTGATCCCTTTGTATCAGTCTGGGTCTCATAGCTTGTTCATTTCTTTTGAGTACTAATGAAGTCCCGTTTCCAAAATGGCTTCCAATGATTCCTGCTTGGCCCATGTTCCCCACATGAGAGCAGGATGTCATCATGTGTGACCACCAGAACATGGCAGAGTGATGTGGACTTCAACCTGACGTTACTATGGGTAGGTGGCTACCACATGGTGGGGTCCTGAAGCCACCTTTAAACAACCAGGTGACTAGAAGTGGATGCTGCAGGTAACCTCTACACTAGCTAACAGATTGGTCACATGACACTAAGCCAGAACTTCCTGACCCTGGCAAACAATCTGGGGGTGATTTGTTATGTAGTATAGCAACTAATGCAGAAGAGGAGGTGTTCACAGAACAGGCTCTCACTGGTGTTTATCTGCAGAGTACCATTGAGAGCAGCAGGGTTGTTCTTCTACTGAACACTAAATGACTCAGTGCTGACACTCTCAGGTCTTGCTAATTCCAAGCCTTGAACACCGGCATGAAGAATTTCAAGGTGAAGGTCCCACATATAACCTCTGAGGGAAATTCCGACTTTTGACGGCCTGTCTTTTCTTGCTGCTTGACTGTATGTTCATGTGTGTGTATTTTTAGACATATCCATAATACATCTGGTGTGTGTGTGTGTGTGTGTGTGTGTGTGTGTGTGTGTGTGTGTGTATACACCTGCATAGTGTGCCTGGAGGCAAGAAGACAACCCCAGCATTGTTACTCAGGCTTATCCTACATTGTTATTATTATAATTGTCGTTTTGAGACAAGGTTTTTCTATGTAGCCATGGCTGTCCTGGAACTCACTATGTACACCAGGCTGGCCTGAAACACATAGAGATCTACCTGCTTATGCCTCCTGAGTTCTGAGAATAAAGGACTGTGTGTGTGCATGGATACACACACACACACACACACACACACACACACACACACACACACACACACCCCTAATAGCAATCTTGCTATTAGGCCACAGGACTCAGCATTTATCTGAAGAAGTAGGCATTGTTTTTTGATAACGAATTTACCTTCTTTAATCCCAAAGCAGTGACCCCATTCCTTCAAGGTGATGTGCTTGTCCTTGTTGGGGTCACACTCCTCAAAGAAGCGTGTTATGCAGTGCTCCATGGGCACCAGGGAAGCTCGCAGAGGGGCAAGTTCGGAATGTGTCAAGATTCTGCAAGAGGACAGTGACCGCCTGTTAACTGCATGCCTTGTGCATGAGGACTTAAGTCTCGATCACCAAGGGCATTTCCTTCCACAGGGTCACTGTGTATGCCAAGTGAACTGTACACAGTGAAAAGCCACAGGCAAGAACGGGTCATGGTGCCCAAAGCTTGCCTCTTGCTGAGAATTGTGTACCCACCAATCCAGGTCTCTAGATGTGCACCCGAAGTCGGGCAGTGTGAGCTGGCTCTCACTCACTGGCTGGCCTGGGATTGTCCCAGAGGGGACCTGAGTTGAGCCAATGAGATCACCTTGTGGATTTAATTCAAGAATGAGAATAGAAGGCATCTCTGTGGGAAACACAGAGATTTAATAAGTAAACTCAGTATGGTAATTCAGAAGCTGTACTGTTGATATCTTCAGTTATTTCCTAAGTGATTTTTAATTAGATTCCTAACCACAATGGTTTGTACTCAGTGTTTGAAAATGAAGCTGGAAGTATCTCCAGTGGTGTCTGGAGTTCTGTTTCACATAGACATCATCACCAGGGAGTGTCCCGGGCTGGGAGGTGGTCTCTACCTGTCTGCAGGATGTTGGTCCAGTTCATTGAACTGCCAGTGCACAGGATACACATACATGTGGTAGTTTTTCTTGAAGTCCCTCAGGAGAAGTTCAATGGAGTGGTCTCCAGCCAGGAGTCTCTTCTCGTCCAGGTAGATTTTCTTGACCTGGGATTAAGAAGATGGAAGGCTGTCAGAGGACCAGGAATGTGTCTCCGAATTGTTAAATCTGGATGGAAGGGTGAGAGCGTGAAAGATGAAAACCTGTCCAGGATGTGAGCCCGACTCAGGTGAGACGGATTCTGATCAATACAAGCAGCCTCTGCTTTCCTTCCCTTCCCCTTCCCTCCCTCCCTCCTTCATTCCCTCCTTCCCTCCCTCCCTCCTTCATTCCCTCCTTCCCTTCTTCCCTCCCTCCCTCCCTCCTTCCCTTCTTCCCTCCCTCCCTCCCTCCTTCCCTTCCCCTCCCTCCCTCCTTCCCTTCCCCTTCCCTTCCCCTCCCTCCCTCCTCCCTCCCTCCTTCCTTCCCTCCCTCCCTCCCTCCTTCCTTCCCTTCTTCCCTCCCTCCCTCCCTCCTTCCCTTCCCCTTCCCTTCCCCTCCCTCCCTCCTTCCCTTCCCCTTCCCTTCCCCTCCCTCCCTCCTCCCTCCCTCCTTCCTTCCCTCCCTCCCTCCTTCCTTCCCTCCTTCCCTCCCTCCCTCCCTCCTTCTTCCCTCCTCCCTCCCTCCTTCCCTTCCTTCCCTCCCTCCCTCCTTCCCTTCCTTCCCTCCCTCCCTCCCTCCTTCCCTTCCCCTTCCCTTCCCCTCCCTCCCTCCTCCCTCCCTCCTTCCTTCCCTCCCTCCCTCCCCCTCCCCTCCTCCCTCCCTCCCTCCCTCCCTCCCTCCCTCCCTCCCTCCTTCCCTCCATTTCTCATTCTTTTTGTTTGAAAACAACTCGGCAAAATAAAATTTCAGTTTGTTGCCAGGCATTTCACACATACGAACTTACTTCTGTATAGTAATCTGTCTCTTTGCCTTGAGTGTAAACTTGTTAAGGTGTAAGTTTTATGTCTGCTACTGTATCTCTAGAATGTGGGTCAATTATGGTACCTGGGATACATTCAATAACTACCTGATGAAAGAATCTTCTTTTAAAACTTTTGGGATCAGTGTTCTGTACTTACAAATCTTAATGTGTGCTGGCATAATGAGAAATTTCCCTTATAGCAGAACCTGTGCCTGGCCTATGAGGCAAAAAATGTTAGATTTAAGCATGTTGGGTCTGCTTTATCACAGATACAGTGTCCTCTAAAGGCCTATGAGTTGGAGGCTTGGTCCCGAGCCCTCGGCACTAATGGGAAATGGTGTAACTGTTCAGAGGTAGGGCTTAGTTGGAAGTTTCCTGTCATATGGGGTCATCCCCTTGAGCATGCCCTTGAAGGCGATTTGAGGAGCCCATAACCTCCTCTTTTGCACTTTGTTCCTTGGTCCACTGTGAAGTGAATATTCCCTGCCACAATGTGCTTATCTCAACACAGGCCCAAAGCAACACAGTCGACATTGGTCACCGACTAGAACTTTCAAAACTGTGAGCCAAATCTTTCTTCTTTAGTCATGTTATCTGAGGTATTTCTTTCAGTCAGGGAAAGCTGATCAGAAAGCTGAATTTGTTAACTTTGCTTGGTCATAGAAACTTACAGAACACTTTCCAGGCTACTGCCCCGTGAGCAGAAGGCAGGAGGTTGGTTATGTTATGGAAGCTGTGGCATGGATGGTGACCATGATAGAATGTTAATGCATGCAGGCTAAGCAGATGCAGAAAATGGGGCAGACTCTGCTACTGTGTAAGGCAGTGAGCTCTCACCACACATACACCCCTCGGGTCCTGCAGACATGCCAGGCAGTAAGCTCTCACCACACATACACCCCTCGGGTCCTGCAGACATGCCAGGCAGTGAGCTCTCACCACACATGCGCCCCCACTCGGGTCCTGCAGACAGGCACTCAGGTAGCAGAGCATGGCACTTACTTTGCTTCTCTGCTTTTCATTTAAATAACCATCATGTTTGGGATTTGGTTCGTAAAGCTGCATGAGGATGTTTTTGAGCCAGTCTCTCATCCGCAGGGGAAACTGAGCCACTTCAAAGTCGGTACAAGCAGGAATAGCTGGAAGATGTAGAAAACACGAGATGACCGTACTCCAAACAAGAAGTCCTCCTCATCACCGGAGGCTCAACACCTGCTTCCGCCTTACTGGTGGCACAGTAGAATCTCCTGGGACGTCTTAAAAACATCCCAATCAAATGCCAGAGTTTTGGGGGTATTTTTTGTGATCCCCCTGCCTCAGTTTCCCAGGTGCCAAGTGATAGACTCACATTACTATGCCTAGTAGACGACAGTTACTATGGAAAGAAGATCTTGATGATTTTGTGGTGGGACTTGGGCATCAGGATGTCTTAGAAGACCCCCAAATAATTCTGACATGCAGTAAAGGGCTGAGAATTAGTGCTGTAGAACCAGGGACCAGGTATCTGGAAGTGGAGGGCATACAGGCTGTTGATTAGCAGCAGAGGAAAAAGCCGAGAGGAGCCCCCTCTGCAGCAGCAAATCACGTGACATCTCTGCACTCAGAGAAGCCCACGCTTGTTTCCAGGCGGCCCCACATCGGACACTGGCTGCCGAGAGGGCTCAGCTCATCACCGTCTCCCTGGATCTCGAGGCTGTGGCTACTGCCTCAGTGCAAAGCTGCAGAGTGTGGGGACAGGCCGAGGGAACACAGTAACATCCCAGCCTATCTTCATGGGCTTCTGCCCAGAATGCACCTGGATGATTTTGTCCAGCTCAGTGGACAGAGCAAGTCAAACAATAACACTTAATATCTTGTGTTTGGAGAAACTGAGGAGAAGCAGAAACACGCCTGGGCTGTACTAGTGTGGAACTACTGACGTACCAAACACACCTGAGGATATCCTCGGGCAGGAAGATAGTGCTAAACAACCTCTGGAAGAATCCACTGCAATAAAAGTCTTGACAAAGACTTAAGTGAAATTGGAAGGAAAGTGAGAAATTCAGAAAACCCCAGTCTTTCAAGTCTTTTTTAAGTGCACATCACATTGGTGCCTCTGAACTCAGTGGGGAGAATTGGAATTGTTTAGGTTTCTTGAAAAACAAAACTCTAGTTCCGACATAACCTCATGGGTTCAGAATCTCCCATGATGAAGGCCTGGGAATTCCTGAGTTGGTGTTAGTTTCATACTGATTTCATAACTATGTAAACTCTTTTGTTTGTATAGATAGAATTTAGAGAGGCACACAAATCACCCGGAAATGATGTTTGGCAGTAGTGGTCTGTGTCTTACATTTGCAAGCTCCAAAATAATCCAGCTGTAGTTGGTGTCCCTTTTTGGTCCCTTCCAGCCTGCACTTGGTGGCAAAGAGGTGACAGGAGCTGGCATAGGTCTGGTTGTCAGTGCCACAAACCTAGGGAAGGGAAATAAGAAGTGACGGAACCCAGTACCCCCGGAGAACACTTCCCTGGGACTCACGGGATGTCTGGTAAGTGTGCTGGGCCGAAGATGTGCTTAGGTAGAGTCTATTAAAATAACAAATTTCTGATCTGGCACCAAGAAAAAAAAACTACTAAGTTAAAACCATGATGATAATTTAGCTCCAGATAGATCTCTGTAGAACTGTAATTGTGAATGTCCCCAAGACAGAATGAATTTGAAAGTTTGCCTGCTATCTTTTAAAATTAAATTTTAAATAGTTTATGTGCTATGGTGTAGTCTGTGTTTTTTTTTGTGTGTACCAGTTATGCATGTACATGTATGTGTGTGTGTTGGGGGGGCACTGATGCCAGGTCATCTCTGACCTCTCCTCACCGTATTGTTGAGGTGGCATCTCCCAATTGAACCCAGAGCTCATCTACACCACTAGTCTTGCTAGTCAGCTTGTTCCAGCAGGCCCCACCTCTGTCTCCTGAGTGTCCTGGAGTTACAAGGACACCCCACTCTCACCTACCATCTATGTGGGTGCTGGATCCGAATTCCCCGTCCTTAGACCTGCACAGACCCGCTGAGCCATCTCCTCAGCGCCATTTAATTTGTTATGCCCTAACTGAAACACTTTGATTTCTCTGGTATCTGTTCCCACGCAATAATGCTTCAAATTAGATATCAATTAGATAACCTATGTACCCACTTAAAAATAGATTAAATTGCAAACTATTTCCACTCAGGAAACTAGAGTTTTGGTGTATGTTGAGGACTATTGTGCAGAACACTTACTTGGTCAAGGATTTTTGCAGGGGGACAAGTCTCTGGATCTTGGCAAACGCAGTGGGGTTTCCCCTGCTGATCTACTTCGCAAGTGTGTCCCCTCTTACATGGGAAGTTCGTGCAAGAACCTAACAGGAGAGAGTGAAAAGGGAACACAGACACAGAGAAATTGTTATTATTAAACATGACGTCATCCAGACGGTTAGCTTCTTTTTCACGCATCAGACAGGAAAACCAGATTCTGAAAACGTGAAAGCAGGAAGATGCTGGAAAGCACCTTAATGACGAGCTCATCTGCAGATGGACTCTGGCCTCTGGCCTCAGACATGTGCCTAGGGCTTCAGCAGTCTTCTTACAGCAGACTGCAGGGTGCTGGAAGAGGACAGCAGTCCCCTTTGACCTGCCTAAGACAGAATCTGAAGTGCACAAAACGATGTGCAGAAGCCAGAAGCTAAGCCAGGGGAATTTAATTTTGTTGATATTAAAAATGTTTGTGGTTGGGGTAGGATGGATTTGAGAGTAAGCAACAGAGTCAGCCCTTCTCAGAACTGAAATCAGTGTTAGGACTCTGGGGAGGATAAAGATAGCTTTCTGTAACATCTCAACAGGACTTTCAGTATGTAAGCACATTGACCCACAGCCTATCAAACACACACAAGAAATACCAACACTTTATGGAATATTTCCTTGGGGAGATCGGGGATATGGCTTTCTGGGTCAGAATGGAGGGGGAGTGCTAACTTAAACAGCAGATTCCACCCTTCCCTGGACCTGTTGCGGCTTGCATAAACGTCCACTCACCAGCACTGCGTGCCCTCAAGTTGCCTTCCTCTGAAGGTTCAACATTCGGTGAGCTCTCTGCTTTCTTGGCCTTTGAAAACAAGAGCAGAATTTCAATGAGATAAAGAGATCAGTGATTTGCTTTCTGTCTTACTGTGGGTACTGCCACTGAGCTGTGCATACTGCCACTGAGCTGTGCATACTGCCACTGAGATGTGCATGCTGCCACTGAGATGTGCATGCTGCCACTGAGCCGTGCATGCTGCCACTGAGCTGCGCATGCTAAGATCTCAACAGGGAAACCCCTGCAACTGCAGAGGGAGACAGTAACTCTTGGAGACTAAGAGTCGTTCTGTGTGAGGAGGATCACCCCTTTGGAGTTGGGTCCAAAGCACTGTCCCTATACATTGTCTTGGGATTCTGTCATGAGGATGGAGGTCCATCAGTGACCTCTGTGGAGGTGTTGGTAAAACTTTCTTAGCAGGGTTTGAGGGGTAAGAAATTTCCTACCTCAGAATGGCAGGTGAAGTCTTGGGACTTGAGATTACCTGCCACTCCAAACGGGGTCAGTTCCTCTTGTTTGGGGGGCCAGATGGGGTCAATTCCTCCAGGGTAGGGGGAGGGCAGGCAGTGTGCTGGGAATTTGCCTGAAAGTCCCAGGTTATTAAGCAGCCAGATCAAAACAGAATTCCCTCTTTCTCCCAACTGCAATTTCCATATTTTCATGTGGGCATGTGTTTGTATTTTAAAGGAGTCCTTCAATTTTTATGGTTAATTCAACAAACATACTGGCTTTGATCATGCTGGAGGCATTCTGACAGACAGTGGTTCGGCTGGGCCAATGTAACGCCAGCTTTAAAGACAGCAAAATTGCAGCTGCCGCTGTCTCCCATCTTCAGGTCTGTCAGAATTTTCCAGCCAGCTGCAGCGGATTTCAACTCCCCTCTCTGCATTTCTAAGCCCCCAAGCCATAGAAATCTACTTGGCTTATTTAAAGGACAGACTGGATGTGTTGGGGGAATTGTTACCTCTCTAGCAAGTCTCAGGCAAAATAAATGTCCCAGCTCCCTTACTCCCAAATGGAATAATCCTTGGGAGTTTTTTTTCCTAGTGAATTTAATTTTAATGAATTTAGTTTGTTAGCTTCTTTTCCTTCCCTATGTATTTTTTTATTGTTTCTTGTACTCCTATAATAACTGTCATTCAGATTGAAGGTCTGCTTCTAATAGGAGCCCAAATAAAACATGTTCTCAGTCTAATGATGGAGACAGGCAGACAAATACATAATTGAGCAAGGTGAGCATCCATAATCTGAAACTTGAATATATTCTCCAAAATCCAAATACTGTTTAAGCACTGACCCAGCCCCAAAAGTAGAGATTTAACACACAGAACTCACGCGACAGGTCACAGTTAAAATACAGACACATTAAAAATATTGTATAAAATTATGCTTAAGCTGTAAACACACATAGAGAGTGTTTGTGAAATTAATGAATTTTGTGCTTAAACATGGATACTATTTTCAAGATATCTCATTATGCATAAGCACAGAGTCTGAAACAAAACTGCAATGCTTTTGGTCTGTCACTTCAAGCTCAGCCTGCCCTGTATTTTAGGGACATACTGCCAGAAGCACACACAGTAGAGTGTCTGTTTCTTGGCTGATTGATTGGACAAGCATCATTGTAAATAATCTCACCCCTTGGTCGTCTCCAGCCTCACTTCTATCTACATTCTCATCCTCATCTGTTGCTTTCTCAACATGTTTGACGTGATAGTCAAGGGAAGCCGTGTCTCCAGCCTCTAGGAATTCCTGGCTCGGGATGAAATAGTCGTCACTTGTACCGTGCTTAGAATCCTCACTGCCCACATTGTCACTGGCTCCATGATTCCTGGTTGTGATGACACCGTCATCGGTAGGTTCTGTGGAAACTGTCTTTTCATCCATGTCCTTTTGGTTACCAATAGCTTCAAGGCCAGCCTTTCCTTCCTGGCCCTGCCACTCCATGTGCTGAATATGCTTCCTGCTGCCTGCTGCCCTGTCAGCCTCCCCTTGTGCATTGGAGTTACCCTCCTGCCCTGGGTTTCCTTGCTCAGGTCCATTCTTCTGCATCTTGCTTATCTGAGTTGGTTCACTGGACTCTTCTAAGGTGCCGTCAGTCTGGTCACTGTTCTCCTCCTGCTTGCTGGCAGGCTGCTCCTCGGGAAGTTCTTTTTCCCTTTCCTGGTTCTCGCTGGGAGCACCAATGTCTCCTGGCTCTTCTTCCTCGTCTTCATCGGGAGCTTCTTGTTCCTGGCTTTCTTCATCCGGTAAGTCTTGGTTATGCTCGCTGCTCTTGTTCAGCTGTTGGTTCGTGTCACCTACAGGCTGCTCTTGGCTTTCCTCCCACTTTGTGATGTCTTCATGTTGGTTAGAATCCACAGAGGAAGTTGAAGCAATAGCAGGGATTTCGGTGTTCTCTAGGAGCTTTTTCTGGCCAGGCTCACTTGTTCCTTCTTGTACATCCATCGTTCCTTCCGTGGGTGAATATTCCAAGTTCACACTTAAATCACCATTACTGTCCTCCTCATCCTTCAGGTCCATCTCATGGCTGTAGGCTTCGTCCTGTTCTGTTGACTGCTCGTGGGGTTCCTCTTCTGACTTCAGTGCTGAAGGTTTTTCAACCTTAAGAGAACAAAAGTTTATTCTTGAAATAAATGACATGATATTCCTATTTACCACTACAAAGCTAGCATTGAACATTCTTCCTTCTTTTTCTCCATACATTATCATGTAAATATATTTGTGTTGTTCTTCACATTCCAAAGCACAGGTTTATCCTGAATTTGAATTTTGTAAAATGAAATGTTTTATATAGAGGTTCACTACAGGGAGTACACTCATTAGTCACTATAATGTCTAGTGTTTAGAGATAGTTCACGTGATTATTGTACTTACAAAATTAAACTGAGAAATGAATATATTAAGCTTTAAGCATGCCTTGATACTGAAGTCTCTGGAGAAATAAAAAGATGACCCTCATATAACAATTCTTTTACCTTATCATTAGCATGGTTTTCTGTATCTGCCGCAGCTTCAACCCCGATACTGGGGGCCACAGCATCATCGGGTGTCACGAGTGTTGAAGTAGTTGGGTTGGAATGATCAGAGAGAAACCTTGCATTTGTCTGAAAAAAATGAAGACTTTGTGTTACTAATATACAGATGCCAGCTTAAAAAATATGAATTATTTTTGTCATTATCACCACTACTGCGATCTTTTTATTTTTATTTTTAATTTTAATTTAATTTAATTTTATTTATTTTTTTTGCCAGAGCTGAGGACTGAATCCAGGGCCTTGCGCTTGCTAGGCAAGCGATCTACCACTGAGCTAAATCCCCAGCCCCCACTACTGAGATCTTTAGTGATAACATTAATGAACGATAGTCTCTAGAATTTTCTAGGCTACAAGCAAAAGCCTGCAATATACTGTTACCTGAAAGAATTATGGTCACATTTATGTATATATACAAAGACTGGCTGAAAATAAAACAGAAGACATTTCAATAAAGATTATCCTTGACTTTTGGAATTCTCAAACGTTGACACAAAGCTGGTTGTATCCTTGAACACAGAGAGATCCTGCCTTGCTCTGCCTCCCAAGTCCTGGGATTAAAGGCATGCACCACCACCGCCCAGCTTCTGCTATGGCTTGCTCTGACCCCAAGGCAACTTTATTAATATACAAATAAAATCAAATTTCAGTACAAATAAAATATCACCACACCTCCTTGCTCCTCCTACCTCCAAGGAGTGAACACTGGTATGGCAGAAGTATCTGGTAATTGAAATCTAGCTCATCATCATGCCCATATCTATGTTTATTTCTCGTGCCGTCTTGAGAGTCTGCTTGGAATCTCTCGGCCACATAGAAACTATTAGCTGCTAAAGACGTCAACCAGGACTGGAAAATGCTGCAGGATTTTACAGTGGCCAGTCCTTTGAGAAGATACTTAGGTTTTCAGAATTTGACTGGGTCTGCTTATAATAACTTGCCCCAGAAAAGAAACATCTGGCTTATGTCTATATGTGGGAGTGTCACCAGACATTTGGTTCAAAGGCTCTGGATGTCTGTTTACAAAGCTGAAACCATGACCATTCCAAAGGGAAAACGTATTTTCAGGAAAAAGCAAAAATTTTGTGGGAAATCAGTTCTATGCTAGTTTGTCCCACTCTTGTAATTTCTGTGTAACGTCAACTGCCCTACTTCACACGAGTTCATTTACAGCATGATTCTTGGTGTTGTCATAAACTCTTTCTTTCTATGAACTGCTGGATCTGGGTGGCATGGAGTTTGTTTTTGCCAATACAGCTGTCTGGAACTAGCTCCCTTCACCTAAAAGGAATCACAGAATCTTGGGCTAGTGTAGAGGGGGCAATGTGGTCTATTTAAAGGAGTTTGGTTCTTCCATTGGGTGAAGAAAAACAGTTGGCACAATAGTGTCATGAAAGATGACACAGGTCATTTGTGGAACATCAGAAGTGATCACAAGGCCATGGATCTGTTTTAAAAGGAAATCTTCCGACAGTGTTGAGGCTGCTGACATGTCCTCCGGGAATATGACTTGCACTCAGTGGTTTTATTACTTGTAGATGGTGGTGGGGTGAGCGCGCCTGACTGTGAAGTAGAGGGAGCCCTTGTCAAGCCTGCTTGGAGCATACTCTCTTGGACAGCCTGGAGATGAGGTGGCAGCCATTGATTAACATAGCCATTTATGGTCCTACTACACTGATTCCTGTTTTTATTATTGTAGAGTATTTGGAGAGAGTCTCAATCTGAGAAATCAGATAGCATGCGTTTGGTCTTGAAGAAAATAATGGAGGAGAATGGTTATGCAGTACACGTTAAATTCTTTATTTTATTTTTTTTTTTTACAGATCTACAAGCTAATTTATTTCTCCATGGCCATTTCTTTGGGTACACTCTGTCAAATAAGACGATAGTCAACATTTTCTGCTACATACTTATTTTACCTTATTGTTTGGAAAAATATATTTAAAGTATATTATATTGGTTTTCTTCCTTTTACTTATTCATTTATTTCTTGGACAATAAGGAATGTAATTGGAATTAAGAAAGATCCAAAGAATTATTCTTGGTGGGAGTGTCTTTGTTTGGGAGTGTTTTTTTTTTTTCTTTCTTGTATTAGTTATAAGCTTTTTTAAATTTAAGACAAAAACAGGGGAAATGTGGTGGTATTGTGTTCCCCCAAATATTGTGCAGGCTAATAAACTTATCTGGGGTCAGAGAACAGGATGGCCACAATATTAAACATGAGGATAGGCAGTGGTAGCACAAGCCTTTAATCCTAGCATTCCAGAGACAGAAGTACCTCTGGATCTCTGAGTTCAAGGCCATATTAGAAACAGCTAGGCATGGTGACACTTGCTTTTAACCCCAGGGAGTGATGGCAGAAAGTAGAAAGATATATAAGACCAGAAACTAGAAGCATTAGGCTGGTTAAACTTATAGGCTTTGGAGCAGCACAGTTCAGCTGAGATCCATTCTGGATGAGGACTCAGAAGCTTTCAGTCTGAGGAAACAAGACCAGCTGAGGAACTGGCGAGGTGAAGAAGCTGTGGCTTGTTCTGCTTCTCTGATCTTCCAGCATTTACCCCAATAACTGGCCTCAGGTTTGATATTATTAATAAGACTTTTAAGATTCTTGCTACATTTTTTTTTTTTTTTTTTAGCTGAGGATTGAACCCAGGGCCTTGTGCTTACCAGGCAAGCGCTCTACCACTGAGCTAAAACCCCAACCCTACATTTTTTTTTTTTTTTAATACTCAGCTGGAATTGACATGGATCTTCCTGCTTCAACACTTCAAGTCAAGAACATTTTCTTCTAAATACAGAGTCAAGAGGTGGAGACATAACACAGAAGAGACATAATACAGAATTTACCGGGATTGCAGCTGCAGTCCCCAAGAGGTACAGGAAGAAAAGCGCAGTTACCATTTTGTCTGGACCTGTGAATCAAGGAGACAGTGTCAGTGATTGTGGGGGCTTCCTTCAGGAGGATTACCACGTAATTTTACAAATACTAGTTGGCTATTATCCACTCTAGAAGTGACTGTCATTTTACCAGTCTCGCACATCTGAATGGACAGACTTATTTCAGTTCTTACCTCGTCTTAGTCCTATAAAAACAGAGCTTTCATTTGTTTCCATTTACAATGAGAAAAGTCACAAGCTGCCAGGGCACCTCCAGCTCTGCTCCAACTGTAGTGTTTTACCATGAAACCAAAAGTAACCCTATACATTTCACAACCCCCCAGATGCTCTTTTCTCCAAAATATATTTTGACTCAAATATCAAAAATAAATATTTAACTAGGAGGAGGAGAAACAGAAGAGGAAGAGAAAGAGGTGGAAATGATATAAATATAGTTAGTACTCATATGTGAAATTCCCAAAGCATAAAAATTTAAATAAAATGTTTCATATCTGGAATTAAGAGCAAAAATAACACAAATTTCAAGTAAATAAACAGTAAATTTAGAGGGAATTCAGATTTGATGATAATCCAAAAATATTTTATTCTCTCAGTGAGTGCTAATTGTAAAGAACCATTGAAAAATGCATTTTCCTTTTTCCTTATTTCAAAATTTTATGTTTAATACGATGCAAAAATTGCCTGAGATAACATACTGCTAGTAAGCCATTGGTAAATATTTGCTTGTCCCATATTAGAAGGCAGGAGATGGTTCTAGTGTGCTCTTTGTCCTTTAGATAAGTCCTTGGGCATGCTGCTGTGTCAAGGTCACTGTATCTGTCCCACATGGACGGGATCAACTCCATGGTCTGTAGGTTCTTATTTGAATGTGCTGCTTGTAGGAAGAAGTGGAGGGCTGTACTAGGAAGTGAGAGATGCTGTGAAAACTAGTGCCATACTGAAGACTCGGGAGGCTTCATTTGCTGATGCTTGCAATGAATGTACTTTGAAAATGAAAACCGTGATGTCCTCACTCAGTATGATGAATACCATTTATTCTGGGATAAGTGAAACATCATTTATTTTGAGTCAGTCAGACTTGGGGTGCTGTTTCTACAAACGCATACTTTATTTTCAGAAAACCAGTTGAAACTAGATGAAAGATGCTGAGAGAGACAAAATTTCACGTATGAGGAATTATACTTGATGACTCAGTTTTGCGCACTGACGGGAGACGATAAAAGTTCTTCTCCAAATCTACAAGCTTGCTCAAAGCAGCACAGTTTGAAAAGAACTGTTGGTAAGGAAGTGGAATCTGAGCTCCAGACCGGAACTGCCTTCCAACAGCCCAGAGACCTTGGTCAAGTTGTTTCTTCATCTACAAAACAGGGAAGGGATAGTTTTCCCTTGAGAGTACCTAGCCATCGGAGACACCCAACACCTGTGACAATGAAGAAACTATCAATTTCTTGAAGCACTCCAAGGCAGAAAATGGCTTAATAATTCTGGTTGTTAGAAATGCACAGATTTGGAATCACCTTGTCACTTAGTGCTCTCCAGCTCGAGAGGCTGAGATGAGGAGTGGGAAAGGAGGAAAAGAAACCTTTTCCTTGTGTTAGGAACTGGATGGCTCTTACCAGATGGAGGACATCAGCTGAAACTTTCAATGATGCCGGCTAGACTCGTGTGTAAAGCCTTTCTGAGGAAACCAGCATTTGGAATCCAAAATGTCTAGAATTCTCCTATTGGCCAGCCAGTCTGAGCCATTTAGACAAACTTCCAGATGAAAACATTTGGCAGCAGAAAGAAATATCCTACGAAGAACCGAAGCTCCACAGACACCAGCTGTACCCAGGTGATGCTGCTGAGCTGCCTAGAGAACTTCTCTCTGCAGGCTGTGAGGTCTTTGCGGCTCTTCTCACTGAATGTAGTCTTATTTCTTTCCTCGAATTTGGGCTGTCCTCAGTGACTTGCTTGAGCGTGTGAGTAAGGTAGAAGTGACATTCCAGACTTCTGGATCCAGGTCACAGAATTTTAATACTTTTCTCTCTGAACATTTGTTTCAGGAGCCACTTGTACTAGGCTGTTATTGTCATTGAAGACACCGTTTACCAGTCCTAAGGATCCCAGCTTTCCACGTGTCCTTGACAAAGCACACTCACTTGTGAGTGACATTCCTTCATCAGGTCAGTACTCCTGATGAGACTAGATCCCTGGCCCACAAAATCTTTGGACGTTATATAAGGGCTTCTGTTTTGGGTAAATATATTGGTATTCAGCAATAGATGACTGAAATGGAAGTTGAGTCTCTTAGTATTCATTGTGTTGCCCAAAGTATAGTTTTGTCGAAAATGTATCCTCTTTTCACTGACTTTAACACCAGGTAATGTGGTAAGCACTTTCCCTGTGTGTCACTCAGGTCCTCCACCTGTGACCTCACCTCCATTCCTCAGCACCGCCCACCAGGGAGAACCTCCCCAGCACCCTGCTTTGCAAATGGGCAGTCTCGCTGCTGTTGCCGTTCCAGTCATCCCAATGGGTGCTTCTGGGGACACTCTCAACACTCCGTCTCTCTCCCTCAGATGAGGACAGTCCCTCTCTTCTAGGGCCTGTTATTGAAGGATTACTTTAATTATGTTTAGAGGATCCCACAGGCTTTTCAGGGAAAGACGACAATGGGCACTTTTTCACGATTCATCATCCCTCTTGGGGCCCTCATCTTATACCACAGACTAATCTCCACGTGTCTCATTCCCATCCTCCACGAGGCACAGTCACAAAGCAGTTCTTGGTGGTTTTGCCCTCAAGAATTTGCCTTTAGAATGCTCCATCTTGCCCTACCTCATAGTGTAATTAGGGAAGTAATTTTGGTCATATTTACCCTTTCTCTGTGAATGCCAGGTCTCCTCATTTTTACATTATTTACTGCTCAACAATAGCTTTGCATATTCTATAAATATCTGGAATTATCTATCTCTCAATCTATCCATCATCTGTCTATCTATCTGTCTGTCTGTCTGTCTGTCTATCGTCTAGCTAGCTGAGGGAAGGATCACAAAACTAAGAAGCTCAAATTTCAGAGCCCTCTTTTGCACAGGATCCACATGAGGTTCAGAGCCGGCTCGTGATTCCTTTATGTTAACAAAGAAGGTTCCATACATTGCACAAACTCCTGGCTTCATGAATCTCACATCTGCTTCTCGGCATGCCTCCTCTGAAGGCCCCTCACACGTGATACTATGGGGGCTTAACAATACAGGTGCTCCATATCACTAAGCACATGGGAGTTTCTGCCTGATGCTGGCTCCTGCCATCATGTCCTGTTTTTCCCTTTAGTTCCTACCACCACCACCACCACCACCACCACCACCACCACCACCACCACCACCGAGCTTCTTTTCTCCCTTGAATGCCTGGTTCTGGCTTTCTCATCTGACTGTTTTTCTTTGGCTTTCTCTTATTGGCTAAATTCTGTGAGTATACAGTAAAGCTGCTGGCTTCGGTGGAAATTGTCCCTTTCATTACAAAGTCAGTTGTTCAGTTCTAGTTGAGAGGGATTTCAAGTGTTTTCTTCAACTGTGTGAATGGACCAAGAATTGTTCACTGAGAGAGTTCTCTTTCAGGATTAAGAAAAACAGCACATAATACCTAAATGCCGTTCCAAGTAGCCTGATTCTCATGGTACTGGGCCCCTCCGGGGAATAGTGGTGTGCTTTGAGGAGGTTTTGGCTCTTGTGTAAGCTACAGATGAAAACACTCATTCCAAGGAGTCCCTCCAGGACTTAGCACATGGGGGAAGCCTCTCATGTAGCCTTGTCAGGGCCAACATTTTTTATGAGGACTGCACTGCTTGCCCAGTGATGTAACATAGCTCACCCCTTATAGTTGCAGATGCAACTAATCCTAAGGAGCTTCATGGTTGGGGCTAGTGAGAGAAGTTCCTTGGGAAAAGGGGAGAGGCTGAGGTTTACTTTTGCCTTTTGAGAGAGCCCAAGGAGAGCTGCAAAAGCACATGGTTCACAGCTGGCTCACAGCTGGACTGTGGCTGTTCACTGTTTCCTTCCCACTCTGGGAAGAGATGTTCCCCACATATCTGGCACAGTCTTTGTCCGTTTGTGTCCCCACACCCATTCTCTCCTTTCCCATTTTCAGCCATTCGGAGTCCCTAAGGGTGGGATCAATGGCTGTCTTACCCAGTTTCTGTTGGGTTCAGCCAACAGGGAGCCCTGAAAGGGGGAGTCAGAGGTAAACAAGGCAAGGGCCTGTGGTTTTCAGCTCCCTTCGGGTGCCTGTGCTCCTTCTTGAGTGTCGTAGCCCTTCATGATGGCTGTCTCAGGCGACATTTTAAATTCGGGATTCAGAGATTTTTTTTTTTTTTTTTTTTTTTTTTTTAACAAACTTAGTTTTTTCTACACTGTTCCTAATCACCCTGTATCGTCTTCACAGGCTGCCCACCTGTTGGCAAATGACTTCTAATGATAGTCTCCCCAAGTTCTCAGATTTGAGTTTCTTGCTGGGAACCATCATTTCCTTTCTGTGTTTTTGACTGATAACAACTCTGAGTAAAAATGCAGGAGTCATGGGTTTCCGTATCTTCAGAAATCATCATATAGCAAGGGATGGCACATCTTAGGCCTTCTTGATGCTACTTAGCTCATTCAATTCCAGTTTGTATTGTCCCTTTTTTCTTTCACTCCAGTCCCCTTTCACACTAGGCTTAGTCCTGGGACCCATACAATTTTATCTAATCAGGAGTAGTACAATTAGCTGAATGCAAATTATATATTGCAATGAATAATAGTGGACATGCAATCTTTTTTTTTTTTGGATGACACATATTTCTGGCTTCATAACACAAAAAATGCACCTGCCACCTTCAAGGACTAAACTATGAATTCCTGGACCTCTTAGCCTTGTTCTCAAGATGCTGGAAGCAGTGGGGTAAACTAGACATCTCCAATATGACCCACTCTGAGACCTTACTACAGTCATTCTTGAAATGCATAGGGCTTGAGAAAAGAAAAAAACAACAACAAAGAACCAAATACAGTGTAGCATAGGTTGGTTCTCTGCATCCCTTGTGGAGACAAAAAAAATGACAACATCTAGATTTCAGGCCCTCGATGTACATTCTTGCCCAGAAAAAAACCTCAAATGGTAACGAAACGCTTAGAGAAAAATCAATCACTTCATGTTTCTTCAGATCACAGTAGACATGGATGAACCCTTCCAAGACTATTCAGAAAGGTACTGAATAAAGATAGCTGGCGGCACTGAGGTCTGAACAAAACTTTTCTTTGCTTTAAACAGGTTTCTAGTGTTTGTTCTCCCCAGATTTTAGGAAATTGTTGGGAAGTTTTTACAGAGAGATTAAGCTGCACTCCAGTGTAAGGTCTTCAAACACATTGATGTGTGCTAGAGCTCGGGGCAGGAAGGAAAAGAACGAAAGACACTTGGGGTTTTGTTCCTTCTGAATGCAACAGAATGTTGCATTGATTCAAGAGCATTAACTCAACGTTGTTTGGTGGCTAATAAAAGGTTGGTGGCATTCACTGAACCAGGGCTTGCTCCAGAATTACCAATGGCTCCAGTGTGAGAGCACAGCATGACTATTTGGCCAGTATGGTGGTATGAAACCAATTACAGGCCTTCCACTGCCATAAATAAAGTACATTCTTGTCTTTTTTTTTTGCTCCTGAATCTTGGGTCACCTCCCAGTAAATTGCTGTCATATCACATCAGTAGGTTGCCAGCTGAAGCTGGATCAATAGAGAAATACTGCTTTGATTTTAGAACTATGGTGTGTGTGTGTGTGTGTGTGTGTGTGTGTGTGTGTGTGTGTGTGTGTGTGTGTGTAGAGCAGATTCTGTCAGCACTCAGGGTAAAGTTTATGTTATTATGAAAAGCAACCACTTCTTATCCTGCATTCTATTTGTCTTTGCTTAAAACCCAGTAGTAGGCTGGAGGCTAGTTCCAAAAATTTGCCTACTCTTTTCTTAGTAAGTTATAAATCTGCATACTAGACCCATTCCAATGATTAGGTTGTGGTGACAGAGATTTGAATGGAATGTACAATGTCATTTATTTTAGCCATCTTATAAATGTTTATGTCCGATACTTATGAAATATACATTTCTAGTATATGTGCCACTGATGTGAATACAAAATACGCATTTCTATAAATAAGCATGTCTCCATTTATTTCAGCTGGGCTTTAAGAAGTCAGGGAGACCCTTCTCCAGACAACACTGCTGCTTCACACTGTCTGCTAGTAAGCAGATGGGCTATAACTATGGCTCATAGCGTTAAGGATGTTAGAAACAGATATTGGCCTAAATAGCTTATTCTATTTATTCCAAGTTCAATAGGGAAAGTTACCATTTAAAAATATTCCAATTTATTTATTTTTATTTGGAGTATTTCTGTTTGTCTGTAAGTGCCAGTTGAGGCCAGAAGAGAGTATTGGATCCCCTGGAGGTAGCATTACAGTTGGTTGTGAGTGTTAGGAGCTGAACTCAGGGTTGCTGGAAAAGCAGCAAGTGCTCTTAGCTGCTGAGCATCTCTTCAGCTCTGGAAAGTTGTCCTGCTGATTGAAAAAAAATGTATGGAGGGACTAGATGCTGGCTCAAAATTTGCTTTGTCATAGCTAGTAGATCTTTAGAAAATTCCCTCAAATTCTTGGTATCACGTATAGAATTCTTTCCCTTTTCAGGGGCAAAGGGATATGGATAGGTTATGATGATTATCCTGCAAGGTCTGTGCAGCCTGACTGCATAGTCTCCTCTCAGAGAAGAACACAAACATACTTTCTGTTTGGCTTCTTTTTTTTGTGTTAAAAGGATTGGCTTTCACCATGGGAGAGGTTGTAATTGGATTTTACCATGAAAGGAAGGACTAATTAGATTTCTCAGCAGCTCCTCAAGCTCCACGCTTGGAAAAGCAAGCCATAGAGCTAGAATGTCCTATTCTTCAGCTGTAAATAGAGTCCAGAGGAGCCTGGAGACATGGGGCTGCAGGACACAGTGCAGACTCTTGGTCTCTGAGGGAGCAATTCTAGCTTTGGCCTATGAGAACATGAGGAGGGTCCTCCTTACTAAAGATAGAATGCTGGGCCTCCAATGGCTACATAGCCCTTGTTCATTGCATTTGGTAGGAAAATGGGGCATTTCTCTTAATGAAACCCATTTGAGTCATCTCTATCTCTTTGTTTAGAAGTGTCTGTCTCCTAGAGAATGAGGTGTCTAAAATTTGGCACACACTAGAACATCATTCTCTATCCAAATTAAATAATGAATTCATTGTGTATTCTTTTTTGGTTACAATTGCTTCCATTTCTGTTTCTGTAACATTTTGTAGAGGTTTATAGTAAGGGTAGAGCAGGGTAGACTTTTATATTGATTTCTTTCTAGTTTGGACAGTTTTTAGAACATTGATTAAATCATCACATTAATTTAGAATATATATAAATTTAAATCAAGTTAAATTTATTTCTTAAGTTCTAGACTATCTCATCACTTAGACCTGCTTCGCATATCCCTCGTGTCCCCTGCCAGCACCCTTACATTATTGCCCTCCACTCTCTTCGACACTTTAAAAGCCAGACCATTAGAGTCACCCACACCTCTGAAAGATTCCTCTCTTCTACTGATCATGTCGTGCTATACGTGGACATTTAAGTGCTGGTAGTTTTGCCTCCTTCTTGAATTGATTTCCTTTTGCCTTGAGTCATCAAGCAGCTAATCCCTATTCCTTCCTAACCAAGGAGACTGGCTTCAGGGGCTGGTCTTGAAGGCTGACAACCATTCGGTCTGTCCACCTTTGTTTCAAGTTAAGGAGCCTAAGAAGGACTTCCCAGAGACCCTAAAAGAGGGAGACTCCTGCCCTGACAGTCCCTCGACATCTACACTTCCAAATAAGGCCAGGTATCCTCTATGGAGGTTCTCTGTATTAGAGGAAGCCTGTCGGCCACTATTTTTAGTAGTTGTTGTAGCTATGGAATATTTCCTTTCTGAGAAGGTAGCATACAAATTAACTATTGTAGGCACTTCATGGTCAGACTCAAATAGTGCTCTCTAGTCTTTCGTGAGAGTCACAGGCTTGGCTCTCTGAGAGCAAATCCTTTAGTTGTATTTCACCTGCCAAATGCATGCTGCTACTTGATCTTGAGTTAACACTGATGCTTTGGGGCTTTTAAAGTATTAATGCGTCTCCAGGGAGAGGTCTGCAGCTTGGCATTAAAGTCATCTGAAGGACGCAAACAAAGCTCTTCTATTTTGAGTTTTCTGCTGAGTCACCATCTGACATCAAGGTGCGCCTGTCCTGGGAGTGCGGTAGTCTCAGACTTTCCTAGACCACAGACACCCATATCTTTCCTAACTGAACTACTATCATGTGGACCTTCCTTTGGGGTAGATGAGGCTCGTGGCCACGGAGGCTTTGAATCTAAACCAGAAATCCACAGAGCTGTTGACAGGCAACCTGAATCTAGCAGAGTCCCCCAATTTAGTGCTGATGTACTTCATGGGGAATTAGAGATTCAAATCTCCTTCTCTCTTCTTTCTCAGATGAGTTGATTGCTTGCCTATCAAATTGTCGAACAGGCTATGGTCCTTTCTGCTCACATTTATCATCCCCTCCCCACAACCCTGCAACACATAACCTCTATTTTCAGCCTTCAGATGGGGGAGGTGGGGAGGAGGGGAGCAGGGAGAAGCCGCTTTGACCTTGAGTAGAGGTCAAGCTCTTAGAACAAACACACTTTAACCATGCAACATACATGTCAGCCTACAACGACGTACGTACACTATGTGTTTAGAAACAGGTGAATTCTTTTCACCCTGAAAATCATGGTGTATAAAAAGGCAGATTCATTGTAAATTCGGTGCCTCTGTCGTCTCCCTCGTTAGAGTGCACGGACTGAATGACTTCACTTTAAGCAAAACAGTGCTATTGAGGAAATCAATCTGAAGTGGCCTCCAGCACTGCCTGTTTTCATTCCTAGGAAGCCAACCTTGACAAAACGGGCGAGCAAAGAAACAAAGCGGATTGAATCGCTATTCTGAAGGCATGACTTCACTATTGCAAGTGTTGAAATCACACAATCCTAGAGCCTCACTTACAGATCTGAGTGGTTTTACATAAACCCTTTAAAGAGCACTGGAAGAGGCAAACAGTAAGTAATTAAAATGTGGACGGCATCACCACAGGGGGGAGAGCTTGTGCCTGGAGCTGCATTCCCAGCGTCAGCAGGTTTTGAAAGGTGAATCATGGGCTGCAGAAGGCTGAGCAGGCGTACTGTCAGGCAGCGATAGAGTGGAGCCAGTCCACACGGACATGGATGTTAAAGACACATATGAAGACTCGCCACAGAGGTCAGGAGATGTGAGATAATAAAATACATAAAATGATGAAAGTGAAATGATATTTAAAATTTGTACATGAAATAATAGGTTAGAAACCTTAAGTACACATGATCCTGCCTTGCCCATTGCACATTTGGACTGGCTAAAACCATTAGAAAATGAAGTTGGCTTTGCCCTCAAGGTCACCTTGCATATGCAATCTGTTCCTGTGACAGGTTGATTAATGACCATGTCACTACACACAGGCCTGAGGAGCACAGCCCTGCTCCAGGTCTGCTCTGGGCCCCCTCCCTGGCATCTCAGAGGACAAGGAACATCGTGCTTCAGTCGTTTGGGGGCATCAGTTAAAAGTAGCATTATGTAAGTAGTTGTCTAACTAACCTGAGGTGTTATGAAAGCTGCTATGAAATGGCTTATCCCATTTGTTTTAGTACTAAGACAAGGCTTTTATATTCTTTAAAATGTAATAAATAAATAAATATCAACCAACCCCTAAACCGATAATTATTCATTTGCTTTTTTCTTTACAAATTCCCTGGTCCACAACTTAGCAATGATTTTTCTGAGGCTATTTTTACAATTTACTCTCTGGGAGACTCCCAAGTTCAGAAGGGCTGCCTTAGCCATCGTGAGACCTCATCTTGAAAAAGATGGCAAAACTAATCCTTGCTAAGCCCTCATCCATCACCTCAGTTAATCTTACAGTGATCGGTTTCTCCCTTGAAAAACAGGGAAGCTAAGGCTTTTGAATCCAGCAACTAGCTTTAACACGGATTAGATGCTGAGTAACAACTGCAGTGTGTGTGTGTGTGTGTGTGTGTGTACGCATCCTGAAGGAGGGTGACTTCTATTTCTCCTTCCCTTCCCATTTTTTTCCCCTTGCATCCCACAGGAGATGGCTTTTGCTTCAGCTGCTTGCTTAATACCTCCTATTCACCAAATCTTTAAAGGAAACATTTAGCTACTGCTGCACATAAGCTGGTTGCATAATCGGCAAGAAATGAGCCAGGACTGGGCACTTCATCTCCACAGAGAATTTTAAGACTAACAAGAGCTGTTTCACAGAGCTGGTCATGACTCGGGACTCTCTCTATCCCCTTTCATCACTATGACAACAGGCAGCTCCTACTTTACATAGCCATAAAGAGCAGCTGACATCTCAGTGCTCGGAACATAGGGGAGAAGTTTACAAAAAAAAAAAAAAAAAAAAAAAAAAAAACCACAACACCCTGCCCCAGAAAAGCCTTTTTGTCTGAATGTCAACAGAGAGAGGAAAAAACACCCCCAGAGCAAGTCAAAACCTCTATTCTTGCCTTCAAGAAAGGTCTCAAAGGGAAAGTGTTGGGGTTTCCCCCCACTTGTCCAAGGAGACCCCTCAGACAGAGTTGGCTGCAGGATGGCGTGGCTCCTCTCTGCCTCCGGAAGGGCTGGCGCTGGAAAACGCCCCCTCCCAGATGACTCGGGCTGTTTCAGAGCCGAACTCATAAAGCATGGAGTAACAGCATCTGTGCTGGCGTTCTGAAAATGGTTTCTTTTACATGTCTTTGAACACAGGAAAGTTAACTCAAAGGTATTTCCTCATTCATGTCTAATTTTGCTACCGGATGCCTTACTCTAATCTTATAATAGGCAGCTTAGGACATAAGATTTCCTATGGTAATTGGTAACTCTACTGGTGAGCCTAGTGTTCTAGCTGGTGCCATACACACTTGTGTTTAATAAATATCTCATTTGACCCTTACAATAACCTCACCTACAGGAATCATTTGCCTAAGAGATGGTTAGCTGAGGCCTAGAGGTATGAAGCGATGGGCCAAGCTCACACAGCTTGTGAGGGGGAGTTGGGGTTGCAACTCAGGTGCGTCCGTCTCTTCAGCCCATGCTTGCCCACTCTGCTCTGCTGACTTGGAGACTTTGATTCTGAGGAACTGTTAGAGCAGAGTGCATAAGGACAAGGGAAAGCCTGGAGTCCATCGCTTTCCAGAGTTTACATAGTGAAAAAGAGCTAGACCAATACTTTCACGTTTGCTATGATTATTTAATGTATACTAGGCATAGACACTTTTCCACTTAATTCTCACATCACATGTCAGCAGTATCTATCATTTTTACGATTCTGATGGCATCACAAAGGGTTCTATAGCACAAAAAGGTGAAGTCATTTGTCCAGGGTCCCTGAGCTATTTAGTGTGACAATATGCATATAAACCACACCTATGTGGTCTTATGTAAGTCAGAGTTACATGATCAGCATGGATGACCCGGAGCCCAGTGTCTTTCCCATGCTAATTTTATCGGCTGTCTTTGAAGCAGCCGATCTGTTCCAGGAGTCTGCAGGTCCTTTGATGTCCACAACAAAGACAGAGGCTGTGGCTAGGTGGAATGCAAACACAAACACAGCCATGGCAGAAGGCATCCTGGGAGACCCGTAAGAGGGGCTCCTGGATGTAAGGGGGTCCCTTTTCCCCCACTGAAGATTGTTCCGGGATAATAAGGAAGTCCAACATGCCTCAAACCTTGTGACAAGTTTTTTCTATCATCCCTGATAGGAAGAAAACATTCCCAACATGTTTCTGGACATCATGCTAAACTTAACAAAGCAGACATGTTCATGTACAGCTTCAAATCAGCTGAGAAAGAGTCGGAGTCAGGAGGCTCCGAGACAAACAGCATTTGGAGTCGTCCAGATGCTTCACGGCACACCTCTTTCTGCCGTTGCTGGTTCTCGGTTTCCTGTGGCCATAACAGCCTACTGAAGATGAAGCTGAGGGAAGGGAAACAGCCCCAACCATCTAACTGCTCAACGGCTTCCAAAAACTCTTTGAGTAAAGGGAAGGGGGGCACGATCTTCCAACAACACACAATGTCTTTCCCCAGATGTGGGAAGTAGCATCAGCTGATTGAATGACAAGAAGATAAAATAGACTACCCTACCTTGTTAGACTTCACTAGATAATCCAAAATTTAAATATTTTCTTAGAAGGGGGTCTTGAAGAAAAACAAAGAAAACCATTCAGAACCAAGAAGATTTAGCCGAGCAAGCTGTGGACTCAAAAACAAAAGCCTGGTATCCAAGAGAAAGGAGAGAATAGCTTAATTTTTTTGACTGTGGGCACATTTCTATTCAGTGTGGTCAGGGCCTGCCCCAGAGGAGTGGCAGATACAATGTCAAGGTGACATATTTAATGTCTTTGCAGACAAAAGGCAGTGCAAATGAGATTCTAGCGGGACTTCTCGGGGTACCTTTTCAACTGTGTAGCTCTGCAGCTGAAAGCAGGGTGCAGCTTTCTCCTGCAGGGTGATCTGTGCCTGGAGGAATGAGCAAGCAAGGCTCACAGGAAAACACTGCATTTGAGAAGAGCCAGGCACGAGAACCTTCTGAGAGATAGCATGGTTGCTCTTAGCTTCTAATTGTCTTTCCGCATTTTGCTATTCTAAAGAAGACATTATCAGGAATTGGACACATTCCTTGTCCCCTTGTGTACATCTTAAACGGTGACAGGATGAGAGAAAAACCTGCTAAACTGTTAGAGAAAGGAACCAGGAAAGGGCTAAGTTGAAAATAACAGAAGCAGAATAGATAGAGTTCCCAACTCTTAGAAAAACAAAACATTCCAACCCTACATTGCTGTTAGGTACACGGCGATGATGGATAACTTTAGATAGTTTAAACATGGAAAACATGCAGATTGTTTGATTTTGAAATCTATCCTTCTGGTTTGGTCATTACTAAAACTACGGTTTATTAGAGCTTAATATTTAATTTTGTAGGAGGGAAAGAAACATGACTAAATAAAGCAAAATTCTCTTTCTTCCCCTATAAACTATTCAAAATGAATTTTTAAAATAAATAAATGGCTAGGAATTTTTAATCAAAATCATTAACCAGGACTTTCAGATAATAGAAGTCAGTTTAACACATGCAATTGGCCAGTGTAGCGAATTCATTAACATTTACCTGCCGAGAGGCGGCTGGATCCAGGGCCTTGGGAGCTTGCAGCTGATGTTGGATCCCCTCTTCCCACACAACAGGAAGTAAAAGTCTGACAGACGCCCAAGAGGAACTCTTTCAACCCCCTTCCTCCTTAGCTTGGCTTCTTTGCCTAGAAGCACATTCAAGTTTATTGGAGTTGAAATTCTGCTGCCCTGTGGGCCAGGCAGGGTCTGACGTGACAGATGAGAATTTGGAGGTTGGCACCAGAGGGTCTTTCAGACTGTCATCGTTTCTGTTGCAGATTCCTGGATCTCTTCCCTCGGTGCTGCTGAGCTTTGCAGGCAGCGCAGACCCAGAGGGAGCGAGCTAATTCTGCTGCGTGTGTGGAGCTAGCAGCCCTCCCCTAAGCTCTCGTTCTCATAGGCTCCTAACTTGGCCAGAATGTAAGCTCTTGGCTCTCTGTGCATTTTTTTTCCTCCTTTTTTCAAACAGTTCTGAGATCTTATGATTGGGATCCCTCGGGGTGGAGGGGGTGTGATTTTAAGACGCTGAAAAGAGACTCCACGCTGCTGTTTATTCCTGAGGCAATTGGAAAGTCGGGGTTAAAGGAGAGGAGGACCCTTGCCGCCCATGCATTATGATATGCTCGATTGGAAACTGTCCTCATAAATGCAGCCTGAATGTTAACAGCCAACCGTTCCAGCTACTTAACACTCTCTGCGTAAGCAGCTCTGGAAATTGAGGTTGCTGCTTACAGAGTACAAGTGTGCTGATTTAGGGAGGCTGCAGTTCACAGCCTGCTCTTCCCAGCCATCCCCTTTTTGTAAGCCCAGGACGATGGAGCTTGGTGTGCCAGAAGAGATCTTCCTGGGAAGAAACTGTAGCTGTGCTTGACTCTGACTTTGCATTGTGGCACTTATTTATTGAGACAGGGTCCCACTATGTAGCCCCGGTTAATCTAGAACCCACAGAGATCCATCTGCCTCTGCCTCCTGGGATTAAAGGAAGACACCAGTTTGCCTGGCCCTGCATCCTGGTGCTTTATGCGTATGTGCCTAATCATTTCAGCGGTTCTGTCTATATTTAGTGCACATTTGTTGTGTGTCGATCCTGGGCTAACAGCTTTCTGTGCATTGTGTCAGTTGATTCTGACAAGTCTTTGGAGGTTTTGCTATGTTCCCATTAGAACGGTAGTTCAGTGTAATTAATGGTTAAATCTACAGGCTTTAAGACCAGGGAGCTTGGGTTTGCCACTCGGCTTCCTCACGCCCTAACTGTGGACCCAGGAACCGGGTTGTGATGTCTCCAAGCTTCAGCTTCCTTGTCTATAAGATGAGGCTACAGATGTGGAAATGATCAGAGGCTCCATCTCAGGTAACTGTCCTGAGTTTGAACAATTTAATGCAAATAAACTGCATAAACTCACTACCACGTAGTAGACACTCAAAACATGTTAACTGTTCTGGGGTACGTCAGAGAACAACAAAGCTTGGGAAGGCTAGGTGCTGTCTCCAGGGCCTCCATTGTAACCAGTGGAGTGGAATTCTCCCAGCTTCACACCTGTGTTAGTCAACTGGGAAAGCAACCGTGAAGTTCCCTGCAGGTGGGAATGATGCCCCTCTATTCTCCAGGGGTTTAGCACTAATGCTTTGGATACTATACCTTCTTCATGAACATTAGACGAGCAGCTGTAATTTAATTTAATTTAGGGTTTCTGAATGTATGACAAAGTCATCAGGAAAGCAGACTCATAAAAACCAAAGCAAAGCAAACAACAGAGCTCTTAGCTACCACGTTAGAAAGCACGCCAAGGACCCCAGAAACATTTGCCTCATTTATTTTCAGAACACCAAAAGAGAAAGGTAACAAAACTTATCTCTGTTTTGCAGTGGGGAAGTCTGGGAGCAGAGGAAGCTGGGCAGTTTGCCCAAGAGAGAGAGCCCTCACAGGTGGGAAGGGGCGCACGTGTCCAGGATCAGGATTATTGCTCCTAATGGAAGAACTGAGGATATGACGTCCTGGTGCCTCAGACAATGGGATGTTTTTCCTCAGCTCAGGCCTGGAGTGTGAGCAGCTCCTCAGAGGAAGGAGAAGGGGCCTCTGGACAAAGTAGCAGAGTAGAGGACCTTGGCACCATTTCTCCAATAGTGTCCTGTGGGGACCTAGGAGAGGAGAGACCATTCAGGTTGTATAGAAAAGCATTCCTGAGGATTTGACTTTGTTGGTTAAAGAAATTTCTCAAAGACCTCAAATATTAACTTATTTTAATTGGCATTCCCCATTTGTTTAAGGTGGCTTTCTGAGGTTGATTACAGGCAATGAGATTAATCCAATGAGAATAAAGAGAAAATTTCAGCTGGAAAGCATTAAAAAAAAAACCAACCAACCAAACAACAACAACAAAAAAAAAAAAAAAAAAAAAAAGGAAAAAAAAACTCTTGACCAACTAAATTTTTTTTCTAATACTGAATTTGATATATTTTGGTGAAATGATAAAAATGAAATTCCTTATAGACAGATTGTTTAAGGCAAACTGGAATCATGATTTAAGTGTAATTTTATGTATGAAAAGAGTTAATTTAGCTTGCAAAGCTTGAGGAATTTGACTCAGTTTTGTGACTAGAAAGAAATTCAGAACACTGTGACATATACTTACAAATGAAGTAGAAGAAAAAATGACTAAAAACAAGTCAAAAGTGCTTTGAGTCCATGATGTCTTTAAAGTGTGGCTTTATTTTGGGAATGTTCACTGGCAGATATCCAAGCTCTTATTGTTTATTCAATGTCATTTCCAAAACAGTTTACAGCTTTCCCAGCTGAGGACAATGAACCTGCAACACCCACCTAACAGATGGAGCTGGACTCCAGACTCAGAAAGTTTGCACGCTCTCTGTACGAAGTAGCAGAACTGTGACAAAGGGCAGACTTTATGATTGCGTAGAAGATGCCACCAGGATGTCACTGCTGGTCAGGAGATCTGACACATGCCACCATTTAGTGTTCTGTTCAACCGTCAGTGAGAAGCTGTCTGTGGATCACCTCTAGCTTCTTGACCTACTCTGGACTTCCAGGAAGGTTAAGAACCCTATTTTAGGGGAAAGATTAAAGAACACATTTCAGTCAAGGTTTTCATTCCATAACCATGGTTACTGGATCTGTAGATTCCACCAACTACAAATAACAAAAAATATTCACAAACTTTGTCATTATTAAACGTGTGTAGACATTTGTCTCATTGTTTCTATCCAGATCAGTTTAAGGACTATTTACTTGGCATTGACATTGAATTGGATATTAAAAATAACCTAAAGTTGATTTAAAGTGTGTGAGAAGATGTGCATGGGTTACATGCAGACACTCCCCAATTGTATAAAGGACCAGTGCACCCACCACTTGGTATCTGTGGGTGCTGCACAGAGTGCCTGTGGATGCAGAGGGATGGCTGCAATCACTCTTTGAGCTTACAGTGGGCCTCTTTGTTCTTTAAGTATCTGAGTGATTCAAAAGGAATATCAAGATCTTGCCTATTAGGAGCCTATGAGGTAAGGGGCACAGACATTGTTAGAGTGTGGTACTGTTTCCTTAAAGGAGTAACATGTATTTGTTAGGAAGTGAGTAGGGGTGAAGGAAGGAGGCAGGGAAACAGAATGTCTACAACAATCTTGGCTAGGTCTTGTCCTCTAGGGTATTCTTATGTGCTAACACAACATACTACTTTGCTAGGACTTGCATAATGAAATACCACAACCTGTGTGGTTTAAACTACAAACCCGGAGGCTGGAAGTTGAGATTCAAGGTATTGTCATTTCTCCTGAGGACTCCTTCCTTGGCTTTCAGGACCATAACTTTATAATCTCATTGCTTATCACCACTTCAATGTTCCTGTCTCTAAACACAGTAACTTTAGAGATTAAAATGTCAACATGGAAACTTGGAGTGAGGAATGATTTTTTTTTTTTTTTTTCTGTAATTCTGCACTGTGACATTGATACTTCCCTTGGTATGTATTCTCTGTGGGCCTTCCTTCTGAGATTGCATTTAGGTCTTAACTCCAGCTCAGCTGCTAACCTGTGCCTACATCCTCCACTGTAAGATCCTACACTGAAGCATTTCGTTTCTCTCTGCTCACTCTTGGTCGTCAGTCTCCTGGGTGTTGTGTGATATTTTGATCGTGTTCTGATAATAAAGCTTGCTTGGAGTCAGAGGGTGGAGCCAGTCACTAGCTGACCAAAATTAGCAGGCACTCTTGAATCACCACTCAGAGTCTTAATATTAATTATAAATACTTGGCCAATAGCTCAAGCTTATTACTAACTAGCTCTTACAACTTAAATTAACCCATTTCTATTAATCTACACTCTGCCATGTGGCTTTTACCTCTATCCCATTTTGTGTGTCTGACTGTTTCTGCCTCTGGCTGGCGATTCCTGTGACTCGGCCCTTCCTCATCCCAGCATCCTTAGTTTTGTTGTCCTGCCTGTCAGTTCTTTATTAACCAATGAGAGTAATACATATTCACACTGTATAGGAGGATTATTCCACAGTGTTGCTGGGTCCTAATGGCTCCCTTGGGGGAGGGGGTGAGAAGGCACAGAGTCAATGACACAGACAGACACCAGGAGTCAGGTGAAAGGCAAACAGCAGATGCATTTATTCAATAACGAGGAAGGCTTCCTCTTAGTCCCCCAGGCTGTGTTTCAATCTGGTGACATTGTGTGGTCATCCCTCATTGGCTGGGCACAGTGAGGAACTCTAACAGTGCCTGTTGCTAGGCCCTCAGACAGACTCCAGGTTGGCTCATAAGGAAGTACATTATGTGCATTCCATGGCAACTGGTTCAAGCCAATTTCCTTGACCCTATGGGCCTGTTCTACTACACCACAGCCCCTGAGTTAGTTTCTGACTTTGTGCTCTGTAGGAGTTTATTAAGGTCATCCTCTCTTGGCCAGCCTCTTCCATGAGGTCATACTCTCTGTCAGGTCTTATACAAAGCCTTGACCCAGAGGAGGCAATCAACAAGTAAAGGAACAGCAGGATGTATGCAGTATTTTGCTGAGTATGATTGGCTCTTGTGCCTAACTGCTGTTTTTCTAAAACTCATCTTCAAAAGCAACATATAAATAAATATAAGTAAAAATAAAAGAAAAAGGCTGGTTAGAAACTTTTTAGATAACAGACTAAACAGTTTGGCCTTTGTTAATCAGGTCAAGAGAGCTCTAGAAGCTCTAGAAGTGAAGGAGGTACTTAGTGTGAGAAATGGCTTTCCAACATGAGGCACTTACAGTGACGTGGGCTCTGAGTGCTGTTGTGTGTAGCACGAATCTTAAAAGGTCTTATTAATAAAAACAAACCCAGGGCCAGGTATTGGGGTGAATGCTGAAAAATCAGAGAAACAGAACAAGCCATAGCCACCTCACCTCGCCAACTTCTCA